>NC_081557.1:169420516-169735535 GCF_022355385.1 Mustela nigripes | reverse complement strand
TGCACACCACATATTATATATAGATAGATGTATATACATCTATCTATCTATCTATCTATAATTTTGCAGCCATCAAAACCCCAAAATCTGGCCATTTGTAATGACATGGGTGGAACTAGAGGGTATTATGTTGAGTGAAATAAGTCAATCAGAGAAAGACAATTATCATATGATCTCACTGAAGATTTTGAGAAACAAGACAGAGGGTCATAGGGGAAGGGCAGGAATAATGAAACAAGATGAAACCAGAAAGGGAGACAAACCATAAGAGACTCTTAATCTCAGGAAACAAACTGAGGGTTGCTGGAAGGAGGGGAGTGGGAGGGATGGGGTAGCTGGGTGACGGACATTGGGGATGGTACGTGCTATGGGGAGTGTTGTGAATTGGGTAAGACTGATGAATCACAGACCTGTACCCCTGAAACATATAATACATTATATTTTCATAAAAAAAAGAAAGAAAATCACCACCAAAGATACCAGAGGGGAGGTGGGTGGGAGAATGGGTTTAAATAGATGATGGGGATGAGCACAGGGTGAATTTTGGAATTGGTTCATTACTATATTGTACACCTGAAACTAATATAACACTGTATGTTCACTAAATGGAATTAAAAACTTTAAAAAAGATCCCCACCAAAATGCTTTCTGTGGGAGTATTAGTAGAATAAGCCATTGTCCCTACTGCTAAACCTAGTCCCCAGGCTTTGGATCCATGTGTTGCCTCCATCCTTGGCTCTGTTGCCACTCTGTTTATGGACTCATTGGGTTAACGCTCAGGTGGCTAAAGACAGAAGCTGGTTTACTCCCACTGGATAAGTTAGCTTGTTCCTCGGGGTTTTCAGTGTTTCCTCTGCTATAAATGCTTTCTTGTGGCCATGAATATGAGGCGAAGATCTTCACAGTTTCTCCTCACTTCCATAGGTCTGTGTACATGCCTCTTCTTCAGCTATCCTTGTCTTTAATCCTCTATATGTCTACAATGATCTATTTCCCCTTCCCCCCCTTTGTAAGGGCTATACTGGTTTTCTGAATGAGGACAATTGCAGGAGCAACATCTCTGCATCTTTTGACTCTTTTAGCAGTAATATCGAAATTCCAAACAGGATGTGGCATAGATTTTGATTCACTATGTTGGCTACTGGGGACAGTATCAGAGCCTTCATTCAATCCTTTCCACTGTGATGGTGGTTACTCCACAAGTCAGAGAAATAACATAAGTGTTCTGACAGTTGCAGAATATGTCTGTTTTGACTATAACCTCAGGAACTGGGGAAATACCAGGAGTAGATCCATATATTTTTTGAACCAATTATACTCAGTATAATAATAGAAAGATCATTGTGGCATTTCATGTGCTCTACTATCAGTGTGAGCTCTGGTTCTATATCCAATGATTTTTTGAAAGGTCTGGGTATTCCCTTTTCTCCAGTATAGTTACTCTGGAAAAGGGCTGTTATGGTATTATACCCTTCAGGGTATAACATAATACTAGTATATTCCTGTCTTCACACTGTCTCAAGGGGACCAGACCTCCTTTCAGTTGACTGTCTCTGTTTCTGAGAATTGGTTCAGAAAGAGAACTCTGTAAGGAACTGTGATTTTCCAATAAGATAGTTGACATTTACCTTTGCCCATAAGCTCTTATGTTTATATAGATTGAGAAATACTATCATTGGCTGCCATCCATCTTACCTCCAGGAACAGAATTGTCAATTAGCCATTACCATAGATTCTCCAAGGTCAAGGATCCCTGATTGTTACTCTGGTCTTGCTGACTATTACAGAATTATATCCATGTTGCCTCTGATTATTGAGTGCTGAAACATGGTCTTTGCTATTCTGAGATCATATCATTCGTATTGCCATTAGAGAATCCCATGAAAGTCACATGGTCCTATGGAAGACATTTTACTATTCTTCTTGGCCCAAAGAAAACAACCTCTTTGAGTTTCTCAATGATGCCTCAGTGAAGAAAGGGTCTTGTAGTCCCTCCTGAGAACAGAATCAACTGATAGATTCTCTGATCTCATATAATTCATCTATTCTGATCCTCCTACTTCTTCGAAAAACTTTATTTGATAATGAATTAGATCAGCTTTTTAAAAATTCCGAATAAGTGTAAGCACTTTGAAATTGAAATGTTGTTGATAGTCATGTTCAGCTTCCTACATACATGATTTATTTCTATATTGTTGTAAAATAAAAGACAATCTTATGCCTCCTGAAATAAGCTCAATAATTATTCAAAGAAATAAAGACATCTTGGTATTTCTCTATTTCCCTTTTTGTCTTATTATTCCTCAATCAAGTCAGGTTTTTCTTTTTATCCCTTCATTTGCTCTCTTTTTTGTCCTTAAAGAAATAGTTTCTTTTTTGAAAGGACTTTATTTATTTCTTTGTCAGAGAAAGAGAGAGAGAGCACAAGCAGGAGGAGTGGCAGGCAGAGGCAGAGGGAGAAGCAGGGAGCCTGATGCGGGGCTTGATCTCGGGACCCCAGGATCATGGCCTGAGCTGAAGGCAGACACTTAGCTGACTGAACTACCCAGGCATCCCAGGAAATATTTTCTTGAGAAAAGATGAGTTTGAATGAAAATGCAATCAGCCTATATCCCCTACTCAATAAAGCAAGAGATTTCTAAATGGCCCCAGCAGGTGACATGTCAATGAAGTTGATATAAGGAAGCGATGATAGCATAGATACTCTTATTGCTTTGGGTCCTCCTACTCCCCACTGTTGGTTTTCTGCTCACCCTAGGCAGCATTACTGAGAAGGTGGGATGGGCTACAAGAGCATTTTAAGTGATATTTTAGATTTTAGAAAGCAACTATACTTTTTCTTTTTGTCTTTCCAATATTGTGATAATAGTTTGCTTTTCTTCTGTAGTATGGAGATGCACCAGTCATATCTTTCATGGTGCGGCTCCAGCTGCTGCCCTTCTGGATCCACTTCCACATTTGCATTAGGACTCTGATCCTTTCAGCTGGTTCCCAGCCAATAACTGAGCCTGGCAAGGATACTAAGGCAGGATCATTCTGGCAAGATGTGGAACTCTTCCAATGGGCAACTTGCATAGGATTCTAATGAAGTCCAAGACTCTTCCAGCCCATTTCTCCTTTCTTCTCTCTGTCCTTTATTAGGTTTTAGTCCTAAACCATGGTTAGAAGGCTCTCTTTGCCTTCTGCTTCCTTCCCCGATATATTACCCACATACCTATATTAGTTACCTATTGCTATGTAACAAATGATCCTGAAACTCAGCATCTTTCAACAACAGGCACTTATTTTCTCACAGTTACTGTGGGCCCAGAAAATGGGCATGGCTTAGGGAGGTCCTTTACTTCAGGGTCTCTCACATGGGTGGAATCAGGTGCCAGCCAGGGCTTGGGTCTCTTGAAGTTTGACTACAGAAAGACCAGCAAGATTTAGCTTCTGTGGGCTGTTCTACTGAGGATCTCTATTCCTTGCTGACTATTGGCTGGAGGCCTCCCTTAGTCCTCTGCTTCAGGAGTCTTCCCACCATGATAGCTCATTTAATCAGAGAGAGAAGTGAGAGTCCTTTAGCAAGATGGAAGTTACAACATTTTGTAGCTTAATCACAGAAATTATATCCCATTACTTTTCCATAATCTATTGATAAAAAAAAGTCACTTGACCAGCCCACCTGTGGGTGACACAGGACATGAACAACAGCAGGTGGGGCAGATCACTGGGGACCGTCTGAGAGGCTGCTCACCATCACATTTTTCTATTTTGTTTTAATCATTTTTTCTTTCCAATTTTTATTTAAATTCTAGTTAGTTAGCATATAGTGTAATATTGGTTTCAGGAGTAGAATTTAGTAATTCATCACATACAGGTAACACCCAGGGCTCAACCCAACAATTGCTCTCCTTAATACCATACACATCTAATACAACCTTGGTGCATGCTTCTCAGGGGACCCATATTCCTCAGAAGACCCAAATTAACACATCTATAAAAACAAAATTCTAAAGATGTTTGATTCTAGCAAGGTGATAATCTCTCATTAGAAATGGATTTGTTGTTGTTGTAATTTTAATGTGTCTGGATAAAGGGGATTTAAAATAGGTTGTTTTGCATGACATATACTGTTCTGTCACATTTACTGGTACAATATTTTCTTCTTCAATGACTGCAACTTTTAGTAGACATTTCATTTCTAGCACTGGTAAGGAGGGATTACTTATGCATTATAAATTAATAGATTCTCATTACCTAACTGGTTACAAATGCAGCAGAATTCAAACTGAAACCACCATAGGCAGGAGTACTCTTTCCTTGCTTTAGATAGATCTATGAGCTTGATGGGTTTTTTTTCCTTCTGCAGATAAGATGATGTGTTTCACACCAGTTCATCAAACAAGTGCATCAAAGGAATTCCTGTCCTTGATAGCAGACTTCAAGGCTGATGTATATGCATGTGGGGTGCAAAGACTGAGTAAAGGTGAAAAAATCCTATGTACTTCATTTGTCCTAACAAAGTATAATGCTTAGGCAACTAACAAGAAATTGGTTTGAATCTCCACAATACCCAGATTAATAGAGAATTATTATTTTTTTGGGGGGGGGGAGAAAGTCCAGCGTAACAGAAGTAGGTAGAAACTATGGAAGTATTATTTTAAGTTTTATGAACAGGAAAACTACAACATATGGCACCAGAATCATTTCTTTTCTCTTAGTAAATATGTGAAGAGTAGTTAGAGGCTAGGTTTCTGCTCCAGCATCCTGACCAATCAGCCGTTCTTTCTATTATAATGCATCTATTATGGATCACAGAATGACCTGAGGGAACTTGAAAAGTTGGCCAGGTTTCAGAGAAAAATGGTCCATGTATCAAAAGAGCAAAGGCTGTATAGAAAGGTGAAGAAATAAATCAGAAAATCTAGGTATAATTTCAGGGATAAGGGGATTTTTTTTTTTTTTTTTTAGCTTTGTCTGAAATTAGGAAGGAATGAAAACTGAAATTGGGAAAAAATAAATTCAGACTGACTACCCAACCCAAGACACGGGGTTGAGGATTATTAAAGGAAATAGTGAAAGTTCATTATATGAGACAATGAAAACCTAGACCAGCTGCAGTGTTGCAGAATGCACCCAAAGTAATCCTATCTGGGCTCCAGGGAGTAGGCTGACCTGGGTAGCAATTTCCAGCTTTAACTTGGAATCTCTATTATTGCATTAGTTTTGTGGGTTGGCTCCAGGCATAAAATAGTTTTCAATGGTGACTATTATTTCCTGTGGTTGAATCCATATTTCTCTGGGCTGCCTTGCATTCAAGGCTGCTAAAATCTTCTACCTGCTTCATGGCTCTGGGGAATCTAATAGAAATTTTCATGCTGCAGTATGGACAGCTTGCAAAATAAGAAGCTTGCCGTGGGATATGTGGTGTTCATGACAAAGATATTCATCACTCATTGTTACCCGTGGGTTTAGACTGACCTAGAAATGTTTGACCAGAAACTCCTCCACGTACCCAAAGAAACACCTCAGATAGGAAAAAGCCTTTTTTTTTTTTTTTAAAGATTTTATTTATTTATTTGACAGAGAGAAATCACAAGTAGTTGGAGAGGCAGGCAGAGAGAGAGAGAGGGAAGCAGGCTCCCTGCTGAGCAGAGAGCCCGATGCGGGACTCGATCCCAGCGCCCTGAGATCATGACCTGAGCCAAAGGCAGCGGCTTAACCCACTGAGCCACCCAGGTGCCCCAGGAAAAAGCCTTTTTTATGAAGTAAAAGATTTAGTGCTAAAGTGATAGGGAAAGGGCTCATGAGTTTGAATGAAAGTTTTGGTTAGTAGTGTATATAAATGAAAGAAGAGAGGTGGATTACTTTACATTCATGAGGATTTATGTAGTCAGTTCATTATTATTATTATTATGTTATTATTATGCAAAAATTTCCCTTTGTTTTCTTGGAGTTTGAACTCAAGCCTCAGTTCCTTAAAGCTCTATTTTGCTCAACTCCATAGTAGAGTGACTTCAAACAACAGGTTACAGGTGTGTGAGCTACTGTTAGCTTTAGCTCTTGAGGTGGCTCAGAGCCCATGGGACGGTCACCTTGGGCTAGAGATGATTTGTCTATTTACCTCAGTTGTTGCCATACAGCAATCATTGTGTAAACACCACACCACATCCATGTTTGAGAAGCAGTGCTCTTTCCTTTGAGTAATTCTTCTAGCTCCTTTTGATGGCCTGAAACATGCAGAGAGAGGTCAAGTGTCATATCTGTTGTGATTTTCCTCAGTGACTCTTTCCCACAGTCTGCTTTCTTCCACCAGAGACTTCCCCTTGCCTCTGTCTACATATGACAACATATAGGTTTTGAAGATTTCTTATTATAATAAGTTTCTGATTTGACTTTATTTTAAAAGCTCTTCTATAGCCAAAATGACTTAAGTACTTGTTTGTTTAGCGTGTAGTAGGAAAATAAAATGGCAGGTGGGAAATTTCCAGATCCAGCTAGACTTCTTTCCATTGAGCAAATCATCTAACCCCTCTCTATAAAAACGTTGATGATCTCTGATGTCCTTTCAAGCATGACAAATCTGTAGAAATGCTCAATGTAGTCATGCTACCATCTGGTTATTACTAGTACTGTAAACGATTCATTATATCACATGAAAACCTTGTAAATATTAAATATTTTCATTGAAAGCAATGTAAATATCCATATATTCAACACTTGGGTAGATGTTTCATCTTAGGCACAGTGCTTGTGCTGTGTATACAGAAGTGACTAATTCACAGCTCATTGCCTTAGAAGCTCATCTTTTCGTGGTGACAGATCATTAGCAGAAAGTTATGTTCCATATGGTGAGGCTGCTGATGATGAGGTCTACACTCAAGATGCCTTGCCAAGGCACGGTATATGCAAGCTGCTGGAGAGGCCTTCAGTTTGACCAAGGGGTGTGAGGAAGACAGAGAGGTCGGCAGGCTGCTTACCTCATCCTCAACTGGTTTTGCATCTGTGTCCTTCTGCCATTGTAGCTGAAACTTAATCTTTACCCCATTGATTATGAAGGACCTAATTATACAACACTTCAGCGTCATCCCTCATCATGTCATTAGCAAAGATTCCCTTCTGGGTTCGAAAGGTAGATTTGGGTTTCCATTTTATACATGAAAGTGCACATTGATGAAACACTAATATATAAAGGTCATGGGTCATTGATTGTGCTTGCATCTGCCTTTGGCTTGGAGGATGTTGATACAGTTATTTTTAACTTTTCAATGATTTAAGGCCAATGTAGTGATTCAGGGAAGAATGACTGCTACCTGAAATTAATGCTGTAGAAGTAGGAAAGTCTCATATTTTGAAATAAAAAAGAAAGGTTTTTTTTTTGTTTTTTTGTTTTTTTTTTAAGGATTTTATATAAGAAGGTTCTTTGAATAATAAAAACAATGTGAATCTGTGCATACCTTTTTAAAATACAGCTTTGCTGGGGTGCCTGGTTGGCTCATACAGTTAAGTGTCTGACTCTTGATTTTGGTTTGGGTCACTATTTCAGGATTATGAGATGGACACTCCACTCCCTCCTCCCAACCAGTGCTGTGTTGGGCTCCATTCTGGGTGTGGAGCCTGCTTAAGATTCTCTCTCTTCCTCTCCCTCTGCTCTCCCCTTTCCCTCTCTCCTTCTCTAAAAAAAAAACAAAACAAAACAAAAAAAAACCACAGCTTTGTTATTTCCAAGTAATTATAGTATCCACTACTGCCAGGAAATAGCACTACATGATGGGCTCTTAAGCCATTCTGTTCCTGGGCTTGACTCTGACATTTCCCACTCACTGTTTGAACTTTGTCTGTTGGTTTAAACTCTTTCTCCCTCTGTTTTTCATCTGTGACAATGCAGGTTTGTAATAGGTCATATCTAGCAAAGGATTAAATGAAACATATGTGCAAGGCACTTTACCAACAAGTGCTTAGCTTTGGAAAGCATTCACATTAGCCTTGGTATTCACGTTTTGGGAGCTCTTTCTTCAAAGTACTTTCACATCTAACATCTCATTTAATCTAATTTCAGCACAAAGGTTGTTAGGGGACTTTTGCTAATGAATGCTCAGACTGGATAAGTGGTTTGTCCAAGGAGATGTAGCCAATTAAGTGTAAATTCAGTGTTCCTCCTTTAAACCTAACAATCTCAAAACTAAAGGAGGAAAAATGATGGCTTGAGGATTCTCCTAGGCCTGGCCAACATTTTGCCTTTTTTTGTCAAGGCTTAGTCAAGTGATGTTTTAAGTCATTTTTCAGCTCTGTCATTTACTGTTGGCTCTGCTGTTGGATCTTAGACTCTCACGCTGGCTGGGTTGTGAGCTCCTTTAGGTCAGCACGTGGGTAAGTTCTGTAACATCTTCTGTCCTTTTCAGTGCTCAGCCAGTGTTCAGTCCCAGTTGCTCTGACTCCCAATGCCTGTGGTCTTAAGCATAGTCAAAACTGTGATGGGTAAATCACAGAACAATGTCAGATTAAAGTGAAAGTTGTGTTGCAATTTTCCTACGCAAGAGGAGCTGGAACAAAGGAAGCAGGATTATGACTTGCAGCAGGAAAGGAAATTCTCCAACTTGGCTTTTGCACAGACATGAGACTTTTAGGCACATTCCATGAAAATTTAACACAAGCACTTGTGTGATGGGCTCGCTTTTTGGAAAGGAGAACCCCCAGGGCTTCAGGACTCTGAGCTCCATCCGAGTGGACATCTTTCCTCCTGTTCTCCAAAGCCCCCTTTACCAATGTCCTCACCCTGTTTCTGGGTACTTTGAGCATCCTCTGTGGGCAGCCTGCTGTAGCCTTGCTGAGATCATGATATGCTTTTATTTATTTACTTAGCCAATTACCTCACAAGGTCACCGTGATTATTTTTGTTATTCCTCCATTCACAAACTTACATAGAATTTGAATGATGATGGGTTGCAGCTCTGTTTTCCTCTTAAGCCTCTTGTTTTTAGGGAGCATTTTGCAAAGATGCAAGGTTTGTCAAGAACCCAAACATGTGCTACAGAAGCAAAGCCTCTAAAATCACTTTCAGTTTTCAATACCGTCCTGTCTTCCTTACTTGTTACCAGTGAGGCGGGGTAGATTTTGACATTTACATGTATGTTTCTAGGTTTTAGAAGGCAGTAGGTGTGTGGACGGTCTATCATCTATATACCATGTATGGCCCCCACAGTGTAATTAAACACATTGTAGTAAGTGGGATATGTGAAAATTGCAAATAGTTTCATGTGCATTTAGTGACATTTTGAATTACACAATGTACTTGTGGTTGTCTGAGCTTTTTGGACTTTGGGACGGATTGCCTAAACATCTCTCAGGGCCACTTCCTCTCTGTGGCTCTGATTCCACACAGCGGTGCCCTGTGAAGTCTGGCCTCTCACTGAGACAGCCTCTCAGAAAGCAGGGAATGAGCTTGCTAACCTTCTGCTTTCCGCCAAGTGTGTTTGGGTAATTCAGCCACACTTTTCCATCACAAATTTATCCATGTCTGGGAAAGGGAAAAGTAAGGACACCGATTTGGCTTTCTCTTCCTGTGTTTACTTAGTGGCTCATTTCCCCCCTCTCTGCACATGCCCAGTAGAGTCTTCTCTTAAGTCCTGCTGTCTTCCTGTGCTTTCCTATGGCTTCTAGGAAAATCTCTAAGATCTGAGCTTATTTATGCTCTACAGGATATATGCTGTTTGAATAATACAACCAAATTTAAGACTTAAAATTAACTTCTGTTTTAGTGTGTTCGGGCTGCTCTAACAAAGTACCATAGAGAGAGGAGCTTGTAAACAACATTCCTCACAGTTCTGAAAGCTAGAAATCCAAGATCAAGCTGGCAGATTTGGTGTCTGGTGAGGGTCTGCTCCCTCATAAGTGGCCACCTTCTCACTATAATATAGGTAGAAGAGGTTATAGAACCCCTGGGATCCTTTTTTAAAGGGTACCAATTCCATTCATGAGGGCCCTAATCACTTCTCAAAAGCCCCAACTCAAAACAATATCACTTTGAAGGTTAGGATGTCAACATAAGATTTTTTTTTTTTTTTTCAAAGGAGTTGGCGCAAACATCCAGTCTATAACAACTTCTTTCTTTGAAGGTGGGTTCCACTTTCCTCAAGAACAAAAAATTATCAAGAAAGAAAATATTTTAGTTTAATATTCAATGATATTTTGCTCATTTTATCAGCATCATAGTGTTTAAGAAGTTAAGTGAATCCCATGACCATGTCTTATATGTATACATATGTGTGTGTTTTTTGTATGTATATATATGCAAACAAATATATCTTGATATAGAACATTTCTAGATTATATAAAAGTTTATGGCAAAGTGGAGCCTTATATCAACATCATTTAGCCTAAGAGACTTTTTACCTATTAACCATTTAAGAAATCTTATGGGCATCCCAGTTGTAGGAGTGCGCTTGTGGCAAGAGTTGTAAATTGCACATATTGTATTTAGCAGTGAGATGGTGTTTTCTACCTATAATTGCCTGGGTCTTCTATTCCCTTTAATCTATTGTCTAATGAATCTAGAGGTAATGTATTTTTGAAGCGGAGGGATTAGCTGAACTATCTCGTGCTTACTCTTTCCTTCAAAAGTCAGTACTGGTCACATGCACACTCACACACACACTCACATACTGCCAAACTGAAAGCGAGCCTCTCAGACAGTCTTGGGAGGGTTGGTCATTGGGTAGTTCGATCTTAGAGAAGAAACGTTGTTCTAGGTTTTGGAGATCGAGATGGGAAGCAGCTGAGGGGCTATAACACTGAAATAGTAAAGTCCAAGTAACAGAGAACTTTCAGGAACAAATCTCCTCAGTCAATGTGAACTGTTCCTGTAAGGAGGCAGCCATGTCTACTCATCATTAACATGATTGCCTCAGTACACATTATCTGTGAAGGGTCCACTGAACTGACTGCCAACATTTTCAAGATAAAATATGTGGGCTGCTGACCACAGAGAGAAGAGCTATTTCCCCAGGTTTTCTCCTCTAGCCATAATAATATTACAGGGATCAGAGATTTTGAGCCCTGCTTCCTGTTAATATGAAGGGAGGATATGATGAGTCCTGACAAACCCACGTGTTTTAAATATAGTATGTTGGAACATTGAAAGAGGGACATCCTCATGCTATTTCATTTTTTTAAAGAACAAACAGCAAGAAACTGAAAAAGGAGGATGCATAAATTTATTCATTTGCCACTGTGCTGGAGGGGTTCTTCTTGTTTCAAAACACAGTGGGAGCTCTTTGTTGGACTCTCTGCTTCAAAGCAAACTGAGATAAAGTAGGTTCATCTTGTCCTATTTGAAAAGGATTATTTAGGGAGGCTCCATTAGAATCTTGTCACGAATCACAGTCAAGAGAAAGTGGTCCCAAAATGTGGGCATCAGGCTTTGCATTCTACAGTTTTTCTCAGATTCGGTAGAGGTTGTTCCTTGTGACACATTTTAAGCCTGTGCTGGTATGAGTTTACATGTAGACTACTATAACTCTGCCCATATACTAAGTCTTTGAAACCACACTTTCCTTTATGTCTATTATTTTCGCCAGTTCTATCTTCTTTTCCCACTCTCTTTATTCCTATAGCTTCACTGACTTCAAAGAGAACATGAGAGAATAAAGAGAATAAAGAGTGAAGAAGGAGGAAATGACGTTTTTTTCACTGCATTCTGTGTCCCTCACTGGGCGGTTTTTTGCCCGGCACAGGGCATGGTGTGTAAGAGAGCAGGACCATGGGTGCAGTGCACCCGTGTTTACATTCTAGCACCACCACTGAACAGCTGTGGCAACTTGAGCAAGTTACTTAACTTCTCCGTGCTGCCATTCCTGTGTGAAAAGGCAGGAAAATAGTGCTGACATAGTAGTTTTTTTAAAGGGTGAATATGATGTGAGGATTAAATGAGTTAATCCATTTCAAACATGTAAAATGGTACCCTAAATCAAGCATGCACTGCTGTTACAGCTACTTCTAAGTTTTAACTTGTCCATTTGCACACACATTCTTTTCATTTTTGCCGCAATTGCAGTTTTTTCCCCCATCTTTTTCCCTGTGTTTTGTCTTTAAAAGGGGGCCCAGCGGGTGACGAAGAGTGATTGACAGGGTTCCAGGTCTAGGGAAGAGAAAGAGTGACTAAGACTGGCTAGTTTCTCCTCCTCCTGCCTTCTGGGGGGAACATGAAACTACAGTGAATAAGGAAAATTCAGAGAGTGTTAGGTGCATAGATGGAAACAAAACAGTGATAGAGCAGAGATTCATGAGGCTGGAAAGCATGGGGTTACTTCGAATGGGAATGGAATGATTAGGGAAGTGCTCTCTGAGGAGATAACGTGTGAATAGCAATCTCCATGTTCCAAAGAAGGCAGCTGTGCAGAGTATCAGTAGAACATCCCAGGAAAGGAACCAAGGATTAGCAAGTTCAAAGAATTCCTGAGGCCCAGACCAGACTGGTGTTTTCAAGGAATACAAAGGATAGTCAGCATGGCTGGAGCATAATGAACAATGGAAGTGTGATCTGAGGCCTGGGGGGATGGGTTAGAGGAAGAGCATGTGAGCTTGCAAATGGGGCAAAGCATTTCGATGGAGAACAGGGTTTCTCAGCTGTGGCACTATTAAGATTTGGCCCAGATAATTTCTTGTTGTGGGGCACAGTCCTGTGTGCTAAAGTCCAATGCTGCTAAAATAGGATGTTTAGCAGCATTCCTGGGCTCTACCCAGTAGATCCAATAGCACTCAATTGTGACAATTAAAAATGTCTCTAAGACATCGTCAAATGTCCCTGGAGGGGCAAAATTGTTCAATTGTTTGAGAACCACTGATTTAGAGTATTTTCAACAGTGAATGATATGAACTGATTTGTAGTTTCAGAATATAATTTATCAGTTTGTAGAGAATGGAGTGTTGAGAGTAACAGGTGGAGATAAGGAGACTGGTTTCTAGGAAATAGATGATTGTAATTGGAGTTGGGTGGTGTCAGCAGAGATGTATAATTAATATTACTGGCTAGTATTTCTTGTTAATAAGATGATATGAATAAAAGCTTTGCAAAGATTTACATATTATAAAGCAATAGCACAATGGCTGGCACATAGTAGGCACTCAGTAAAGTATGTTGAATGAATAAATGAATGACTGCTTTATGGTTGTCCCAATATAGTCATTGCTCCCATGACCAGTTACAGGATAAGTCCATGGTCAAGACAGTAGTGACTTTGGCTTCATTTTTTTTTAAATGAGCTGGTAGGTAAGATTCTTTTGGTTGTTGAAGGTTGATTCTGTCAGTAGGGCAGGGCTCTCAACTACATACTGAATCAGAGGGAAGTCCTAAAACTAGTAAAGTCCCAATTCTTTTTGTTCTTTCCACTTTAGATGATTATGCCACATTGTAAACTTGACTACAGAAAAACGTGTATAGGTACTTGACCTATTGTTGGGGGAAGCAGCCATTATTTCTGGCAATGGATGAAAGCCTTTTCTTTTTGCATTTTGCATTCAAAAAATATTCTGGGGGGCGCTGGTTAAACATCTCACTCTTGATTTCAGCTCAGGTCATGATTTCAGGGTTGTGAGATGGAGCCCTGTATCACGTTCTGTGCTCGGTGCAGAGTCTGAAATACTGTCTCCTTCCCTCTCTGCCCCTCCCACTGTTCACTTTCTAAATAGGGAAACAAAAATCTTAAAAAAAGGTTTCTGAGTACCAAAATCTTTTAAGCTTCTTTGATAGAAGGGGCTCAGATCTGTATCAAATTTTTAAAAATCTGTTTTTTATTTGGAATGATTCTTGATGTTTCTTATTGTGTAATATCCATCTGCCCATTAAAGAAGCAAAAATATACAAAAGTGGCAGGATACATGGCACCACAGTGATTGAAGGAGGGCAAAAGGATTGGCGGCTCTGGTTGGAATATTTCTCTGGGTTTTTCTGGAGGATGCAAAGCTGTGCAGGAAAGCTCATAACAATAGATTTTCCTATGATATGTCTTTACTTTCTTCTGCCAACTGGATTGGAAATATTACAAATAAAAGTATTTCTCGTGGTATTTTCACATATCTTATGTGAAAATCCTAGTTCCAAGAAAAACAATGTACATGAAATATATAACCATAAAAGGCTCCATCTGAAAAGTGATCAATCTTTAGGGATGTTTGATTCATTTTGGGATTTAGGTAAAAGCCAATGTCTTTCAATTCTTCTATTAAATCTAAAGTAAAATTGGCTTTAGGTGGTTGTCATTGCTTTGCCAGAGGATTTCTATACTAAGGGTCTCCTCCTAGTTCATGACACCTAGGGACTTTGGCGAATTCAACAAACCTTGCATGAAGTACTTTTTTGAAGATTTTTTTTTAAGGAGTTGCTTTTTCTTAAGGATTTGAAGGGCAAAAAGACTTGGGAAAGGAAGTAAAAACACTAAATGAGATCAGACTCCTTAAATGAAGTTTGAAAACTTGAATGTGATTTCCAGGAAACACTGAGAAAGAGTAGAGCTCTTTATCAGTGACTGGAGGGCAGACTAGAGGAAAATGATGAAAGTCTTTTTCAATTATTTGGCAGTGCTCAGTGGGCTTGAACAGCTATTAAAATAACATGACTCTATGGGGAGCCTGGGTGGCCCAGTGGGTTAAAGCCTCTGCCTTCAGCTCAGGTCACAATCTCAGAGTCCTGGGATCGAGTCCTGCATCAGGCTCTCTGCTCAGCAGGGACTGCTTCCTCCTCTCTCTCTGCCTGCCTCTCTGCCTACTTGTGATCTCTGTCAAATGAATAAACAAAATCTTTAAAAAAAATAATGTGACTCCATATTTTTTTATCATTTAAAAATTACAGAGAGATCATTCCCTTCATACCTACTTTGTCCCAATTTTAAATAAGGAAGTAAAATATCATTCAATCAAGGACTAGGAATCCCCATAGTACTAGAAAGAAAAGAAATTTTGCTATTAGCTCTCCTAGTTTGGGAAATAAGTAGAAGAACTAACAATGTCATTTGCATTTTTTTTTACCTTTTTCTCACATTTGTATTAAGATGAATATACAAAAAAGTAAATATCAGATGTACCAGGAGGAAGCAGTCCTAAATTAGACATCTTAACATTCTGAGAATGTTCTGTAATGTTTACAGGTCTTTTTTGCAATCATTTTTATTTTGTCATTGACAGGAACATATACTCCTTTGTTAATGCTGGGGCCCAGGTATCCTTATCAAGGTTCTGTTTCAGTTTAATAAAATATATATATTTACTTCAACACATTGCAACCAGTTAATAGTCTTGGAACATAAAGTATGATATTTGCCCTATTTGCACAAAGGTCATTTGTTCTTTCTTTGGGTTTGTGCTCTTCATTGTTGGTAGGCAGTGAAAAGGTTACATGTGACTTCATCACTAAGGAAAAGAAGAGACTTTGCATGGGGATGGGATGCTGGGTGGGGAGTGCATTGACATCTCAGGGAATAGGGGCTAAATCCTGTCAGAGGTTGGAGACACCATGTGAGGGAGGGTTGGTAAGAACAACTTACGGGGGTGGGGAAACGAGTCATGCCCACCACAGCAAGAAGAAAAACCATTTAACTAGTTTTTAAATAAATCAACCCCTGTGGCATGAGTGGTAAAGAGTGAATAGATCATATTTTTGGTTAAAATGTGTGACTAATGAGAAAATATGCTGATGAGCTTTAGAGACCAGTTCAGTTATTTTTTTTCTGTGGTCATGATTTTTGAATAATCATTTCACTATGCATCCAAAATAGGTTCTGATCTGGGGATACCATATACACTGTGCCTTTGTCATTGTATCACAGAGTCTCTGGAAAATGTTCTCCCTTGTTCCCCACCTGCCTTTTTTCCTGCTAGCTACTCTGCTTTCTGCTTAAGACTTCCTCAGAGAAGCCTGCTCTGTTGACCCACCCCTACCTCCCCAACCCAAATAGGTCTGGTTCTCCCTTTATATGTTCTCACAAGTCCCTGAACTTTTCTTTACATTCTTTCAGTTGTAAGTATTGATTTTGTGATGATTTATTAATATCTCTCTTTCCTAATAGACTACCGGCTCTATCAGAATGAGAAACAGCTTTCACCGGGACGCCTGGGTGGCTCAGTTGGTTAAGCAGCTGCCTTCGGCTCAGGTCATGATCCCAGCGTCCTGGGATTGAGTCCCACATCGGGCTTCTTGCTCCGCAGGGAGCCTGCTTCTCCCTCTGACTCTGCCTGCCACTCTGCCTGTGCTCACTCTTGCTCTCTCTCTCTCTGACAAATAAATAAATAAAATCTTAAAAAAAAAAAGAAACAGCTTTCATCATATTGACCACAAATATTCATTCCCATTTATTGGCTCAATCCTTGACACGTATGGCCCTAAAATTTTCTGTATGTAAATAAATAACACACTTCTTATTCCACCACATTTAAAACCATCCAAACAGATATTTTACCGAAATTTATATATCCTTTATCTCTAACTAAAACAAAAGAAGAATCTTTAATTGATCTTGAGCTATGTTATATTCTGCTCCTCGTGATTTTGCTTCCCATCCTAATTCATTTTGGAATTAAAAACCAAAGTTTTGTGATCCAGCAGGTAGTACTGTTTTTTGGAAATTGAGAACAGCTGTATGTTATAAGAATTCAGTTCAATGTTGCTGAAATGTATGTAGTATTATATTTTCCTTCTAACCCCCTTGTAAGCCTCTGGAAGAATAACATACATCTATTTGTCAGCTAAACAAAAATGGTCCAAAAATTTTCACAACTAGTCATATCCTGAGTTCAAGTTAAAATTTCACTATTTCATACAACTTAATTTAAGAGAGAGAGACTGACTGTGGACCATGGATGGGACGTAAAGTCAAATCAAGCTCCAATAAGAAGGTATCTTGACCACTAGGCAGATAGTCCATGTTAAAACCAGAAAGACTTTTTTTTTTTTAAGATTTTATTTATTTATTCAACAGACAGAGATCACAAGTAGGCAGAGAGGCAGGCAGAGAGGGGAAACCCCCTCTGTTTGTGATCCAGCAGGTAGTACTGCTGGAAAGGGGAAAGCAGGCTCCCTGCTGAGCACAGAGTTTGATGCAGGGCTAGATCCCAGGACCCTGGGATCATGACCTGAGCCAAAGGCACAGACGTAACCCACTGAGCCACCCAGGTGCACCAAACTGGTAAGGCTTAACTAAGAGTTAACCTGGATTTTGATCTACTAGGAAATATACTAACTATGGTGGAGAAATAAAATTCTTCATTTTGGGATTCAGGGATAGGGAGGGGGATGTGTGTACATCTTTAGTAGTCTTTTATATTGATGCTCTGGACTCATTTTTCCCTCTTTAAAGAAAAAGCATAGAATTATTATATGACCTAGGATTGACTTTCTGTAAATGTACATTTTACTGATAAGTTATAAATAGTTTATGATGATTTTAAATTAAAACCAGAAGTTAAATTTGGAACACGGAAGAGATAAATAAGTTAATTCTCAAAAATGTTGTGTCTTAAACTGACCTATCATATATCAAATAAAAAACTCTCTAGAGACTCTATCTGGCTGTGATCAGAGCTATTCTTAGCAGAGCCCCTGTCTGTTCTGCTAGTTGGAATCTATGGGCTTTTGCTTTGGAAATTTTATAGTCACTGAGGCTGTTTATATTGAAATGCCCACTCTGGCTCTCACATTAATAATTATTAATGATATGATAATTAAAAGTGGAAGTTTAAGTTTCAGGGCATTTGGAGATATTTCAATAGAACCAGTATAAAGCATTGGTAATTATACATTAGGGCTATGTAATGTAATTACATACATTAGGGCTATGTAGATTGTAATGATCACAGAGGACATATAATTACCTCTAAAGGATTGGCAGTATGCTTAAGTGTGGGGATAACTAAGGGTGTTAATGACTGTTGGGTGAAAAAGGCTTTGAAAAGGAGGATTTAAAAACCATACTCCATGAATTTAAAATATTGGTTCCCGGGACGCCTGGGTGGCTCAGTTGGTTAAGCAGCTGCCTTTGGTTCAGGTCATGATCCCAGCGTCTTGGGATCAAGTCCCACATCTGGCTCCTTGCCTCACAAGGAGCCTGCTTCTCCCTCTGACTCTGCCTGCCACTCTGTCTGCCTGTGCTCGCTCTCACTAGCTCTCTCTCTGACAAATAAATAAATAAAATCTTAAAAAAAAATAAAATAAAATATTGGTTCCCATGCACCTTTCAGAAGCATAAAAGAAACAGCAAAACTGTCCTTCCGTAACCTCAGTTGCCACAGCTATAAAATGGGGGGGGGGGGGGTCGTTACTAACCAGTTGGTTACTGGTTAATGCAGTCCATTTTGTGGGGTGAGTATTAAAAGATGCAATATAGTCAGTGACTGACATAAGATGTGTAGTAGGTGCTCAATAAATGATTTATATTATTTAGGAGGCTGTGAACAGAAAGGTTCAATGTCCTTGTTTTATTACCTACTAGCTTTGTGATAAGAGCATCAGTTTCTTAAGGTTTTTCTGTCATCTGTGAAATAGGAAAAATGACACCAAAATTGCAGGCCAGTTTGAGGAGTGAAAAAAGTTTATAAACATAATATTCATAAAATATTATCTAGCAGGTGGTCAGCTGTAAATAATGGCAGATTTAATTATAATCGTTAACATAATAATGAACAGTAACATCACGCAGTCTTGATATGCCTCAGTTTTTTAATCTCTAGAATTAAATTTCCCTAGAGTGAAAGTGCTGTTTGTATCAGGTGGCAAAACTGTAAAGAAAATCCCAGCCATTAGCTCTAACTGCGTAGTCAAAGGAGCAAAGACTTTGGAAACAAAAAATACTGCCCAGTGGGGATTTAGCTTTTGTTTTTTACCGGGTGGCTCGTGAATGGGGATAATAAGTATTATTCTCTTCAAAGAAATATTATTTTGTTTTTATGTTTTTAAAATGCTTTGAGGCAGACACCAGACTGTAAGTCCTGAAGATCTAGCAATATAATTTTTTAATTTTTAAAATTTTTATTATTTTTTTAAGATTTTATTTATTTGACAGAGATCACAAGTAGGCAGAGAGGCAGGCGGGGGGTGGGGGCAGGCTCCCTGCTGAGCAGAAAGCCCCATGTGGGGCTCAATCCCATGACCTGAGCTGAAGGCAAAGACTTAACCCACTGAGCCACCCAGGTGTCCCCATACATATTTCTTAAAAATTTTTGAAAAATTTTAAAAAAGATTTTATTTATTTATTTGACAGAGAGAGAGATTACAAGTAGGCAGAGAGGCAGGCAGAGAGAGAGAAGGAAGCAGGCTCCCTGTTGAACAGAGAGCCTGATGCAGGACTTGATCCCAGGATGCCGAGATCATGACCCGAACCCAAGGCAGGGGCTTAATGCACTGAACCACCCAGGTGCCCTACATATATATATATTTTTAAAAAGCTTACTATTTCAGTCATTTCTGTCACATATTCATTGTTTTCATGAAATTGCTTTAATCTTCATTTAATTCACATACACACTGGACTAGGCATGTATTATGCCTATTATAACCCCAGGAGTGGTCAGTGTTAATTACCATCTTAATATTTAGTGACTGATTTTCAAACATATAAAACAAAACAGTAGTGAATGTAGGAAGCATCAACAAGTTAGCTAACTAGTACTAAATCCCTCCACACATCCACAGAAATACTTTCAAAATTACCTGCAAAGTTAACAGGAGTCCTCAAGGTAAACATTGCATTAAGAGAAACACTCTTCCATCCATGTCTTTATGTTTTTATAGTCATTTGTATCTATGTCATAGGCCAATTCATGTTATTATGCCTCTAAGTAGAAATCTTATACGTGGATACCCTTATTTCCATTGCTAGAGCTCCTCAAACATAACCAGACAGAAACTTAAGATAACCAATCAACAGGTAATATTCTTAATTATAGAGTTGTTACTCTGCATGGTCTAATATATATATATATATTTTTTCATACCTTCCCATATGGAACATCAAAGGAAAAACAAAACAAACTAAACAAAATATTGAGAGTGAATGGGATAAGTAGCAAAAAGAGTTGGTGTTTTTTAGATATTCTGAGTGTCAGTTATTATCCTGAACTTTAGAGGGGCAACAAATGGAATTTTTCTTTTGGGTGGAAGAATTGGATTCCTTCGGAAACTCTGAATGCTTTTTGGGATCAAGGTCAATGTTTGACACCCTATACATTTGGCAGTGGGGCAGGTTAGTGTTTTTAAACTGAGATTGTACACGGCAGAGAATTTCCAGTCTGTTCTGATGTTACCAGGACTGTTAATATGGGGATTAGGCATCCGAAGGGACTCTAAGGAGAGGCTTTCTTTTCATTTCCCTATTTTAGGTAGGGGCAAAAAAATGTCAGCTATCAGCAACTTCATATGGTCCTAGTATGTGAACCAGTGGTGTTAGGTTTTGTTTCATTCCTAGGAGGTTCTCTGAATGAAAACATGACATGCTGAAAGGAAAGATATGAAGGTCATTTTCTCAGTCCATTGACAGAACATTTAATCATTGTATTTACTGGTCTATTATTTTAACTGTGAAGATCTTAAGCACAGAAAATGATTTATCTTTCAGGTCTCAGCTCAGTTCCAATTTAACTTTTACAGAGAACGGTTCTCAGACTCTCTACCTCTATCTGTATTTTCTCTCCAAGGAATGCTGATCATAATTTGTTCATTTATGAAATATAATTTATTCATGCAGTTGTATTAACTTTTACAAACTAATTTCTTTCTCTGGATAAGAAGAATCCATAAACTTATAGGCTCCTCAGTCCTAGATTGGCTCTTAGATATTTGTCATGCAAAATCTGAGAAGAAGTGGTGAAATTTGCTAGCTGTTAAAACAATCTCGAAGGTAGGGGAGAACTAATGGGATGGGGATAGGGTGAAAACGAAAAAGGAATAGAAGCACAGAGCATTTGTCGTAATATTTAACTACACACACACACACACACGCATATATTATTTAAATATATTATTTATTAAAGAATATGTATATTTAT
Source organism: Mustela nigripes (assembly GCF_022355385.1). Taxonomy (NCBI): domain Eukaryota; kingdom Metazoa; phylum Chordata; class Mammalia; order Carnivora; family Mustelidae; genus Mustela; species Mustela nigripes. The sequence continues at coordinate 169,714,526 of NC_081557.1, read as the reverse complement.
ATATTATTGCTATTTATTTAAAAAATGACCAATGCTTTGAACATGCTTTATGTCTAGAGGGAAAAAAAATTGGTAAAATATTAGATTTCAAAAAGTAGAGTTAATATGGTAGTTCGCATTTCAAATCATAAAATATCCATGTAAACTAGATACCATTAAATTGAAAACTGTTTCAAAACATTGCAAAATCTGCTCTTTATTACAAGGTGTTTTGCTATATCTGGCTATAAGTAATAACAGCCCATCAGAGAACTATGTATTATTGACAAGTGTTTGGCAAGAAACTTCCATTCTTTTCAGATAGTAATTTGGTGGCAAAATGCAACCATTCTAGGTATAAATTGCATAAAAATAAAAAATGTGTGGAGAATTTTACCTACATGATCCTAAATTGTCCACAGGGGAAACTGAGTTAGTGAGCATGGGGGAAAGTATTTTGAAGAGAGCGGTATTTAAATATATAGAGGTATAATACACATTTGAGTGTGAAATGATTTTATTTGAAAGGTATAAAGTTTGAGTGGCTCAGGTTCACACGTATAATACTTATAGAATTTTCATTTGTATAAAAGTTGGATTGGGTCCAACTGCTTGATATATACCTTTATTGTAAAGGAAATTTTCCTAAAGTCAGATTGCTTCCCTAACTCTGCCTTTTAAAGAATAAACAATGTTAAAGTTTATGTATGAGCGCTGACTTGGACTCAGCAGAAATAGAAAAGCAGAAGGAAATGACTATCATGCTAAACATAGTGCCACCACTGGTACATTTACCAGCTCATCATCTTCTAGGCTGTTTTATTTGCAAAAATTTGTCCTACAGCTGACTGTTTTGGACACCCTAAAAAGAGGGGACAATCATGACGCAACGAGATGTAGGATTTCTGGTGATAGTTTAACACTTTATATTCCCTTTAAATTCTTACATCTTTCATCAAAGAAAGGATTTAGGACAATTCAAAAGAAGGTTTTTAATATAATAGCTATGAGAGATAAAAGCACTCATTGACTTTAGAGGTGAAATTAAGCTGTTCGGAAATAAGGATTTTTTTCCCCAAGTCAAATGCAAAGGCAGGGTAAGGTTGATAGTTAATTTTTTGAATAATTTATTAGTCTATACTTAGTCTTAACTTCCTAATTTCTTAAGGGAACTGATTTGTAAGGGAAGTTTTCTCTTTCAGACCAGAATTTCTTCGAAATCCTTCTCTGAAGCTTTACCAGAGCAGAAATAATTTGAGATGACTCAGTATTAATTTATTATACCAAGCAGACAGGCTTTTGCCAAGCAAACCTAAGTCCAGTCACCTAATGTTGTTCAGATGTCATTTTGAAAGGGGAAGCAGGTTGGACAAGTGACACAAGGTAGAGGTTCCTCTCAATATAAGAATTTAGGAAGTGAGCTGCTTTCTCATTCATAGTACTAGTGAAAGGGAAATCCAAGGATTTGGTTTAAATAGATTAATGGGCTGCTAAATTTTAACACTGTTGAGTTTGTTTTGGCACATCAAGAAGTGCTATAGTATTCATGCACAGTTAATTATGAGAGATTAGTGATCATCCAATTTAGGATGAGCTAATGGTGTATTTGTGTCAGAGAACTGAATTTATGCAATTATATTTCCCAGCACTAAGTAAGAATGCCAGTCTTGGGAAACTATGAAATGGCTGCACAAGAACCCAGGGGGAGAACGTCGTGGTCATCAAGGCCATGAAGACACGGACTACCTTTCATGTTTTAATTTGCACCAGTGCATTTGAGACCTAAGAGCAGAAGCTGTTCTCTAGCATCTGTCAGACAAGCCCATGTGTTTTATTGTGTTTGTTTTTTGTTTTTTTTAGAACATAAAAAATTGTAAAGCATGAAGACTTGCTCAACAGCTGGCCTACAGTCTTTGCTGGGTGAAGCCCCTTCCTAATTTTATATTTGTTAGTATGGATTTGCGGGAGTCAAATTCTCATGTTTTGTGAATTCAGGTCTAGAAGAAATTATAGGATAAAAATTAGGCCATTCTTTAAAAATAAAATCTATTAAGGTCATTATTTAATCCCAAGCCATCATACTATATTTGGCTTTTCCTTCCAAGTAAATAGTATTCAGGACATTTGCCATGGCCCTGACTCTGCAAGACGAAGTCCTTTCCGTCTTACAGGAGAGACAGTGTAAGGGTCTCTTATTATTGTGTTTTGGATGTGCAGCACAAATCCACTTACTGATTCATCTTTTCCGCTCTTCTAAGGGCCTCATTCTGTGCAGCAATAGAATCAGACAGGATCCTTTGTTCAATCATTTATTTATTCAGTAATATTTATTATCAGCTCTGCACTAGATATTACTATAGGCCACTGCTTTCTAATGTGGAAGTCACTAACCACATGTACCTATTTGAGTCCTTGAAATATGGCAACCTTGAACTGAGATGTGTTCCAAGTACAAAGTATTCACTGGAATTTACAGATATAGCACAAAAAAAGAAGGTAGATTATGTTAATATTTTTTTATATTGGTTATCATTTAACATGTAATCACTATAAACCTTGCTGAGAAACTATGTGAGCAGCAAATATCATTTTATTTAGCAATATCTACAAAGCATGGAGATGGAGGCTCTGAATGTCTATTAGAGCTAGCCTGTCGTTGGCAAAAGGTGACAACCACAGGGTTCTCTCATGGCCAGAGCCACTTTGTCTAGATGCAGGGATCCTAAGAGAAAAGATGCTGACCTGAGTATGCTCAACTGTAGTGGGTTAAGTGGTGCCCCTCACCCCCCTCAAAGATATGTACACTTCTAAATCCCTGGAACTTATGAAGGTGGCCTTATTTGGAATAAGGGCTTTGCAGGTGTTTAAGTTATGGATCTCAGTGTCAGATCATCCTGCATTATTTGAATGGGCTCTAAATCCAATGACACATAACCTTATAAGAGACACAAGAGGAAAGGTCAGGACCACAGAGGACAAGGCCATGTGAAGAAGGAGGCAGAGATTGGAATTATGTAGTCACAAGCCAAGGACTAAGTGGATCTACCAGGAGCTGGTAGAGGCAAGGAAGGATTCTCCCCGGAGCCTGCAGAGATAGAATGGCCCTGATACTTCAACTCTAGACTTTTGATCTCCAGAACTGTGAAAAAATACATTTCTGTTGTTTTAATCTATCATGTTTGTAGTAAATAGTAATGGCAGACCTTAGAAACTAATACATCCACTCTCTTTTTTTCCTGTAACACATGGATTTGATAAATTTGGCTTTTGAGAAGAACCAAAAGAATTACTTCAATCTAAGGTCCTTTATATGGAAACAAAGACACTTCTTTCCTGTAAAATGATGGGCTCTTTGTTTTTTTTTTTAAATTTAAATTCAGTTAATTAATATGTAGTATATTTTAAAGCATATAGTGTATTATTAGTTTCAGAGGTAGAATTCAGTGATTCATCAGTTGCATATAACACCCAGTGCTCATTATATCATGTGCCCTCCTTAATGTCCATCATCCCATTACTCCATCCCCCCTACAATCTTCCCTCCAGTAACCCTCAGTTTATTTCCTATGATTAAGCTTCTCTTATGCTTTGTATTCCTCTCTGGTTTATGATGGGCTTTTTGTACCTTTCTAGTTCCCAAATACATAGGTTCAGCTAAATTTTTTTACTCACATTATTTCACCCATGTTCTCATCCTTTTAGTCTGTGACAAATGCCATACAACCTCTTCTTATAACCTGATCCAAGATTGAAATAACCCCTCCATTAATTGCTCACCATGTTATTACTGTTTATTTCACTTATCAACTAATATTTTGCAAATCACATCTGTAGGACAATACATTGCAATATATTTCTTGGGATACATTGTGAACAAAGCAGACAAAAATCTCTGGCCTCCTGGATCTTAATTTCTAGTAGGGGCAGCGAGACAATAAATGATAGCAACAAATAACATTGCATATTATAGACTAATGAGTGTTGTAGAGAGACCATAGAGAAGTAAAGCAAGGTAAGTGGATTTAGGGGTACTGGACGTGTGGGAGGCTAGCTTGCAGTACGAGATTAAGTAGTCAAAGTGGGCCTCATTGAGTAGATGGCATTTGCACAAAGACTTAAAGGGTTAGCCAAGCAGACTATCTATGGGAACAACATTACAGGCAGAGAGAACAACTACAGCAAAGACCTCAGGGTGGGAGCATTCCTGGTATGTGTGCAACAGGGTCCAGTGTGGTGGGAGTAAAGTGAGCAGAGGACAGAGTTGTAGGAGAAGAGGTAATGGGCATGGGGAACAGCACACAGGTCCCATTAGGCTATGGTAAGGATCTGGCATATCTCTTGAGTAAAATGCAGAGTGCTTAGAGATATGAGTAGAAAAAAGTCATATTATGACTTAAATTAGAAAAATTATTTTGGCTGCAGTGCTGAGAATGGGCCATGGAGGTAGCTGGGTGGAAACAGGGATAGAGGCAGAGATATCTATTAAGAGGATGCTGCAACTGAGAAATAATGTTGACTCAGACCTTGGGGAGCAGTGTGGGGAGCAGTGGACATGATCGGAAGGAGTGGGATTATGGATACAATTTGAAGGTATAGTCAATAGGGTATGAAAGAGTAAGAGGAATCAAAATTGATTCCATAACTTTGGCCTGAACCTCAGGAAGGATAGAGAGAGATGCTTTCAGTGAAAGAAGAAAGGCTGTAGAGACAGCAATTTTTGGGGGGAGTGGGAGGGAAAGGTATTATTCATTTTCAAGTAGAGTTTCTCATTATTATGTAATTAGCCTGAGCTAGTGATTCTATTAATAAGCAAATTAGAAGGGATGCAGGCATAGTTCAGTTTCCACTGGACTCAGGGGTGTTCTTGGCTTACCCCATTATGGTAATGGCAGAGATCCAAGCTTTGCATTTACTTCTTATTAGTGTGACCATATAAGATCCTGAGGACCTGCATATGGTCTCCTGAAGTTACTGATTTTATATTTAGCACTTCATGTAGCTGACCTTCATTCCTTCCTTCCTCCAACATGATAGATTCTCTTTGTAATTACTAATAGCTGCCTTTCACATTTTTCTAAATGCATTTCAATTTTCTTTCAAGGAATTGTCTCCCTTATTATTTCCCACATTTTTGGTTATCATCTTAGTGCTTCTTTAGCCTCCCATTTATTCCTTGGGCCTACAATAAGCTTCTAATAAATTTCTTTTTTTTTTTTTAAAGACAGTCAAAGTTGTTTTTTATTATTATGATGAAGAACCCTGGTAGATAGAGATACATGAGAGAAAATATGACTTTAAACATTAGAATTCTATATTACAAAGGTTGTTGTAATGCTTAATTCAGAAAGGTAATTGATATATTTTATATGGTTTCATGTACAGTGAACCTCATGAGCTTTTATCCTATGACACTGTCAACAAATATTATCCAAGAATTCAATGGGAGGGCTGCTGGTGAGCTCCCTAAACTGAGATTTCTTTGCTCAGACTATTTAAGTTCAACTGGGTTCATGTGCTTAGTTGTCTCTATAAAGACAGGACTGAGGGGGATTTTGCATGGAGTAACAATTCAATCACCATTGGCATATATTCACTCATTTCATACCCTTCAGCTTTGTTGCTGAACTGGTAATTTATTCTTCTTTCTGTCTTAGGTTTATTTTTATTGCTTTCTTCGGTCCTGTCTCAAATTGTTTAATATAATGAATACATTGATAAAACCAACCCTAAGAAGAAAATGATTCCATTTCTGTCTCTTCTTTTAGATCCGGAGGCTATTCATTCTTAAATCCTGAGTTTTATCTTGAGTGAAGTTTGACAAGTTTTTGTCTTGTCAGTCCAATGGACCTTTTGATTTAAAAAAATATATTTAGGCTATTTAACAAAGAAATTGTGAATTAAGAATAAAGGGATAGTGAAAAACAGCTACGGTAGAAATTTTAATAAGACTTTAAACAGTATTTGCATTATAAAAATGCAATCCTTTTGAAAACTTTGATGAGTAATTTCTTTTTTTTTGGAGAATATTGACATCTTTCCTCCATAATTACAAAAAGTTTTTATGTTTAGACTTATCAACACCAGTGACAATGGTTATTTCTGTGCTTTTTTTTCATTTATACATTATATATTTCCTTCCAAAGATCTTTGTACACAGAGTGGTTCTAGCATTTTTTTCACTTATAAATTACCTTATATGAATTATATCAAGTAAATTTTAGTGCGTAAACATCATAAAAGTTGAGGGAATACTTAGCTCTTTAGCAAAACAATATGGTCCAGATTCTTGTGAACCCTTTTTGCAAGATGAAATATTTAACATTAAGTGATTAACTCATAAGAATTCTGTATTTCCTCATTGTTAACCACTATTCTAAGCAGTTCAGATATATTAACTCATTTAATCATTTAATCTTTATGGCAATCATGTAGAGTAAGCACTATTAGTATCCCATTTTATAAAAAAGGAAACTGAGGAACATGGAGGATCAGTAACTTCCAAATCAGTGCTGGTTTTCTCTATCAGTATACTAGTATATCTTTGGTATGCCACCAGGGTCTATTGGACCCAGTATTAGTTCTTGAGTTTCTTTTTTGATCACTGTATTTGTAAAGACTGATATTTCATGAATATAATGCTTTCTTAGAATTTCCAAAGAACAAGAGAAGAGCTAGCAAAAAGAAGTCTGGATATACAGAAGAGAGAGGAGTAAAAGATCAGACTCAAGTGGGAAGGGAGAGACATACAGGTTCAAATGGAAGAAGTACTTTGGACTAATGCATTATTTTACTTATTCAACAAATATTTGTTGATGTTCTACTATTACTGGGCCCTTGCCAGACTCAGAATAAAGCAGCGATTATTATAGACATGAGTCCCAATCTTCATGCAGCTTAGACTATAGCAGGAAATATGGACATGAAACCAGTAATTACAAGTATGATAAATGCTATGAAAGGAGAACCATATTTTTGGGTCTCCTTGCCTAAATACTTTCCCTCTAGTTTTCTTTAAGCATTCATGAACCCCAGGGCTCTCTCCTGGGTGCTCTCATTTTTTTCACTTAAAGCCTCTCTGAGGAGCTGCACCTAAATCCAAAGGTCATTTAGCCAGTTTACACAGTTGTTTTCCAAATATGCATCTCTTGGTCTATCTCTTTCCTGAGACTTGGACTGATATATTCAGCTGTATGTTCTGACTTTATCTACTGAAGTCTAGTGGCATTTCAAACTCGACAGGACTGAAAACGAACTCATTTTTTCCCTCAAAAGCTGTTTCTCCTAATGTATTCCCAATGGTAACAAGTGATGATATGATCTAACCATTTCCCAAGTGGAAAACTTAGGGGTTTCTAGAAACACCTCCATTTCCTTCAGCTTCCACCTCTAATCACCACAGAGTAGTTCTATCAGTTGATTGTTTCTTCTTCCCATTGTCTTATTTCAGGCTATCATAGCTTTTAGCCTGTATTTCTGCAGTTACCTTTTGTGCTAAATTATACAAGTAAGTGGTAGGGTTCCTGATTTGGTTGTATGTTCTGTTTAATGGTTTTGATCAAAAAGTATCAATTTTACTATTCTTGCTTTTTGAAATTTATTAAAGTTTTCATTGTACTGTCATATATAGTTAATTTTTGACAATGTACTACTAGCATTGGAAAAAGTGCATTCTTGGGGTGCCTGGGTGGCTCAGTGGGTTAAAGCCTCTGCCTTTGGCTTGGATCATGATCCCATGGTCCTGGGATTGAGCCCCGCATTGGGCTTTCTACTCAGCAGGGAGCCTGTTTCCTCCTCTCTATCTCTGCCTGCCTCTCTACATACTTGTGATTTCTGTCTGTCAAATAAATAAATAAAATATTTTTAAAAAGTTCATTCTTTAGTTTTAGGATATAAAGTTAGAAATCTATGTTGCCTTAATAATTATTTTTTTGAGGTGATTCTTATTAATACTTTTATTTCTGCTTGATTGTCTATGGACAGAGAGAGGTAAAATAAAATTTTGACCATTAAAGGTTAGTGTATTCTTCTTGTATTATTTTGCCTACAAGTGTCAATGCTTATTTAAAGTTCCCTGTGATTCAAATTATTTCTGTGGTTTCTTTCTTTGTCTTCTCTCCAGACAACAAGAATCAGACTCTGCAAGATTGCTTGCCATGCAGTCCATCTCATTGACCCTGCTTCACCAACAGATCATTCCAGGGAGAGTAAGGAGTTTGCATGACATCTCCTTATTCCTGGTTTCTCTGGGTCCAGGTAAAGTCCTTGAACACATTTTCTATTGTTGCAAATAAGGTCTTATTAGCGTGGCCCTCAGGGAGGATCACCTGTTCCAGAGAATCATCTCTGGCTTTGTCTGAGGTGCAGCTGCAGACATCTGTCTTCCTTGGAGTGTTCCTCACCATGATAAAGACATAGTCCCTGGGGGGCACCTGGGTGGCTCAGTGGCTTAAGCCTCTGCCTTCGGCTCAGGTCATGATCTCAGGGTCCTGGAATCCAGTCCCACATTGGGCTCTCTGCTCGGCAGGGAGCCTGCTTCCTCCTCTCTCTCTGTCTCTCTCTCCTTGCCTCGCTGCCTACTTGTGATCTCTCTCTGTCAAATAAATAAAATCTTAAAAAAAAAAAAAAAAGACATAGTCCCTTACTGTGATGTTCACTGTATCTGGGAGCCTTTGTCATCTATTGTGGTTCAAAGTATATATACAGTTATGTTGATATGGTATTTGTGTTCCTGTTTCTCATTCTATTTGTGGTTTAGGAGTATTTTTCTTTCTCTTTTTTTGTTTGTTTGTTTGGTTTTTTTTTTAAGTTTTTTATTTTTTATAAACATATATTTTTATCCCCAGGGGTACAGGTCTGTGAATTACCAGGTTTACACACTTCACAGCACTCACCAAAGCACATACCCTCCCCAATGTCCATAATCCCACCCCGTTCTCCCAAACCCCCTCCCCCCAGCAACCCTCAGTTTGTTTTGTGAGATTAAGAGTCACTTATGGTTTGTCTCCCTCCCAATCCCATCTTGTTTCATTGATTCTTCTCCTACCCACTTAAGCCCCCATGTTGCATCACCACTTCCTCATATCAGGGAGATCATATGATAGTTGTCTTTCTCTGCTTGACTTATTTCGCTAAGCATGATACGCTCTAGTTCCATCCATGTTGTCGCAAATGGCAAGATTTCATTTCCTTTGATGGCTGCATAGTATTCCATTGTGTATATATACCACATCTTCTGGATCCATTCATCTGTTGATGGACATCTAGGTTCTTTCCATAGTTTGGCTATTGTGGACATTGCTGCTATAAACATTCGGGTGCATGTGTCCCTTTGGATCACTACATTTGTATCTTTAGGGTAAATACCCAATAGTGCAATTGCTGGGTCATAGGACAGTTCTATTTTCAACATTTTGAGGAACCTCCATGCTGTTTTCCAGAGAGGTTGCACCAGCTTGCATTCCCACCAACAGTGTAGGAGGGTTCCCCTTTCTCCGCATCCTCGCCAGCATCTGTCATTTCCTGACTTGTTGATTTTAGCCATTCTGACTGGTGTGAGGTGATATCGCATTGTGGTTTTGATTTGTATTTCCCTGATGCCAAGTGATATGGAGCACTTTTTCATGTGTCTGTTGGCCATCTGGATGTCTTCTTTGCAGAAATGTCTGTTCATATCCTCTGCCCATTTCTTGATTGGATTATTTGTTCTTTGGGTGTTGAGTTTGCTAAGTTCTTTATAGATTCTGGACACTAGTCCTTTATCTGATATGTCATTTGCAAATATCTTCTCCCATTCTGTCAGTTGTCTTTTGATTTTGTTAACTGTTTCCTTTGAAAAGCACAGCTTTTATTACCAATAAATTTAGTATTAAGAATTTTACTATCAGGAATTTTTATTATTATGAATTTCTTTTGGCTTTATCATTCAATATGATTAATAGCAAATAAATTTTTAGGATTAGTATCAAATTTTAGAAGAGTTCTCTAAAGTTTCTTTCATATGTGAATGCTAAGATTTCAGGACTTTTAAAATATTTCCATGTAGTTACTGTAGTAATTTAAAAACATGTTTACAAGTTCTTTGACTCATATCTCATTGAGAGGTAGAGTAGACTATGTTACTTACTCTTAAATCAGGGTGGACCTGTGTCTGCTTCAATCAATAGAGTATAGTGGAAATGAAGTTCTGTCACTTCTGAGGCTCAGTCAAGATCATGCTTTTTGCTACTTGGTTACAGGAATACCTGAAGTTGGAGTCCTATGCCTGGTTGTTTTGTTGGAGGGGATGTGGAGAAAGGGGAACTCTCTTACACTGTTGGTGGGAATGCAAGTTGGTGCAGCCACTTTGGAAAACAGTGTGGAGATTCCTTAAGATATTAAAAATAGAGTTTCGCTATGATCCTGCAATTGCACTACTGCGTATTTACCCCAAAGATACAGATGTAGTGAAAAGAAGGGCCATCTGTACCCCAGTGTTCATAGCAGCAATGGCCACGGTCGCCGAACTGTGGAAAGATCCAAGATGCCCTTCAATGGACAAATGGATGAGGAAGATGTGGTCCATATACACTATGGAGTATTATGCCTCCATCAGAAAGGATGAATACCCAACTTTTGTATCAACATGGATGGGAGTGGAAGAGATTATGCTGAGTGAAATAAGTCAAGCAGAAAGAGTCAATTATCATATGGTTTCACTTATTTGTGGAGCATAAGGAATAACATGGAGGACATGGGAGATGGAGAGGAGAAGGGAGTTGGGGGAAATTGGAGGGGGAGATGAACCGTTGAGAGACTGTGGACTCTGAAAAACAATCTGAGGGTTTTGGAGGGGTAAGGGGTGGGGGGTTGGGTGAGCCAGGTGGTGGTTATTATGGAGGGCATGTATTGCATGGAGCACTGGGTGTGGTGCATGAACAATGAATTCTGGAACACTGAAAAGAAATTAAAAACATAATTAAAAATTAAAAAAAAATTAAAAAAGAAAAAAGAAGGTAGAATGTTAGAAGCATGACTACATAGAAGTGCCTGGGTGGCTCAGTATGTTGAGCTGACTCTTGATTTCAGCTCTAGTCATGGTTTCATGGATTGTGGGATTGAACACCGAGTTGGGCTCTGTGCTCAGTGGGGAGAATCCCCTTGAGATTCTCTCTCTCCCTCTTTTTCTGCACCCCCTCCCCTCAGCTCTCTTACTTTCTCTCTCTCTCTCTCAAGCAAATAAACAAATCTTTAAAAAAGAAGTATCACTACACAGAAGGCACCATGCTCTGAGGAAGCTCAAGACACATGATGAAGCCAGGTGTCGACTGATGGACAATCCAGATGAGCCCAGTCTTCAAACCATCCATCTCAGGTGCTAGACATGTGGATAAAAAAGCCTCCAGATAATTTGGAGGCCCAGCCATTTGAATCTTTCCAGCAAGGCCCCAGGCATGGTATTGCAGAGATAAGCCATCCTTCCTGTGAAAGTCCAAATTCCCCACCCACATTTAAAAAAAAGTATTTTATATGAGAATGTCTTAAGATGGTTTGTTACATGGCAATAAATAACATGAAGACATACTAGGCTTAGACTCCTTTAGACTTTATTAACCAGTTGGTTGTCAATGTTTTCCTCATGTTAGTGGCATGTTATTGACTGTTATTTTCTTTGAAATTTTTCTTGTCAAATCAGCAAGAAATTAATAAAAATGAGTACAGATGTGATGGAACAAGCTAATTTCTGGCTGAGGGAAGAGCATGAACAAGGATGCGGTCAGGTAAAGATAAGGGGATGAGTTTGAATAGAATGTAATGAACATGTAGGGTGGAGGTGGGTGATAAGATTAGAGCAGTGCACTGAAACCTGGAAAAGAGGAGGGAAAAGATGTCAGATGCTACAATGTGCCCAAGAATAGACTCTCAGATTCCAAGGAGAGGCTGAGGACAGACTAAGTTAAGGAATCAGGGGCTTGTTGATGGATCATTAAACAAGCAACAGACAATACAGTATTTTATAAAGATTGTTGGTATAAGGGTTAGGTAATTTTTATCTGAATCCTACCTCTGCCACTTACTAGTGTATGAGATCTTGTTAATAATTACTTAATTATATATTATGTTGATGTCAACCTTACAAATATACCCCTCTAAATCTAACCTAAATGTGTTTACAACTGAATTTCTCTGTAGTTAGATCCCCTAGTGGTCTGTGTTCACTCAAATGCCACTTAACATGAGGAGAGTGTGCTGAAGGGAAAGTCCACGTGGATAGAGACAGCAGCTGTCTTGGTTAATCAAAGTTAAATATCTCACCTTTCCAAATTAAAAAAAGGGGGGGGCTCTCCAAGCATGTTGATTCTGTGTAAGCAAACAGCCTTGAAGCTTAAACTTTTAAAATTTCATGATATATCTCTCTTTGCTAACGGAGATATGTATTTTTAGAATTCGATGGTGTCAAAATGATAAAGGGAGTCTAGTAGCAGTGGTTTTAATAATTAAGAGTTTATTGCTAAAATACAAGATTGGGTCCCATGAAGATTTGATATGGTGTATGAGGATGGAAATCATAATAGTAAAGGATCAAAAGTGAAGTGTTTAACTGGATGAAATCCTGGAAACATCCTTCTGGACCTGTGGTTTAATCTTTTTTTATTTTTGAAATTTCCTGATTCAATGCCCGGATATGAAACTCTTTATATGGCCCCCCAAATATTAATAAATTAATGAAACTTCTAGACCTAAAATTGTAAATAATTTTTCAATGGGTTAGGAAGGTTTACATGCTTGTTTAAATTTTGAATAAAGGAGAATGAACCAGTTGGGCACATCTGGTGGCAGCTAATAGGAAACAGCCTCCTCAGAAAGAAAGTGCTTTGTTTCATTCAGCAGCTGGATGCTGCCAGAATGCTCAGTGCTGCAACTGCTGGATCCTCTGATGGGAGGGGATCTGCTTTTGTCTGAACAGCAAAAGATGGCCTAGGGCCCTAGGGAACCTTCAGAATGCCCAAACTACTCTCTACTTTCCATTAGGAAGAGGAAGGAAAGATAGATAATGAAGATAGCCTTAGATAGATAATGAAGTAGAGACAAAGAAAGTTTAGAATGGAAAAGACTTGAACTTGTTTTTGGACCAACAGGAAGGAAAGAGGTAAACTAGCAATGGGTGAAACAAGACAGGGAGGAGATAACTAGTGAAGCAGGGAGGTGGATGAAGACAGAATAAATGACAGGTCAGAAAGTTGAAATTGAAGATGATTGTCATTTTTATCTCCACTAATTTTCTATCTACTTGTTTCACCAGCTGTTATGTCTTTTAGACGAACTGGGTCATTTATAATAATGGAAAAGGTCCTCCTTATCCCTGTTGATATTCCTTGTTGTAGAGTTAATTTTATCTTCTATTAATGTAGCCACTCCAGTTTTCTTATGAGCAGTGTTTATATTGTATATCATTTTCTGTTCTTTTACATTCAGACTGGCTGTATCTCTATATTTATAGTGGGTTGCTTGGAGATAGCATATAGCCGAGCTCTTGGTTTTTGTCCAGTCCTTGCCTTTTAATTGGGTGTTTAGATTATTTACATTTAATGCACTTGTTGATATAACTTGGCTTAGCTCACCCATCTTGCTATTCAGTTTTTATTTGTCCCATCTGCATCTGTTTTTTATTACTTTACCCCACTTTCCTTTCTGATTTTCTGATTATTCCATTTTTAAGTATTTGATTTGTTTATTTAGTTTATTTCTATGTTAAATATATCTCCAGTTTTTAGCAATTGCTCTTGAGCTTAAAATATACAACCTAAACTTATCACAGTTTACCTTCAAAAACACTAAATCAGTTTACATATGGTGTAGGCAGCTTATAATTATGTATTTTATTTTCTTTCTCTTTGTGTTATTGTTCTAATCATTTATTTATGTTCTAATCATTTACAAATGTTATGAACAACACAAAGCACTATTGCTATTTTTTCATTAGATAGTTAACTATTAAAGAAATTTTAAAAAACGTCTTTATGTTTATACACATATTTATCATTTTCGGCATCCTTCATTCATTTGCATAGTTTGCAGATATATTTGCATACAGGTTTTCATCTAGTGTCATTTGCTTTCTGCTTGAAGAACTTCCATTAATAACTACTTGCAGTGTAAGTTTGCTAGCAATAAATTCTATTTGCTGAGTATAGATTTCCAGGCTGATCTTTCTTCCTCAGCACTTTAAAGATGCCATTCTGTTGTCTCCCAGCTTGTATAGTTTACAACAAGACTGTAATAATTTCATTTTTGTTTTTCTATATGTAATGTGTCCCTTTCTCTCCTGTGCTTTTAAGATTGTTTCCTTATTACTGGTTTTCGACAATTTGTTTGCTCTGGTACATTTTTCTTTGTGTTTATCCTGTTTAGGAGTCATTGAGTCCTAGAAATGTCCATTTGTAGTTTTCATTAACTTAGAAAAAATCTTTTAGCCATTACTCCTTCAGTTATTTTTTCTGTCCCTCACCTGCTTTTCTGCATAATTGGTCTCCAATTATACATGGGTTAGAATACTTGATATTGTCCCTTAGGTAACTATGACTCCTTTCATTTTATTTTTCAGTCTTTTTTCCTCTCTGGATTTCATTTGTATAATTTCTATTGTTGTGTCTTCAGTGTCAATCATCTTTTGTTCAGCTGTGTCTAATTTGCTTTTAATACTATCCAATGGAAATTTTATTCTAGATGCTGTAGTTCTTTTATTTAGAAGTTCTAATCAGATGTTTTTATGTGTTCCATTTGTCTTATTGTATTTATAATTTCTTTTAAATCTTTTAGCATATTTAAAATTGCCATCTTAGCTGTGTTGTTTGCTAATTCTGTCATCTCTCTCATGACTGTTTTCAGTTTCTATTGATTGATTTTCCTTTTGTTATGGGTCATGTCTAGATTTTTATTTTCTTTTTTTGCATGTCTAGAAATTTTCTTTTTCAGATGCCAGCATTGTGAAGTTCTCCTTGTTGCCTGCTTGATTTAGTTGTGACCTTTAAAAAGATTGTTGGACTCTGTTTTGGCATGCTGTTAGGGTGCCTGTGGATTAGGCTGATCCTTTCAAGATTTGTTTTTAAGCTCTTTGGTGCAAGTATAGAATAACTTTTATTCCAGGGCTAGTTAAGCCCTTCTATGAGGTATAATCTTTGGGGGGGGGGCTCTCCGCTCAATTCCCTGTGTACATAATGAGATCTCTTCACTCTGAATTGTGGAACTATTCATTATGATTATCAGTTCTGTATGCTCTGAGAATTATTTAACTTACAAATCCCTGGTAATTATTCTCTTCCCAGACTAATAGTATTTTAGTGTAGGCATGAAAATTTGTTATTTATCCAAAGTCTCAGCGAACCTTTATGTAGATTTCTAAAACTTTTTGTTTCTCCTCTGTACTCTGTTAAGCACATCATAGGCATTTTTGTTTCTCTGTGCTCTGATTTCTGTCTCTTTAATTCAGCAAGACTTCCAGGCTATATTTGTATTCTCCCTCCCCAGTCCATGATCTGAATTTTCCCCAGGCAAAATTTGGAGCAATTGTAGGATCACTTCATATGTTTCCCTTCCCTAAAAGATTACAGTCTTGCATTGTTGTCCATGTTTGAAAGAAGTTGTTTTACCATTTTGCCTGGCTTTGTAGTTATTTATAATGAGGGTGTAACTCTGGATCCTGTTATTTCCTAATGGCTAGAAGTGAAGAAAGATGGAGTGATTTTATCCAATGGTTAAAAGTGGTGACAATTTGTGGAAGTAAAGTTAAAATTGAGATTAATTACAAAAATATATGTATAGGTATATGTATTGAATGGTTTGATCTTAAAATTTTTTATAAAGCAATAGTTGCGCATTTCATAATATAGTACTGTTTTTAATTTCTCATAATAGGGCCAGAATCTTTATAACATTTAGTATACCATTTGTATGCAAACTTGTTTCTTCCTCATGGTGCTGAATTTCCAGTAATTAAACAAAAGAAGGGCATTAAGGACATTTATTTATTTATATATTTATTAGAAATTTGAGTTTTCAAGGGAAGCATCAAAATTATAATAATAGAAAAATCCAATTTTGAGATATTTTTTTACATTTAGTACTTTGTGTGTCTGTGCATGCATTTGCTAAATTCTATGAATTTGTAGGCTTTCAAGGCATTTTTTGTAATTAGGGATTCTAACGGTTTTAATCTATTTACCACAATATTTAAAATAGTGGAAAACAAGTTCAACTATAAATTTACTATCAAATACCTTACTCTTGATAGTCTCTTACAAAATTTGAATATTAAGTGTAGATATTACTTATGTTTTTGATGTTATTATGGTCCGCTACTTTGTCATTCTTTATTAATCTCTTCAGATATTTATAACAACACTTAGCATTTTATAGCAGCTAGAGTTAATTGGGATCCTGTATTTCTAACTATAGTTTCTTCCTTCAGCAAATTTTAGCTTCTGAGTTTGTATACTTTTCTTTTGCAGGCCTGAAACAGTCTGAAGACACAATTTTTCGGCCTATACATGGTTGGCCCATATAGTGTTTGTTTTTTTTTTTTTTTAATCCCCAGAGTAATCACAACTTTCAACAATTTTTAGAACTGCCCACTTAAGATGGGGCATAATTACTCCAGGTTGTAATTCTCCTAATAATTCCTCATTCTAGCCATAATGTTTACTTAATTCATTCAACATGTATTTATTGTGGCCTTTGACCTGGCTTCTTTATAACTTTATTTTACATGTTTGATCCCTAGTCCAAGGTGAAAGAGAAAGCTAGAAGTAAGAAGAGGAAGATAATTTCAAAAGACTGAAGAAGTAGTACTTCTTTAGGTTTACACATGGTTTTTGTAGTTTTCATTAAGGTTATGGATTTAGAAGCCTTAACGTTCTTTAGAAGAGAGACTAAGCAGTTGGTATTCATCTTAACTCAGTGTTCATTTCCTCAAGTGATTGGAAGTGAATAAGGGGACAGATAAAACTGCATTCCTCAACTAGAAAAAAATAGAAGAAAGATTGGATCCATAAGGAGATTGGTAAAAAGCAACTTTCTATGGAAAAAGAGGCTAGAGGTAGAGAATGTCTATTTTTTTTCTTTGTTAACCAGAGGTGAAAACTTGCTGCCTCCTTAATTGGAACCTTTGCAGTGTTCAGACATTTGTGTAGAGAAAAACCCGTTAGTACCATAGTTAGTGATTCAGTACAGATAAAAGTTCTTAGGCAGAAAATAGATTCCCCTTTGATGGATATAAGTGGGAAATATATAAAAGGAAAGTATGTGAAAAGATATAAGACTGTTTTATTTTACATTTACCTTGGAAAGAGAAGTCAGGAAGGTTCAGAAAACATTTTGTTCTCAGAATGTTCATTTCCTTCTCCCTTGACTTGACTTTCCTTTGAACAGCATAGATACTCTGCATTGTGAAACATAATGTGTTTGGAGAAGCAGTGCTATAGGTTGGCCCATCTGGTGGGAGAACTTGTTCCCTTTTTAAAAAAACCTCGCCTGTATGTTATGACATCATTCCTTATAAAGGTAGAGATAGATTATTGTGCACATATAACATAATGAATTTATATGAGATATAGTGACTATCCCATGAGTGAGGGAACAAGACATAATTTGGAGTTGGAGCCTAGAGTGATTTATGAAGGTCATTGTCTTACAAGTTCAGATGCTTTCCATATGGCGTCGGAGAAACCCCCTTATGTACTGTATGTATAAAACATATGTAGCAAATTAGTTTCACTTACATTTTCCCCCTAAATATGTTTTGGTTTAAAAATGACAGTGTCTTTTGTTTATCTGGTCTATAAAATACTACACTTTTTTTCCCCATAAGAGAGGAGTTATTTGTTAATAAGAACTGAACGTTTTTAAATGCGACAGTTAGAGACGAGTGTGAACCCCTATGACACTGGGCCTTGCTGTGGCCTGGGTGCCAGAGTCTTCCATTTCATTGGATTTATGGCTTAACTTCTGTATCACGCTTAACTTGAGGGTGCTCAGCAGTATGACCTTGTCTAGGAAGAGGAAAAACGGATTGTTCATTTTCCAGCTGTAGTGTATTAGATTTCCATCTAATTGCATTTTCAAATAGATGTGAAGATGCACAACTACTTCCACTTAAAAGGAAATTGCTCTACTTAAATAAAAATGGAGAATGTATTAGGAGTAATATTCAAAACTGAAAGTATTTTATACCTAAAATAATACACTTTTGTTTGGACAAGGCAGCAATCCCATTGATGGATTTTCTTTCATTATTGTTTTAGTTGTGAAGACTTAAAGTGTACATGCCTTTAGCTTCTAGTCCCCTATTTCTAATCCTTTAGGAAGGGTTGACTTTATAAAACTTCTTCCGCTCCAATCTATAGTGAACATGTTCTATTTTAACACTAAAAAGCACGAGTGGTTTTCCAAATTTAATTTCATATTTTTTGGAAAGATTTGTAACATACTTTAAAATTTCAGAAACTCACTGGAATGTGACAAAACCAGGACTGGAAATCATTGGAATTTAATCCCAAAGCAAGAGACTGCCTAATCATTTTTGTTGAGGAGTTTCTTGCCTCGTTAAAACAAGCCTGGCTGGATATTTGCACTTGATTTGTATTTCATTTATGGTATCTATCAAAAGCAATCTATTCAGCTAGAATTACAAAGAATTTTCAGTTGTACAATCTTTAAGTCGCACATTGCAATAGGGCAACAATTGTTCTTTGGTTTGAAAACAGAGATACCATGCATTTGAAAAATATTCTTTGAAGATAAAAGTGAAATCTAAGATGTATATGACTTTCTTTTTAGTTGGACCAGAAAACGGGATTTTGCACAGAGATTTTTAGTTTTCATTGCCCGCATTTAAAATGAATCTGTATATGTATGCATATATATGCTTAGGCATACACATTCAAATTCAGCAAAAATATCAAATTATCAGTAGGTATTGTTATATGTCAGCCTATCTTGGCAAGGTGTTTACAAGCTCCAATTCCTTGTTACCAAAGCCTGGTAGTGTACCTTAATTCCTATGAAACATTTGGGGTCTGTACACCAGGATGTGTGAGCTATCTACTTATTTCTGGTGAAAGAAAGAATTGTGCCAGAGATGTTTTATCATTTTTTTTCACAAGTAGCTTCCCAGATAATGCTTTTCCTGTAGATAAAGAAGAGGTGCTGCTCTTTGAAGCTGTCCATTTCGCTTTTTCAGAATCACTATGATTTGTTTGCTATAGTGAGATTTTCCCTTCATGTAAGCAGGCAAATTTTGATCTCAGTGTAAATTCTCTCTTTCTTCATTCTTCTTCCAGCAGACAGCTCACACAGCTGTGAGCTATAGCAAAGACATTTGCAGTTACAGTAGTATGATTCTGGGTGTGAGGAAGTAGTACAGTAGCAGGTCCTCTGGATGTCTTTCTCATTGTTCTCCATGGTCTAGCTGTGTGTGCCACATTGTTTAGCAGATTTGCATGGGATCCTGGTTGGCTTTGGAGACTGAAAAAGAAGGCTACAGCTATGTGAAGTCTAAACATCTGCTAGAGTCATGAATGGCTTTGGGGATGAGCTCATCAGCAGGTAGGTCAACTAACTACTCAGCTCAGCTATCATCAGCCAGATTCACTACCGTTGCCCCATTGAGAATTACTAATGTGTCTCAGTGGACATGAGATTGGATAGTCAGCCAAAGAGCTTATTTCCTCCTGTCTTTGGGTGGGGGTGGGGATGACTGTGGGGAAGAATGGGAAATGTGAAAAGCCATTTCTGGAGATCTGTTTGAGTTGATTTACATTATGATGTGTAAAACAAAACCAACCAACCAACCAACAATAAAAATAGAGACTGGCATGGCTTCCATGATTCCCCTAGAGGCAGGACTCATTAAATCTCGAGGGAGGATGTCAACCCAGATTCTATCTCTATCTTTGACCAGTCTTTCCCAAACTATGCTTATTCAGAATGCTGATGGCCCAGCCAACTTGGCTTGTTACTAGAAGTTAATACAGGTGCTTTTCCTTAATTCATAAATTAATACAAGTAATATTAAAGGAAAATATGTGAAATAAACTGATATCATGGTTA
Source organism: Mustela nigripes (assembly GCF_022355385.1). Classification (NCBI taxonomy): domain Eukaryota; kingdom Metazoa; phylum Chordata; class Mammalia; order Carnivora; family Mustelidae; genus Mustela; species Mustela nigripes. The sequence continues at coordinate 169,694,465 of NC_081557.1, read as the reverse complement.
GAATTTTCTCAATATTACTGTTTTATCCCATAAATTTATCTCAAATGTTTCAAATTATGTATTCATTTATTAAACACTACTATTTGGCAGGTAGAGTGCTAGATTGGAAATATGTAAATGAATCATATACAACTCTTGTCCTTGATGATCTTTCAATCCAGTAGAGCAGATAGACACACAGCTAGTTTCATTTTGTTGGGAAGCAGTGGCCAACGAGCCATAAGCAAATGACCAGGATTGAAAAATTCTGAGATTAGATTTTCTTAAATGTTTTTAAAGATGCAGTGATTTATGTGCATGTAGCACAAGCTGTATTTTCATTGATCAATATTTTCCTAGTTTTTGTGATGGCATCAAATGATGGTACGGGGAAAATGTACCATTTTAAAAACTGGGTATAAATCTCGGGTCATGAGTTGAGTGAATTTCTGAGCTTCAGCTCCTTCATTTGCATTACAGGGGTGATAATGCTTTCTATGCAGGACTATAGAAGAGAGAGTGTGTGGAAAGTGCCAGCACCTACCTCCTGATATGGGAATCTTCTCAGCTACACCTTGACTGAGTGGGGTAGTAGCACATATTATTTGGATACTCTAGTGATGGGGAACAAAGTTTCTGGTGACAGAATAATGGCTAGAAAGGAATAGGGATTCAAATTCTAATAATTCCCCAGAAATTATTATAGGATGAGGCATAAGGCGCGTCTATGTATTGCTAGGGAATTTGCCATCTTTTCCACTAAAAAGTTCTCCAAATCATTACGTGTGGTAATAGATGTATCACTATTTTATCCTTATAATTAGTTTTGTGTGTATTTTCTCATGATATTATAGGATGGGTTATAAAGCACCATAAGGGTCACCCAATTTTCCCTTCCTTCATTCTGGAGTTGAGGAATGGAGGCCCCAGTCTTTTTGTTAATTAGCAGAAGACATGGCAAAACTCAGCCATGTTGAGCTCAAAATCTTTTCTCTGTCCCAACGGGTCCCTTAAATGTGCTCACAGCTGGTGACCTATTTATTGTTTGTGTTCGCACAAACACACTCTGCACAGAGTACCTTACATAGCAGCCTTCCAGGTGGTGATAATTATCATTACTGTGGTAGGTTACTCTTTTTGAGTCCCCTTTCACAGGAACTTATTTTTTTTAGTATTTCAAAGCAGTGCTGTTACTAGATGGATATTTTTCAAAGTGGCCTTTATTGTTCACTTAGATTGAAAACATTAATGGTCTTTGGGACTATGTTTGAAAATAAAATTGTGTTCCTTTTTTCAGTAGACTCATTTTTTTTCCCGCCTAACAGCTGGCTTTGTTTCTTCTAAGTTCTAAACTTTGAAAAGCATGTCCCTTTTCACTTGTTGTGTGTTAATATTTTTCAGAGATGTTCATTAAACAGATCAATTTTTCCACCCCTTTCAACACTAGAAAACAAAACAAGTTGAGTCATGTCAAAAGCAAGTAGTCCACAGGGATAATGCAAGCATAGTGTTCTTTCTGGATATAATTTAAAAATTTGAGGGGCATATCATTCTGTGAATTCTGTAGGGGCTGCTTAAATACCACCAGGGAAGCACAGTTTGTGATGTAGAAATGCAAAAACATTTTTGTAGCTTTGAGTCCCTCAGTTTTCAAAAATATATTATGAAAATGACTCACTGACTCATAGACTGAAATTTTTACACTAGATTGTCAGATTATGAATCAAATAATCTATTGTATAACAGAAAATATTGTTTTAAGATTTATTGTTTTAAAATATGTAATAAATCAAAACCCATATATAAGTTTCCTCACAGCACAGATGATTATTAAATAGTTAATTAAAAATATTTTGGTACACAGAAGTTTGTACTTTAAACATTTCAAAGCACCTCGTTGTCAAGATGTAGACACTAATTCAAAGCATTCCTTTGTGACAAACAGTGGTCTAGGAATTGCCTCCCAGATCATCCACAATCACTTTAGGAAAAAAAGTCACTACAGTCCATGATAAAGGCTCTTCTGATTCATTGAAAGCTATTTCTGTGTGTTTGCTAGTATTTCCTTTGTGAACTTTTATATATAATATTCAGTTATTTGTAAACTTGGTGGACTTACTCATTTGCTGTAGAACTATTCTGATAATTTCAGTCTCATTAGTCACATGGTTCTACTCTGTTTGAGGAAAATGTAAAAGAAAATGGAGAATATACTAGGACAAGAGAGAGCTACTCTCAGTGCCTTTCTCAGTAGTTATTTCCCATGTTTCCTGAGAACTTCGAGAAAATCTTTAAAAGATTGCTGGATGAGTTAAGGGGCTGCTTTTGAAATTTAAGCTTTAGAGCTAAGTTCCAAATTTAAGCCACCAACATGACATGAAATTCTCTTTTCACGTTTGTTGAGGACATAGAGCTCATCAAGTGAGCTGGGTGAGGTTTACCATATCCCGTTTGGAAGAGCATACCATTTTTTGTAAAGATTTTAAAAAATTATTTGAGAGAGAGAGATCACTCCCAGGAGAGTGAGCAGAGGGAGAGGGAGCTGGGTGTGGGGCTCAATCCCAGGACGCTGTGACTATGACCTGAACCAAAGGCAGATGCCACCCAGGTACTCCTGGGCATATCCATTCTGGAATCCCTAGGCAACACAACCCAGCTGGGTCCTATGCAGATGAACAGGAGGCTGCTTTTCAGAATGTTGTTTCTGATAAATTTTTAAGCAATTTCCAATGTTGTCTAATTTTCTACATGTCTTGGGAGTACTTTATTTGGGATCTGGTTAGTGGTGTGACTTAATGAAGGGAACAAGAGACTAGGATAGAGAATCTGCATTTTATCCTGGGTTGTGTGGTTTCATCGTAGTCCCCTTGCATTTTGATTCCCAACTCTAAGATGGTGATAAAACCTTTCCAGCCTGTTTCACAGGGCAGCTATAAGGATCAAGTGAGATGGTGTGGCTTCTCTATAGGTTCTGACATGTGAAAATTTTGTCACTGTTATCATTGGTAGTAGGGAACCATCAGATTTGGCCTTTCTCTTCGTGGTCATGTTTTTGCTTACCTCAGCATTTGGACTGCTCTGCTGCTTGTTGCTACATAGGCTGTGGTGGTTAGAGGAGCTGAGTTTTGCATATGTTCCAGGCTTTCTTCATGGCGTGTTCCCCCTCTTAGTTGGCATCAGTGTAACTTTTCTTTCACATGGATTGGTAATCTTTGAAATAGGTCCTCAGCCTCTGAATTGAAAAGTTTTTTCAAGGGTCTACTCTTTTTTTTTTTTTTTTTTAAAGATTTTATTTATTTGTCAGAGAGAAAGAGAGCACGAGCGAGCACACAAGTGGGCAGAGTGGCAGGCAGAGGCAAGAGAGAAGCAGACTCCCTGCCGAGCAAGGAGCCTGATGTGGGACTCCATCCTAGGACCCTGGGATGACCTGAGCTGAAGGCAGCAGCTTAACCGACTGAGCCAACCAGGCATCCCTCAAAGGTCTGCTCTTTAAGCCAATTAATAACAGCTGTAGTTATGCTTTCCAGTGGGTCCTATCTTCTATGGAGTAAAGCTCAAATGGTTCACTGTGATCCACAGGGCTCCTCAATGTGTTCTCTGGCCTCTGCCTGCTCTTTGTTAATCTTATGCCTCTTCCCCTTGAGCTTACTCTGCTCTGGCCACAGTGACCTTTCTAGTCCTCCAATAAGTCTAATGAGCAATGCATTGGCACTAGTGGTTTCCTCTGGACAGCTTTCTTCTCTTCCTTTTCCCCTGCAGATCTTCTCATAGTTGGGTTATTTCTTATTATTCTAGTATCAGCTCAAATAACCTTATTCCTAGACAACAATTTTCAATCCTCCAATCTCAAAAAGGCTCCTCACCCATTCTTTTCTCTCACATGATCCTGTTATATTTCTAGTAACCCCCAAATTTTTTGGTTTATTTTTCTGTTTACTAATCTATTATCTGCTTTTCCCATCCTTCACTTGAATGTAAGCTGCATCATGAGGGCAGAGATCTTTCTAATCTTGTTTAAAGCTGAGTACCCAGGCATCTAGAAGAATATCTGTTGTGTTACAGCTCTTTATATTTCTTGTAGAATGGATGAATCAATGAGTACCAGTACTTCCATTAAAAAATATATTAAAGTTTAAGCCAGCATTCAAGTAAATGACTTATAATGCAATGATACTTATTCCTCTTGTGTGGGAACACTTTGTTTTTAATATTACCTTTAGACCCAAAAAAGTTTTCTTAGTTATGAGGTATGTGTTTCAGATAGCAGAAATCAACAATTTATTACTCCTTACCATTCTGTGGATTGGCTGAGGCTCAGTTGGGTGGCTCTTGCTTGGACCTTGGAGGAGGTGGTGCTGGAGCATGCAGTCTAGCTTCAGGGTATCTCCTCATGTGGCCTTCCTCACTGTATGAAAAGTTGGACTTCTTACATAATGGCTACTTTTGAAGAAGGAGCAACCTAAGGAGAAAAAAGCATAAACCATGATCTCTTAAGGTAAACATTACTTCGTAGCATCCCATTGGTCAGAGCACTCATAAGGACAACCTGTATCCAAGAGAAAGAGAGAGAGAGAGATGAAGAGTAACAGAGAGGGTGGGGACTGTCTGTACTTCACTACAAGAGTGGTCTTTCCCCAAGAGAGAGGAAAGGCACTTTTTAAATTGCTTATTGTCTGCAGTATGCCAGACTCTAGGGATGGAATAGATTCACCGTCTGTGGGGAGGTATAGTGTGTAACTCAGGGTTTGGAATACAGAGTTGGTCTCTTATTGATGGCCAGTATGTTTTCTGAGGCTTGACAGATACTGAGAATTCTATCCCCTACTTTGCATTTCTTGGGTGAAAGAAATTGGTATTGCTGTTGTTTCCCTCTAGTGATCATGAAGTATGTTATGAAAATAGAGAATAATTCATTCTTCCATTCTGGGAAATTAGAAATTTGGATATCTTTATAGGGTTTTAGTGACTCTTTAAAATTTTTGTTTTCACATAAGCAAGGCTCAGTTATCTAAATATGTACAATTGAATTCTACAGTTAACTGTTGTGCACGAATTTAATCAATAGCTTCAGTTTTCTCTTTTATCAAATTCCTAACAGAGCTGATAAGTGGTCTCAAGGGGCCTGATTCAGTTTTTCTCCTTTTCTTGCCTATTATGTGATGTGTGTGCAAAAGTTACCACGTGAAAACAGGAAGACAGATAGGAAAAGAAAAATGAAAGTCAAGAGACCCAGCCAGGCAATTATTTGCAAGCAAAATCATCAAAATACCAGTTCTTATCTAATGTCCCAGAAGTTTCATTTACTTCTTTGATACTTGTTCTTATATAGTCTCTGAGAAAGATTTCATCTTCGTTGGATTCCACCACCCTGCTGGATCCCAAACATTCTGCTTTGACCAGGTCTATTTCTGGAACTCTGGGTGCTTATTTCCAAATATCTAGGAGATACTTCTCCTGGTTTGCCACACCACCACTGTAACTTGTTCTGAACCCATCTGTCTTTCTTCTCTACCAAGCAACTGTAAACCTGAATCTCCAAACCTTCTAGGCAAGCTGCTCTTGAACAGTTGCCTCTTCCCTGAATTCTATTTTTTTTTTAATTTTTTATTTTTTATAAACATTTATTTTTATCCCCAGGGGTACAGGTCTGTGAATCACCAGGTTTACACACTTCACAGCACTCACCAAAGCACATACCCTCCCCAATGTCCATAATGCCACCCCTTCTCCCAAACCCCCTCCCCCCAGCAACCCTCAGTTTGTTTTGTGAGATTAAGAGTCAGTTATGGTTTGTCTCCCTCCCAATCCCATCTTGTTTCATTGATTCTTCTCCTACCCACTTAAGTCCCCATGTTGCATCACCACTTCCTCATATCAGGGAGATCATATGATAGTTGTCTTTCTCTGCTTGACTTATTTTCCTGAATCCTATTTTAATCCAGTTTGAATCCAGTTAACCATACAGAGTCTTTAATGAAACTATCTTCCGTTTTGCAATTCATCCTTCTTCCCTCCCTCCCTCCTTTCCTTCTTTCCTTGCTCTCTTTCTCCCTTCTGCCCTTCCCTCTTTCCTTCCTCCATTGCTCCTTACCTTTATTTTTCCCTTCCTTCCTTCTTTTCCTTATATGTCAGGAACTAATTCAGTCACCCACATTTGTCTTACCCATGGCTGATTGAACCAAATCAGTATTGGTTATTATTATTAAGTGACTTTATTTTTGGCATTAAAAACATTTCAGTCCATTTCAAAAACTCATAGTTTTTTTTTTAAGATTTTATTTATTTATTTGGCAGAGATCACAAGTAGGCAGAGAGGCAGGCAGAGAGAGAGGAGGAAGCAGGCTCTCCGCTGAGCAGAGAGCCCGATGTGGGGCTCTATCCCAGGACCCTGGGATCATGACCTGAGCCGAAGGCAGAGGCTTTAACCCACTGAGCCACCCAGGTGTCCCAACTCATAGTTTTTTGCCCCAGTTTTTCTCTAAATTAAAAATTATTTCCCTTAATCCATATTGCAACATACGGCAATTTATTTAACATTCCCCATTTTCCAATTTTTCAAGTTATAAGATTTTGTTAAATATTAAATACTGTGCATTTTTTGCCCTGATTAGGATATTTTAATTAGTAGGTCAACCTTGCTTTATTTAAATGTAGATGTTTAGCACTACTGCCTGACTTATACTGTGTAGAACACAGGTAGAGTGGGAGATACTGGATTCAAATGTTAAATGACTTCCTGATTAATGGGACATATTGCTGACGCCACACCTTCCACCCTTTCCTTACATGAGTGTGAATATTCTTAGGTCTGTGGAGCCAACTTTCAACCATGACAGGGCAAAACAGAAGATTCCACAGAGTTGCTTGACATACCTTGACATACTTGATTAGCTCAAACTAACTACAGCAGGTGTGTATTTAATAACTTTTGCCATGTGAGAAAAAGCCCAACTTGTACATTTATTTAGTAAGGGTGTCAAAGAGACAGGTATTCCCATAAATCTGAAGAAAGAAAAGGTGGCTGCTTTAGGTAAAGGAATATTTGTTATAGCAGCTTGAGTTAATTAAATCTCAATTGGGCTTTTTAATTGTTTGCTTTCTTTTCTTCATGCCCCCTTCTGCCTCTCAACTCAATGTTGGCTACCTTGAAGTTAACTGGCTTGAATGAGAGGTCCACACCCTTCATTTGATCTTTCCCTTGAATCGCTTCATTCAACAAAGAAATTTTACGGGACTTTTATTTCTTCAAAGTCTTTTTAAATGCCGTATCTTACTATGTCTAGAAAATAATTTGGGGTGTGGTTACTGGTATACACAGTGTGGAACTGACTGGAAGCAAAGTGACTAGAAGTCTACTGAGTTTTGAGGGAATTGTCTCTGAAAACAATACTAGTTTAAAAAGCCTTTCACTGTTCTCAACAATGCAAACATTAGACCCCAAATTGTGGTGCTAGAAACATAGATCTGATGTAATACCCCAAACTATCAAAACTAAGAAAACACATGAATTTCTCAAGGTGTCCATGTCTGAGTCTGTTGGGGTATTTCTTATTAATTTTCACAAAGCTCTGCAGAATGGGAGAGGCAAAGGCAGTGGGGGTGTTGTGAGGATAAAGAGCTTGAAAAGAGAAACAAGGGAAGTTGCACAGCACTGTGTCCCTGGAGCCAAGACTTTTAAGGAGGAAAGTCATCACTGCTTTAAAGAACACAAAGGACACTAGTGCAAATTATCATGAAAAGAGCTTTTGTGAGTTCTTCTTTAATTTTTTTAGAGGAAACAAATTTTGCCTTGTTAAAATCAATTTCCTGCCCATGGAATTTTTAGTTGCTTTTAACTTCAAGTGCAAAATGAAAGTCACGTTCAAGTGAAGTATCCTTTTCTTTCAGGTTCTCCTGGACTATGATGAACATTTGGCTGGACCTTAGCTGGACCACAGCCAACGGTGTTAAATAATCTTAATAGATGCAGTTCTCTCTTGTTTTATCACAAATATTTTGCCTAACTTTTATGATTCCTGATTGTAGGCTCCTCTAAAGGAGCAGCAGGGTATGCATGGCTTTTCCTGATAGGGATAAACATAATTGAACAAATTAAGACCTTCTTTTTCCCAGTGAAATAAATTCAGAGTCGCAAGTCTGGGTCAGGAACTAAGTTTATGACAGGGCGTCCCGGATGTCTCTGCAGTTTCCTCTTTGTATCAGACGCCAGAATCCAGTCGACTGGGTCCAGATGGTTGCCAATCTGTGCGGCTGCTTCTCCCACTGCTTCCCCCCATCCCAACCCACCCCAGCAGTCATCCATTGGGTTGTACTGAGACTTTATAAGGTCTCTGGTCTCCAAGGATGTTTGCAAAGTATGTGCTGTGTCCTCACAGGCCAGGGAGAAGGAGAGATGGTGGCACTACCTTATAAAGATGAAACTGCCACAACCTGAGATTAAACTGATAGACATATAAACTACATTTATGGTTCATTGGGAGGGTGAAATGATGGACCAGAGTACATGAGCACTGATTAAACACATTGCTGGCAATTTTTTTTTTTTCTGTGCCTCCTCCTCAAACATCACATTCACTTTGTCTACTCTCACTTTGGGGGAGCTAGCCTCCTTTCTGGGTGCTTTTAAGTAAAATAGCTTTCCAGCTCTTTATTTTTATTTGCTTCTTAAATTACAGACACAGTCAAAAGTATTTTGCCTTATTGCATTGTTACTCTATATTTTGAACAAGGAATGCAAAGTTTTTCTTTTAAGTACTTAGTATTTATGGTATTTAAGTACAGTTTTTTTTTTTTTTTTTGAAGATTTTACTTATTTGAGAGAAAGGGAGCGAGAGCATTTATGTGTGAGCAGTGGAGAGGAGCAAAGAGAGAGGGAGAAAGAGGGGAAAGTTTTCCAGCAGATTCTGCGCTGAGCGTGGAGCCCCTTGTGGAGCTGCATCTCACAATACTGAAGTCATGACCTGAGCCAAAACCAAGTCAGTCGCTTAACCAACTGAGACACCAGGCCCTCCAGTATAAGTATTTTTATATGTATTTATTTTAAAGGTGCAGACTCACTGTGAACTTCTTCTCTTCCCCCTTTGCTGAAGTCCAGCACTGCTGTGGGGAGAGCCTGCAGTAAGGGAGCAGGGAAAAGGCAGAATGTGGGCTACATCTATTTCTCGTAAGACTAGGACTGTCCTGAGTTCAGGGCCCTGAGTCCACACCTAAACCTGACTGATTTGCCTTCTACAATTAGCTTCTTCCATTCTCTATGCTTTAGAACCTTTGTTCACCACATCAATATGCTGGGTAAACTCTCATATAGTGTTTGTCTTTTACCATCTTAGAGGACATTATTTGAAGAAATAATGAACTTAATTCTTGCAGCAGTGCCTGGATTGTTCATCCATCTTTTACATTCCCCTATATGTTCTCAAGAAAGTTTCATGTTACACGTAATATTTTAGGTATCTTACTTGAGTAGTCTGAAGAAGAGTCCAAGTTAGGTAGGCCTGTTGATAAAAATTGGAAGGGTGCTGTAAGGAAACAGGTCAGTTTAGCAAATTTACTCTAAGAATTCTAGTCATTCTTTCATTCTTCATTATTGAACATATACATGCTGTTTTGCAGAGAGAGACAAAAATCTATGTGGAGATTTTATGTTCTGAGTAAGTCAGTCTAATTCATTAATCCAGGGCTTTGTCTTCATTGGTTTTTCAAAATTCCACATTCTGAAGAAGAATCCTGAAGAAGGATCATGAGCATGGCCCAAAAGATATCTTGGACATCCTTTGAAAAAATTTACCATTTTATAATGATTTAAGTGTAAGCAAATCAGAGACACATGGATTATATTTCCCTTGGAATATACATGGGCTTGAAACATTAAGGGAAAACAGGCTTGGCACATTGTGGTTGCGCATTACTGAATGTAAAACATTTGGGGAAAATATTTAGTTTTCTTGACAAGTGCCAAAACCCACCAAACTCACTCATCTGCTTTCCCTCTCTTTTGCCTTTAGCATTAGCCCAAAGTTGGAGGACTTTTGAAGTGAGAGCATAGAGAGGGCTTTGTAAGAAAAAGAGCTTTGCCTTATCTTTCCAATTCTTCCATCTTTACCATGTCTTCCATCACAGAAAGGGATGAATAATTCTTCACTTTAACGAGTGATGTGTTTTGGGACATTGGATTTCAGAGCTGAGTAATTCATGTGGTATTGAACTCTGCAGAGCCCAGAGAAGGGGGTAAATAAATTTTTATTGAGTCAGATTGTATAAAATAAAGGAATAATCTGCCTTATAGTTGTATTGCGCAATTGTTAGCTGCATTGTGCCTCCCTGCCAACTTCCTCTTACAATTTCCTCCTTCCTTCTCCCACAACTATTTATTGAGCATCTATTCTGCACAAGAAAATGTGCTAAGTGCTGCCAGGAGCTGAAAATTTGATCTTTGTATTTTGGATATTTTTAGGTGGTGACAAACTTAGTATAAACATGTAGTAGATAAGTGCTAGGTTGGATATTTTGAGGTTTCATTTCTCTTTGAGGCATTTGTAGATAATTATATATAACCCATTATTTGCTCTCCTGCTATTTGTCAAATATTCATTTATGTGGCATTTCTGTCAGATATGCCTCTTTGATTCTGATTTTATAGTAGAAGAAACAAATGTAATTCATTCATAAATAGGAGGTCTGATTCTATATACTTGAATGGTGTTCTGAATGTGGGTCTATTAGTAGGAAGTCGTCTTAGGGGGATGTCACAGTGGACAAGATGTGGCCTTGCCCTAATATCTCCTTGGAGCTTAGCTTTTAAAATTCTATTTATGGCACCTCTACCCCCATTTCCTATTACCAAGGTTCATTGGAATTATATCTTTAAAGAAGTAATGAGCTATAGCAAGTTAAAGAAATGAGACTATAAGTAGCTTCTAATAGGCAAGACAATTATAGGCAGCCTATTCTTCCAAATTAAAATGAGGGAAACTTATCACACAGACAACTTTATTGTTCTCCATTACTGCATTCATGGAGTTTAGAGATAAAGGCCAAACCTGGAAGTACAAACATTCATTTTTTGAGGTTTTGGGAGAGGCCTATGGAAATAAAATTCAGTCCAGTTTAAAGCCTGAGTCCACTGGGGTGTCTGGGTGGCTCTGTCAGTTAAGCATTTGACTCTTGATTTTGGCTCAGGTCATGATCTCAGGGTTGTGAGATTGAGCCCCATGTTGGGCTCTGCACTAGGCATGGAGCCTACTTGGGATTCTCTCTCTCTGTTTCCCACTTCCCCCCTTAAAAAAGGAATTAAAAAAAAAAAAAATCCTGAGCCCCTGGAGTGCGAAAGTCTGAAAATTGACTTTTGATTTACTTAGTCTATATACTAAGATGGGTTACTTCACCAGGTGGGGAAGCAGGCATACAGTTGGGACATCTAGAACAAGAGGATATCAAGACCCTATAAGAATGTTAAAGAGAACTTCCCAAAGTTCTCCAGACAGCTATGTCTTTATCCTTGCTTTTTTCCTCTTCTTTGCAACAGATGGTTGCTGTTGAAGAACTATTTTTTTGCATAATGGTCTAGTCAAATTTTGCAACATGTAAAAGGTACTGCCAAACATTTTAGTGGAGAGTTAGCTATTTGATTAATTACTTGCCTCCCTTTCCTTGTCTCAGAATAAAATTCATTTTCATGATTCTCTATGATTTTTCATCATGACTAAGATGTTTTGTTTGCTTTTCTGGTCTCTCTCCATTTTAATTAATTGAAAGTCACCAACCAGATTGAGAATCTTTATCTATTATATGCATCTCAAACTTTAAGCCAACTTGAATTTATTTTTATCTCTAAGGTTTTTGAGGTTTTAAACATTAAATCCAAATCTGACTAGAAAATTTTATCAGAAGTTTCTAGACAACATGATATCTTCACCTTGTTTTATCCCCTATAGCCACCTTTATGTATCTTTTTTCACTTTGGTATCTCATTCATCTACATAGCATGTAGATGAATAATAGGCAAGTTCCTTAATGGCAATAAAGAAAATGAAAAATAGGATCCTGTTGATATTGTTATTCTTTGGTAAGATGGTAGACTTGAAAAAGCGAAGACAGAATTGATGTTATTATTACTAAACTGGAATAAAAAATGCATAATTAGAGTTCATTGTGATTTTCACTGAGGTTTATACGTATTACTTACATACTACAAAATGGTGACAAACTATGTTTTTTAAGGCCTATAATCTTCTCTTGGATATTGATATTAGTAAAATGTCTCTAGAATATATCCCATGGTTCTTATTCTGGTGAAACCTGTGTATCTACAAGCATAATGCACTTGTGCAGAAAGAATAACTTTTCTTACCCAGAGAATTTTTAGATGAATGTGTACAATTTCATGTTAAAAGGTCAAGTCACATTCATTGAACATGTTAAGTGTTCAATATAGATTTGGATTCGTCTCAGATGTATGTGTGTATATTAGGTATCTATTTCTGTGCAGCAAATAACTCTACAACCTAACAGCTTTAAAAAAAATCTTTTTTCACAGTTTCTGGTGGGAAAAAACTGGGCATGGCCAAGTGGGTTGTTCCGGCTCAGGGTTCCTTTTGATGTTAAGCTGTTAGTCAGACCTGCTGTTGGGCTCTCCAAAGATTCAGTGTGGGGAGGATCTGCTTCCATGTTCCCTTGACTCCTGGTGGCCAGAAACTAAAATTCTATTTTATATTATTTAATTTATTTTATTTTATTCCAGCTTTATTGAGATATAATTGACATATAACATTGTATAAGTTTAAGATGTACAATGTGATGATTTGATACACTCATAAATGATGACTATAGTGGATAAGCTAACATTTCCATAGCTTCACATAATTACCGTTTCTTTTTCTTTGTGGTGAAAACTTAAAAAAAAAACTAAAAAAAAAAAAGATTTTACTTATTTATTTAAGAGACAGAGAATGAGTGGGGGATGAGGGACAGAGGGAGAGGGAGAAGAGATTCCCTGCTGAGCAGGGAACCTGTATCAGGGTTTGATCCCAGGACCCTGAGATCATGACCTGATTCAAAGGTAGACTCTTAACTGACTGAGGGCACTCAGGCACTCCTGCGGTGAGAAATTTTAAAATCTAATCTCTTAGTAACTTTCAAGTATGTACTACAATATTACTAACTATAATCACCATGCTATAGATTTGATCTCTGGAACTTATTAATTTTGTAGCTGGATGTTTGCACCATTTGACCAACATCTCCCAATTACCCCATCTCCTAGTCACTGGCAACCACTGGGGGCAACCACTATACTACTCCTGAGTTCTGCTTTTTCAGGTATCACATGTAAGTGATATCATGCAATACTTGTTTTTCTCTGTTTGACTTATTTCACTAAGTTTAACCCATGTTGCAAATGGCAGACTTTCCTTCTTTTTCATTGCTGAATAATATTTCATTGTATATGTATGACACAGTTTCTTTATCCATTCATTCATAGAAGGACACTTAGGTCATTTCCATATTTTGGCTACTGTGAATAATGTTGCAGTGAGCATGGGGGTATGGACATTTCTTCAAGATCCTCATTTCATATATATCTTCCTTTGGATACATATATAGAAGAGGAATTGCTAGATCATATAGCAATTCTATTTCTAAATTTTTGAGGACACTTCATACTCTTTTTCACAATGACCATATCAGTTTACATTCCAATCTGCAGTACATGAGGATTTCCTCTTCTCCACATCCTCAACAACATTATTTCCTGTCTTTTTGAGTCTAGCCTTTCTAACTGGTGTAAGGTGATGTTTCATCATGGTTTTGATTTGCATTTCCCTGATGATTATTGATATTGTGAATTTTTATCATATATCTACTGGCCATTTGGATGCCTTCTTTGGGAAAATGTCTGTTCAGATCCTCTGCCCAATTTTTAGGCAAATTGATTATTGTTTTGTTTGTTTTGCTATTGACTTGTGTGAGTTTCTTATGTTTTGGATGTTATCAGATATATCTTATCAGATATATGACTTGCAAATATTTTCTCACATTTCATAGGTTGCCTTTTCACTTTGTTTATTGTCTCTTTCTGCTGTGTGTGGAAGCTTAGTTTGAGGTAGTTCTACTTGTTTACTTTTTATTTTTGCTTTTGTAGCTTATGCTTTTGATGTCATATCTAAGAAATTGTTGCCAAGACCAATGTCAAGGAGCTTTTTCTTTATGTTTTCTTCTAGAAGTTTTAAGGTTTTAGGTCTTACGTTTAAGTCTTTAATTCATTTCAAGTTAATTCTTGTGAGTGGTGTAAGATCAGAATCCAATTTCATTCTTCCGCATGTTATTCAGTTTTCTTGGCACTGTTTTTTGAAGAGACTACCCTTTCCCCGTTGTATATTCTTGACTCCTTTATTGCCGTAAATTAACTGATCATATGGGCATGGGTTTATTTCTGTGTTCTCAATTCTGTTCCAGTGTTTATATGTCTATTTTTATGCAGTAGCATAGTATTTTGATTCTTACAGGTTTGTAGTATAATTTGAAATCAAGAAGTGTAATGCTTCCTGCTTTGTTCTTCTTTCTTAAAATTGCTCTTGCTATTCAGGATCTTCTGTGGTTTCATATGAATTTTAAGATTATTTTTTCTATTTCTGTGAAAGATACCATTGGGATTTTGATAGGGATTGCATTGAATCAAAGGTGGCTTTGGGTCATACGGATATTTTAACAATATTGACTTTGCCAATCCATGAGTATGGATATCTTTCCCTTCATTTGTGTCTTCTTCAATTTCCTTGATCAGCATCTTATAGTTTTCAGTGTATAGGTCTTTCACTTCCTGGGTTAAATTTATTCCTAAGTATTTTATTGCTTTTGCTACTACTGTGAATGGGACTGTTTTCATTCTTTTTTAGATATTTTGTTATAGTATGTAGAAATGCAACTGATTTTGTATGTTGATTTTATATTTGCTGATTGGGTCTACCAGGGTTTTTGTTTGTTTGTTTGTTTGTTTTGAGTCTTTAAGATGTTCTCTATATAAGGTCATATTATCTGCAAACAAAGGCAATTTTACTTCTTTTCAAAAATTATTATTTGGATGCTTTACTTCATTGGCCTCTCTGTGGACTGTCAGAGTGTCCTCATATCATGATAGCTGGGTAACCCCCCTCAAAGGAAGTGGTCCAAAAAGGGAGAAATGACGAGAAAAGGGAGTGGGGGGAGAGACAGAGAGTGAATGAGAGAGACAGGAGAGAGAGAGACAGAGAGGGAGAGAAAGGGAGCATACCTAAGATGAAAACATCAGTTTTTAGATCTCAGTCTGGAAAGTGACATGCCATCTCTTCTGTTGGATGCTATTATTCATCCAGACTAACCCTAGGACAGTGTTGGTGGGGGAATTACACAAGGGAGTGAGTCGAAGCATGTGAGGCTCACTGGAGGCTGGGATCCTCAGTATGTATGTGAGCCAAGTAAGATGGTATTTGGTTTCTTTCATTATCACCGTGCAATGGTCAAAGTTTATTTCTCAAGTATTTGATTTCTAGGTTATTAATCTCTTATAAACAATACAGATGATTAAAAAAATTTTTTTCCTTGCTGGTCACAAATATTTCTAACTCCACTTTTCAATTTCAAAATGACCTCAAGAATTTTCTACAATTTAACCAGCAGATGGAGCATGAAAACCTGACATTTTAATGATTACTTTCATTAGGTTACATGTAATACTGTCTTAGGGTTTTGAAAGTGGCCTTAGCACTAGTTTAATCCTCTGCTACCGATTTAAAAACAGTAACCAGAAATAGTACTAGAATCTGGGTCTTTGGACTTCCTACATTTCTGCCTAAACCACCTGCTTCTATTGGTATCACTTGATGTTCATTCTTACGAGCCCTGGACTCAGTTCTTTTCTGTTATTCACTCAGTTCCTATTGTGTTGAATTCATACTGAGAAGAATAAGACAATCTATGTCTTATAAGAAATTTTAGTTTGGTTGGAGAGAGAGACAAGTAACGAATAATTTCAGTGCAAAATACAATGATACCTTAGGGTTTAGGAATATGATGCCTACAAACCATGTCATGGATATTCAGATAAGGAGATCCTGGGCACATATTATCTTAAGAACTAGCAGGAATTGTCTAGGTAGTGTAGAGTTTGGGTAATAAAAGGGTATTTCTGGAAGAAGAAAAAGGAAAGCAGGAGTAAAGATGGAAAAGAGGGAGGTAGGCTGGTGTCTTTGGGAGACAAAACAGTTCCATGTTTCTGGTCTGCAAAAGAAAAATTAAGGCTAGAGTCACTCAAGTTTACTGAATACTGATTGAATTATTACAATTAGTAGGACAGCCAGCCCAATAATGACCCTGGAATGACTTGGAGACTTTTTTTGGATCACTCAATCATTCAGTCAGCAAATAGTTCTTGAAAACCTATTAGGTGCCAAATGCAATTGTAGGTGCTGAGAATACAGCAATGAATGGCAAAGATGAAATCGCTCTTACATGGAAACTGCATACTAAATGAGAAATTATAGGTCAAAAGACAATGCTAAGGGCTTTGTAGAAAAATAAAAAAGAGAGATTGCTGCACTGGGAGAGGTATAATTTTAAATGAGGTCATTAGGGTAAGCCTTACTAAGAAGCAAAAGTTTAACGGATTGGTTGATAAGATGATAGAAGTCTTTTGAATTATAACGTGATGAACCAATTACCACAAGTGGAGCAGAAAAGAGGACTATCAATTAGGAATGTTACATGAGACCATATATACATTTATGGAATATAGCATACATAAGCCTGTTTCTTACATATACATACTATAAAGGGAGTGAGCTTGCCAATATGCTGATGGCCAGGATGAGGACCAAAGTCTAATTTAATGACCCACATTTCCTAAAGTTCTTAATGCTACCAAAGTTGTGAAATGGATGCTTTGGAATTCCATGCGCATATTTACTTATTCTTTGTTGATTTGCACTTCAGTTTATTCATCCGACATTTGTGAGTGTTGGTAAGTTCATAACACTGCACTGGGTGTTCCCATGACAAACAAATGGACTAGCTATATTTGGATATATTTCAAAATAGATTACAAAAAATATTCAAGACTTCTACCTCCTTTACCTACGAAGATTGTGTATCATATTAGAAATGAAAAATGTAAAGAAGAGTGTTCCTTAAACATTGAACAGTTTGTTCATATATATATTTCTAGAAATGTTTTATTGCAAAACATATATATAGAGATAGTACCAACTCTTTTTTTTCCTAGCCCATGAAAGATATAGAAAGATTTTTATTTATGTCTTTGAGGAGCTCACAATATAGGGCAAGTCAATAAATAATCATAATAAGGTTTCACATGTTCTCTTTAAATTAATGTTAAAGTTAAATTCAGTTATCTCTTCCTTTCTTCCTCTCGAAGCTCCATAAAGTTCAGAGTCCATGTCTTATTTGTTCATTACTGTTCTTCTAGTTCTTGTTAAATGTCTGGCACAAATATTTAGTGAATGAATAGTTGGCTCTTATCTGAATTATTTTCTTTGTTCATTATCTACATGAAAAACTCCACATAAATCAGTCTGGGGTAGTTTAGGTAAACCACTGTGTTATGTACTGTGTATTCAGTCAATAAAAGATGATAAGAGTGGTAATTATTCCAATTATTCCAGTGCTATTTTTCTATAATTGTTCAATTTAGGCAAGCTAGGCTTGCTAATTACTTTATACCCAAGTGGAAAATCACTGAAGCATATGCTTCTGCCAAGGGGAGGGGGGATGGGGTTTGAAAAGCTGGCTTTTAGGATTCCTCTTTGTCTTATGATTTATGAATCTTTAACTGCCAGTCTCCCTTGATATGTAAACACTTGCTCTTTCTATGTTGATAAATCAAGTTAATTTTATTTATGTGTTTTATGGTGTAATATACCCTTAAGACACCATATTATATTGACACCATGGGGATAAATTTGGAGAGACTCAGAAAAAGTCTGTTTTTTTTTTTTTTTTTTTTTTTAATGATCTCTGTGGGATTTACTGCTGATGTGGTAATTTGAAAATCTGATTTTTTTTTTTTTTGGTACCAGAAACATTATCTCTACACTAAAATGACAGAAAAAGTTCAATCATCATCAGACATCATCAGATTCTTTCTTTCTAATTCCATACCACGATTTGGGAGTCACAAAGGGCTTCAGAGTCAAAAGTAACTATTTCTGAATTAACTCATAAGTCACTGACCTGGAATTGAACATGCATTTTGATTTTTAATGTATTCTTATGGGAATGTTATTATTTAAAGAGGAAAGTAGATGATAAAATGCTTTCATCTTTATAGTTTTTAGAACCAAAACAGGCTTTCATCTTACTAATGAAATCATGAAAAAAGATTTATTTTATTCTTAGGCTTGTCAATTTTCTGCTGAGAAGTGCTTTATGTGTATGTGTGTGCATGTGTAAAAGAGAGAGTGACAGATTAAAAAATTACCGGGTTATGACAATTATGGTATAAGTGGTGAAATGTCTGCGTTTTAGTACTCCTTTCTTTTTTTTTTTTCTTCTAACAAACATTTTTTATTTACACTGAATTGCCAAGGAAAGGTAACAGTAACTATCAATTCAAAGATTATTCCCAGTTTCTATGTTTTCTGGGTGAATGATTTCTGATTTGTCTAACTAAGCAGGCTTGACTTCTTTTTCTAAGTCACAGTACTGGAATAATGGACTCAGATGTGCTATATACTTTAAATAAGCAGAATACCTGTGTTTAACATAATTTCCAGGTTCTTGCTTTGAAATGGTAGTTATTTTTACTCCTTAGATGACTTTTACATTGATTTTCTTTAACTGTCGTCTTTAACAGTGGCCAGGCAATAATATTTACTTGGCAATATAACTTTATGGAGGAAATAAAACAATAGAATCTAATTTTAGCTAGAAAGGATTTTGGAGCTCTCTTATTTTTATGGCTCATTTTGTGGAAGAGGTTTGTCTTAGTCTGCTTGAGCTGCTATAACAAAATTCCATATCTTAGGGGGCTTAAACAGCAGACATTTATCTTATAGTCCTGGAGGCTGAGGAATTCAAGATGAAGGTGCCAGCTGATTCAGCTTCTGGTGAGGACCTTCTTCCTGGTTTGAAGACAAATTTCTTCTTGCCATTTCCCCACCTGCTGGAGAGCGTGAGATGTCTCTCTCTTCCTTTTCTTCTAAAGGCATAATCCCATCATGAGAGTCCCACACTCATGACCTCATTTAATCCTGATTGTCTCCCAAAGGCCCAATATCCAAATGCCATCACAGTGGTGGGTATTCAACATATAAACTGGAGCGGGGGATGACCATTTGATCAGAGAATCAGGAAGGCCAAATGATGTATTTAAGCTTGTACAGTAAATTAATGGCTGAAGTAAAACCAGAAGTCATATTTTATTATTCTATACATTTTTTTATTTTACTCTTAAGTCATTTAGCCTTACACTCTGGATTTTCATTTAAACTCACAAGAGCACACTGAGTCTATAAATACTAATATTTATCCTATCCCCTGATGATGAAAGATGCATGTCAGTGCTCTAAACCATTGTTTAGATGGAAAAGTTACAAGTTTGCAGATGTGCTCCTAGAAGTCATCATGATTCCTGCTGTTAAATCTGCAGAAAACACTTTCTGTTTGGGAGATGTGACAAGACCAGATAGTTCCTCTAGTCCCTTCTCAAAATTTCTCCCCTTAATGATAACAAACATCAGGAGTAAAGATAAGCATGTCCAGCAGGCAGATGTGTTGAGATTACTAGGTAAGAGGGAAAATTGGAGAATTTACCTTGATTGACAGGAAGTGCAGCCAATTATGAAGCTCCATTAACTGAGTTAGTCTTAAGACTGGGCTTTACTACTGAATAATGAGAGAGATCTTTGTAGAGGAGAAGCCATCTTGGCTGTCCCAGCCTCAACTTAGCTCCCTACTGAATACAGTCAGTAAGAGATCTCAGTGACACAGTGTTGTGCAGGGTAACTGCCCTGTTTTTTCTGTGAGCCTATTCAATGCGCAGTCACGGGAAGTAATACATCATTGTTGTTTAGGTCACTAAGTTTTGAGATGATATGTAATATGGCAAAAGTTGACTGAAATACTTAGTTTATGAAAATTGTATGTTGGCTACATACATTTACTCTTCTCTACCTTGGAGTTGTCTTTATTTTACTTTATAGATTGAGCCACTTACTCTCCCAATTCCTGCACTGAGATAGCAGTACATAAATGGTCCTTACATGACTGTAATCCTCATTCATAAGTGCTCAGCCATTAGCTGCCTCTTTTTCTCTCTTCCCAACACTGCCAAGTATCTATGGACAATCAGTCTGGCACCTAGATACCTCAGTTGGGTCCTAGGCACCAGTGTCATTAACAAGTTGCACCTGTCACATAGAAGCAGACTTCTGCCTTGATCTCACACTCCCTAGTCTGGCCCCTTTCACTGCCTTGGACTAGACATTCCTCCCACTTTTTGAACCTTCATTATTATGGTCATATTTTATCCTTCATTGTATCTAACTTTATATTTGCATACATATAGGGTATTTTCTTCTAAAAAAAGTTAGGATACAACTTCTTCTAATAGATTAAAATATACCCTAAATCTACTACTGGACTTTGTTCTACTCTCCAGCCTGAGCAAATTCTCTTCACTTTCTTTTTCTTTCTTTTCCCAACCAACTTATCAAGTCCTTTTTTAGAATTTTTTAAAAAATTTTCATCTTTACAGTCATATTCCATCCCTTCATCATGTTTACCCTTATTTCTGTGTGTGTGTGTGTGTATTTTTATTTTACTTTCTTTAAAATTTTGGGAGGTAGTTTCTTCTAAGTGACCAAGATACACCCAAAATCAAGTGGGTGGCTCTGTTCTATTCACCAGTCTAATTATATATATATATATATATATATATATATATATATACACACACATATATATATTTCTTTTAATTTTTTTAACTTTTTTTTGAACTTCTTTTTACCCCCTTTCTCTCCACAATTTGGGGTCTCTTCTGATTTGGTTAATGCACATTTCCTGGGGGTCTTTGACACCCTTTTAGTATTTTATTCACTCCTTCATATATTCTTATCTGGATAAAATGACAAAGTGGAAAAACTCACCACAAAAAAAAGAACAAGAGGCAGTACCGAAGGCTAGGGACCTAATCAATATAGACATTGGTAATATGTCAGATCTAGAGTTCAGAATGACGATTCTCAAGGTGCTAGCTGGGTTCAAAAAAGGCATGGAAAATATTAGAGAAACCCTGTCTGGAGAAATAGAAGCACTTTCTGGAGAAATAAGAACTAAAATCTAACCAAGCTGAAATTTAAAAAGCTATTAATGGGGTACAATAAAAATGGAGGCTCTTACTGCTAGGATAAATGAGGCAGAGGAGAGAGTTAGTGATATAGAAGACCAAATGATGGAGAATAAAGAAGCTGAGCAAAAGAGAGACAAACAACTACTGGACTACAAGGAGAGAATTCGAGAGATAAGTGATACCATAAGATGAAACAATATTAGAATAATTGGGATTCCAGGAGAAGAAAAGAGAGAGAGGGGCAGAAGGTATATTGGAATGAATTGTTGTAGAGAATTTCCCTAATATGGCAAAGGAAACAAGTATCAAAATCCAGGAGGTGCAGAGAACCCCCTCAAAATCGATAAGAATAGGTCTGCACCCCGTCATCTAATAGTAAAACTTACAAGTCTTAGTGACAAAGAGAAAACCCTGAAAGCAGCCCAGGACAAGAAGTCTGTAACATACAATGGTAAAAATATTAGATTGGCAGCAGACTTATCCACAGAGACCTGGCAGGCCAGAAAGAACTGGCATGATATATTCAAAGCAGGAAATGAGAAAAACATACAGTGAAGAATACTATATCCAGGTAGACTATCACTGAAGATAGAAGGAGAGATAAAAAGCTTCCAGGACAAACAAAAACTAAAAGAATTTGTAAACACCAAACCAGCTCTACAGGATATTTTGAAAGGGGTCCTCTAAGCAAAGAGAGAGCCTAAAAGTAGTAGACCAGAAAGGAACAGAGACAATATTCAGTAACAGTCACATTACAGGCAATATAATGGCACTAAATTCATCTCTCTCATTAGTTACCCTGAATGGTAATGGGCTAAATGCCCCAATCAAAAGACACAGGTTATCAGAATAGATTAAAAAACAATATGCTGACTACAAGAAAATCATTTTAGACCCAAAGACACCTTCAGATTGAAAGTGAGGGTGTGGAAAACAATTTACCATGTTAATGGACATCAAAGGAAAGCTGGGGTCGCAGTTCTTACATTATAATAAGAGGAAGGACACTATATCATACTCAAAGGATCTTTCCAACAAGAAGAGCTAACAATTTTCAATATCTATGCCCTAACATGGGAGAAGCCAATTATATAAACCAATAATAACAAAATCAAAGAAACACATTGACAATAATACAATAATAGTAGGGTACTTGGACACCCCCCCCCCCCACTGAAACAGACAGATCATCTAAGCAAAAGATGGAAAGGGAAATAAAAGCTTTAATTGACACACTGGACCAGATGGACATTACAGATATATTCAGAACATTCCATCCCAAAGCAACAGAATACACTTTCTTCTCCAGTACACATGGAACACTTTCAGTATAGATCACATCCTGGGTCACAAATCAGGTCTTATCTGGTACCAAAAGATTGGGATGATTCCCTGCATATTTTCAGACCATGATGCTCTGAGGCTAAAACTCAGGTACAAGAGGAAAGTTGGGAAGAACTCCAGTACATGGTGGTTAAAGAGCATCCTACTAAAGAATGAATGGGTCAACCAAAATCTTAAAAAATAATTGAAAAAAATCATGGAAACAAATGATAATGAAAACACAACAGTTCAAAATTGGTGGGACACAGCAAAGGCAGTCTTGAGAGGAAAATATATAGTGATACAAGTCTTTCTCAAGAAACAAGAAAGCTCTCATATACACAACCTACCTCTACACTTAAAGGAGATGGAGAAATAACAGCAAAGAAAGCCTAAACCCAGCAGGAGAAGGGAAATAATAAAGATTAGAACAGAAATCAATGAAAGAGAAACAAACAAAAAAAATAGAGGAAATCAACGAAACTAGGTGCTGGTTCTTTGACAGAATTAATAAGATTGATAAACCCCTGGCCAGCTTATCAAAAAGAAAAGAGAAAGGACCCAAATAAACAAAATCATAAATGGAAAAGGAGAGATCACAACCAACACCAAAGAAATACAATTATAGGAACATATTATGAGCAACTCTAGGCCAGCAAATTTGGCAATTTGGAAGAAATGGGTGCATTCCTAGAGACGTATAAACTACCAAACTGAACCAGGAAGAAATAGAAAACCGAATAGACCCATAACCAGCAAGGAAATTGAAGCAGTCATCAAAAATCTCCCAACAAACAAGAGCCCAGGGCCGGACGGCTTCCCAGGGGAATTCTATCGAACATTTAAAGAAGAATTAATACCTATTCTCCTGTAACTGTTCCAAAAAATAGAAGTAGAAGGAAAACTTCCAAACTCATTTTATGAGGCCAGCATTACCTTGATCCCCAAACCAGACAAAGATCCCACCAAAAAAGAGAATTACAGACCAATATCCTTGATGAACACAGATGCAAAAATTCCAAACAAATACCAGCCAACAGGATCCAACAGTACATTGAAAGTATTATTCACCACAGCAAAGTGGGATTTATTCCTGGGCTGCAAGGTTGATTCAACATCCGGAAATCAATCAATGTGATACAATACATTAATAAAAGAAAGAACAAGAACCATATGATACTCTCAATAGATGCTGAAAAAGCATTTGGCAAAGTGCAGCATCCATTCTTGATCAAAACTCTTCACAGTGTAGGGATAGAGGATACATACCTCAATATCATCAAAGCCATCTATAAAAAACCCACAGCGAATATCATTCTCAATGGGGAGAAGCTGAGAGCTTTCCCCTTAAAGCCAGGAACATGGCAGGGATGGCCACTATCACCACTGCTATTCAACATAGTTCTAGAAGTCCTAGCCTCAGCAATCAGACAACAAAAAGAAATTAAAGGCATCCAAATCAGCAAAGAAGTCAAACTCTCACTCTTTGCAGATGATATAATACTATATGTGGAAAACCCAAAAGACTCCACTCCAAATCTGCTAGAACTTGTACAGGAATTCAGTAAAGTGTCAGGATATAAAATCAATGCACAGAAATCAGTTGTATCTCTCTACACCAACAACAAGACAGAAGAAAGAGAAATTAAGGAGTCAATCCCATTTACAATTGCACCCAAACCATAAGATACTTAGGAATAAACCTAACCAAAGAGGCATAGAATCTATACTCAGAAAACTATAAAGAACTCATGAAAGAAATTGAGGAAGAGGGGTGCCTGGGTGGCTCAGTCATTAAGCGTCTGCCTTCAGCTCAGGTCATGATCCCGGGGTTCTGGGATGGAGCCCCATGTCAGGCTCCCTGCTTGGCAGGAGCCTGCTTCTTCCTCTCCAGCTCCTCCTGCTTGTGTTCCCTCTCTTCTTATCTCTTAAAAAAAAAAAAAAAAGAAAGAAAAAGAAATTGAGGAATACACAAAGAAATGGAAAAATGTTCCATGCTCATGGATTGAAAGAACAAATATTGTAAAAATGTCTACGCTACCTAAAGCAATCTACACGTTTAATGCAATCACTATCAAAATACTATCAATTTTTTTTTTCAAAGAACTGGAACAAAAAATCCTAAAATTTGTATGGAACCAGAAATACCTTGAATAGCCAGAAGAATGTTGAAAAAGAAAGCCAAAGTTGGTGGCATCACAATTCCAGACTTCAAGCTCTATTACATAGCTGTAATCATCAAGACAGTATGGTACTGGCACAAAAACATACCCATAGATCAATGGAACATAATAGAGAGTCCAGAAATACACCTTCAACTCTGTGGTCAACTAATCTTCAACAAAGCAGGAAAGAATGTCCAGTGGAAAAAAGATAATCTCTTCAATAAATGGTGTTGGGAAAATTGGACAGCTACATGCAGAAAAATGAAACTGGACCATTTCCTTATACCACACACAAAAGTAGACCAAATATGGATGAAAGACCTCAACGTGAATCCATCAAAATCCTTGGGGAGAACACAGGCAACAACCTCTTTGACCTCAGCCACAGTAACGGCTAGAAACATGGCCAAAGGCAAGAGAAGCAAGGGCAAAAATGAACTATTGGGACTTCATCAAGATCAAAACCTTTTGCACAGCAAAGGAAACAGTTAATAAAACCAAAAGACAACTGACAAAATGGGAGAAGATATTTGCAAATGCCATATCAGATAAAGGGCTAGTATTCAAAATCTATAAAGAGCTTAGCAAACTCAACACCCAAAGAACAAATAATCCAATCAAGAAATGGGCAGAGGTCATGAACAGACATTTCTTCAAAGAAGACATCCAGATGGCCAACAGAAACATGAAAAAGTACTCCACATCACTGGGCATAAGGGAAATACAAATCAAAACCACAATAAGATACCACTTCACGCCCATCAGAATGGCTAAAATTAACAAGTCAGGAAATGACAGATGCTGGTGAGGATGCAGAGAAAGGGAAAGCCTCCTGTACTGTTGGTGGGAATGCAAGCTGGTGCAGCCATTCTCAAAAACAGCATGTGGGTTTCCTCAAAAAGTTGAGAACAGACCTATCCTACTACCCAGCAATCACACTACTGGGTTTTACCTTAAGGATACAAAAATAGTGATCTGAAGGTGCACATGCACCTGAATGTTTATAGCAGCAATGTCCACAATAGCCAAACTATGAAAGAACCTAGATGTCCATCCACAGATGAATGAAGAAAGAAGAAGTGGGGTGTGTGTGTGTGTGTGTGTATAAAACTATGCAGCCATCAAAAGAAATGAAATCTCGCTATTTGCCACGACATGGATGGAACTAGAGGGTATTATGCTAATTGACGTAAGTCAATCAGAGATAATTATCATATGACCTCCCTGATATGAAGAATTTGAGAGGCAGTGTGAGGGGTTTGGAGGGTAGGGAAAGAAAAAAGGTAACAAGATGGTATTGGGAGGGAGACAAACCATGAGACTCAATCTCACAAAACAAACTGAGGTTTGCTGGGGGGAGGGAGGTCGGGAGAGGGTGGTTGGATTATGGACATTGGGGTGGGTATGTGCTATGGTGAGTACTGTGAAATATGTAAACCTGGCGATTCACAGACATGTACCCCTGGGGCTAATAATACATTATATGTTAATAAAAAATAAAAATAAATACATAAATAAACAAAAGGAAAAAAAAAGAAAAATAAGCTACATGATAGCCCACCAAAAAGCTAGTTGAAAGGCCATGCTTAATTGATTCCTTTTCGGTTCTGCTGGATTTCCTTTAGACTTTGGTTGATTTTCTTTAGATCTTGTACACAGGAGTATGTTTTAATTTACATGTCTGCTTACTAAGTTTTCATTTTTTC
Organism: Mustela nigripes; assembly: GCF_022355385.1. Taxonomy (NCBI): domain Eukaryota; kingdom Metazoa; phylum Chordata; class Mammalia; order Carnivora; family Mustelidae; genus Mustela; species Mustela nigripes. Next base: position 169,667,952 of record NC_081557.1, on the reverse strand, counting down.
TACCATCATTCTTTGAGGTAACAGCTTAATAGTATGATAACACTTAATAATGTAACAACAGTGTAATTTTGGACTGTTTCTAAATAGTGTGTTAATTATTTTACAGTTTTCCCTTTAAACCATTAAGGACATCGTGTGTGTGTGTGTGTGTGTGTGTGTGTACTTAAGGACGAATCTACTATACAAACTGTTAAAACTCAGGGTACAAAACAAATAAAATGTATGATTTTGTAAATGAAACCGACCCATTTTGATGCTGTACTATATTCTGCAAATTGTTTTAATTGCATAGGGGAAGACAAAAGACTTTTGGGTGTGTTTACTTTATTCTAACTCCAGAACTGTATTACTCTTAATGTACTGGACGCCCCACTGACTGGGATGGTGCAGAAGGAAGGATGCAATATGTAAATACACTAATCAGATCAATGCAAATCATAGTAATACATTCCTTTATAGTCTGGGAGACAGCTGTGTAAAAGTGGTTTTCATTTTCATAGGTTTGGGTGAATCTCTTTAGCAAACCCTATCTCCTTGATTCTCTGAGTCTATCTCTGTTGTGTTTTATTTTGATTTTCTTCCCCTTCTGGTTTTTGTGAGACTACATATGGTGAAAGTTGGCATTTCAGTCCTCAGTGGCTAGTTATTTTCTTCTCTTTGTATCCAACTGGTTTTGGAACTTTTGTTTCCCATAACAGCTATAAAACCACATGAGCGGAGCTTTTGTGAGGTTTTCTGCATGACCAAAGTGGGGTTGGTGATATGACAACTGTCTCAAAGGATTTCTTAGGAAAGAATGGATCATCATCTTTAGAGAAAGGATTTTTTTCCCTTTGAAAGATTCAATAAATTATTTCAGTTTACCAAACCTGATGCTATCATTTCAATGTTTTAATGAGGTTAAAACTTCTGGCTATTTGCTTATATGGAAGATATATTAGTACCATTATAAAAGAAAAAAATAAAATTCTGATAGATATTCCCATTTCCCTGGGATCTTAACAGAGCCAACAGAAAGAAGGAAGTGTTGCTAATGGAAATTAAAAAAATCAGAACGTTCTGAGTTACCATGGCAAGGGGAAACTAAGAGGAGAAAAAAAAAAGAAAAATAAACTTGCTCATCAAAAGCTTAGAATTTTTAGTCAAAATAATGAAAAATTAAGGGTTTGAAACATTGTGAAAGCATTTTAAAGACAAGGTACAGGTTTAGTGGTGAAATTGCATAATCCCTAAAACCAAATTTTAAAAATAAACTTTTGTTGGATCTTTCCCTCATAAGTGGAGGAACCCACAGCAGTTTCTAGGGAATAAAGTATCCAGAGCTTTTCAGATCACTCTAAAAGGCAATTTCAATAAGGTGAGATGGTTGGGGGTGCCTGAATGGCTCAGTTGGTTAAGCATCTGTGGTAAGCTCAGGTCATGATCCTAGGGTCCTGGGATTGGGCCCTATATTGGGCTCCCTGCTCAGTGAGGAGTCTGCTTCTCCCTTTCCCTTTGCCCTGCCCCTGCTCATGCACTCTCTTCCTCCCCTCTCAAATAAATAAAATCTTTTTTTTTTTTTTTTTTTAAAGGTGACATGTTTGGCACGTATCTGTAGGTTCTTCTTCTCTCATTTCCTGGGAGAGATTAAATTAGGAGTGCAGGTCTTTCTTGCTGAAACTCTGGAGGAATCCTCTGGGTGTAATTGTTCAGAGAATTAGAAGAAGAGATGTAACAGCCTGACTTGGTTTGTAGAGCTCAGTTGCCTATAGATAATTCAATCTGCTGAAATAAATGTCCACTGACACCACCACAACTACCTCCTCATGTACATTTCTATCTATATGTCTGCCTGTCATATGGATAAGAAACCAGAAAATTCTACTTATAACAAATATATTTAGTACTTCTCAAAAACAGATTCCCAGGACACCAAAAAAGTATGAGGGTACACTGAACAACATTATTAATTGGTAAAGAAGAAATGAGAAACAAGACTAAAAAAGTACTTTTGGAGTTCCAACTCCCAGAGTATATTCCCTCAACCTCTTCTGAAGCAATCCACTTCTGTCTCTACCTGTTGCCACCACCATAGTCCAGGCCAGTGTGAGTTCTGGTCTGGATTACTTTGATAATTTCTGATTGAATTCACTCATGTTCTGCCTCTACCCCTATCCAATAAGCTGCACGTTTGCTATTATCCTTTGGCCCAAAATATTTCAGCAGCTTAACACTGTTTGTTGGATAAAACCTCCTTGTGTACTAATAGGCCATTAGGACCTTCCTGATTTATGGACTCTGCCTCACTCCATAGAGTGCTCAGAGTGCTCTCTTTGCTTCAGCTCTAGCCTTCCGACTTATCAATCAGATCTTTTGCATTTTGGCTTTTCTGCCTGAATTGACCTTTTATCTCCTTATTTTTTTCCTCCCTCACCTCTTCCCCAGAAGTAGTTTTTATGCATATAAAACAGAACAATGAAACAGCCAAAAAACCTAAACAAAGAAATAAGATCTTATCTATGGTTATAGAATTGGTGATGAGAGACATCTTCTGAGTCCAGTGTCAAGGTTATGGTCCCATGATGATCATGAACTGTTTCTTACATTAGGCAGAAGCTCCCTCACTCAGATATCAAACATTTTTTATTTGGTCATGGAGAAGGAAAGTTTAGAGCAGCTCAACTAGGCAGGAGGGACCACAGATGAGATTCTTTGAAAGTCACCTGAAAGCTCCCTTTTAGGATTTCCTTTCATGTCAATGGGGTGATTTGGCTAGATCTCAGTGAATCCCTGCTCCAATACACATAATTTAGCTTGAGCAATGAGTGTAGACACCTTACACAACTTCACAAGTCAGTGAGGAAGGCTGAATAACTGGCAGAGACTTTTCCCTTTATCACATCCAAAACCCTGAAAACTGAACCAGAAATCAGATCTTGTTCATCTTTCAGATCTTCCTGCCTCAGGCTCATTCTTCTGTGAAGCCTTTCTTTTTCTCACTCCTTTGTGGTCTCCTAGCACCTTGCCCATACCCCTCTCAGACAGCAGCCATCACAAGCTATTTGCTGATGTTTCTGCCTCATAAAAAAATCTAACTACCACAGGACAAACTTCACTAAAGGTAAGTTTATAGTAGGAGGGCTTTGAAGAATTTGAGAAAAAAAATCTGCTGTGAAAGAGAACTAGTGGATGTTATACCCAGGAGAATTAGCCATCCCCAAATTGAAGACCAAAAACCAATCTGAAGAAAACAACAAATTACATATATTTTAAAAAGATTAAAGAGATAAAGAATTAAAAGCCAGAACAAAAGATCTGGCTGCTTGTAAAATCTAAGCAGTTTTTGAAGAAGAACTAAATTAACTTCTGGATATGAAAACTGTAATTATAAAAAAATAAGTCCAATGGGTGGGACAAATAGCAGATGAATGTCAGTTAAAATGGGAACCAGCAAACTGAAAGATGGAGTTGAGTGAACTGCACAGAATGTAATAGAAAGGTAAATAAAATGGCTTTAAAAATTATGAAGTGATATTAAGGTATAAAGAAGATAGAATGAAGGGATGGAATGAGATATTCCAGAGAGAGAAAATAAAAGACAGAGAAAGACAGTATTCTAGGAGAAAATGACTAGGGAATTTTCAGAATTAAAGAAGGACATGAACCCTCAAATTAAAAAATCATAATGGGTGCCTATTACCAAACCCAAACAAACCCCCAAACAAACAAACAAGCAAACAAAACACAATGACACTAAGATGTATTATGGTCAAAAACCAAACAATCTAAGAAAACTCCACAACCCAAAAATGAAGTCCAGAGACAAGAAGAGATTTTTTTCTAGAGAGGAATATAGTTAGGCTGACAACAGTACTACCAATGGATATTGGATGAGACTAAAATCACATATCTAAAGAGCTGAGGAAAAGCAACCCTCAATCTGGAATTCTAAACCCACTAAGGTATCATTTAAGACCACGAGCAAAATAAACACATCTAATTTTGTTTGTGATAAGTTTTGTTATAGATAAACCTGAAAAACTGCTGAAGATTTTCATCATTCAGAATTGAATCAATTAAGAAGTGGAATACAAAGAACGATGTCTTGTAAAGAAATTGATAATTCAAATAAGCATTGACAAAATATAACAGAATTATATCTAACTGGTTGGAGATTTTTAAAAATGAAACCCGAAGGGCACTTGGGTCTTAGTTGGTTAAGTGTCTGCCTTCTGCTCAGGTCATGGTCTCAGAGTCCTGGGACTGAGCCCCACATTGGGCTCCCTGCTCAGTGTGGAGCCTGCTTCTCTCTCAAACTCTCCTTCTCTGGTCTCTCTCTCTATATAAATAAATATAATCTTTTAAAAAGAAACTAGAATACTAACTGACATCAGGAGGCAGTGATAACATCAAGACATTAAAGAATATGTTCCAAGGACCTTGCATTGATTGGAAGAATGCATGTGAAATAGAAATAGATTATGTAATTCAAAACCAATAGAAAAGGTAGATGAGTGAAAACTGGATGAATCCAGTGAAAATAATCCATGGAGAAAGACAAAAGTTAATCAGACAAAACAAAATAGATGGTTGACATAAATCCAAAGAAACAGAAGTATAAATAATTAAACCTTCCTGATTATGAATAGAGATGGTCAGATTGGGTTAAAAATCAATCAATTATAAATTTTTGGTTTATAAAAACTGGGAAGTTCCATGAAAGAGGTTGATGGTAAATTAAACAAAAACAACCCTGAAACTTCAGGGCTCCTATTTGGAGATTAAAATGTTGTTGTTTTTTTTTTATAATTTTATTTTTATTTTTTAATAAACATATAATGTATTATTAGCCCCAGGGGTACAGGTCTGTGAATCACCAGCTTTACACACTTCATAGTACTCACCATAGCACTTACTTTCCCCAATGTCCATAATCCCACCACCCTCTCCCTCCCCCCCTCCCCCAGCAACCCTCAGTTTGTTTTGTGAAATTAAGAGTCTCTTATGGTTTGTCTCCCTCCTGATCCCATCTTGTTTCATTTATTCTTTTCCTATCCCCCAACCCCCCATGTTGCATCTCCACTTCCTCATATCAGGGAGATCATATGATAGTTGTCTTTTGGAGATTAAAATGTTATGTCATTTTACCAAGAATAATAATTTCTGCTCCTCCTCTCCCCAAAATCATGTATCAATTTTTAAGTCAAAGGTAGATAATACATTTTTTCACAAATGATAAGATTATCTACAGAGAAAGCCACAAAGAATCTGAAGATTGACTTTTATAACCATTTAAGTGTTTATATCAATTTGCAGTTGCATACATATGCATAAACTGAAAGTGTAATAAGAAAAAAAATAGCATTTACAATAGTGAAAAGGAAAAAAAAAGCGAAAAAGAAAAAAGTTATATACCAAGGAGTAAATCTTATATGTTTAAGACCTGAATAGAAAAATTATAAGGGTTTCTCAAAAAGATATTGAAGAAAACCCAAATAATGGAGAGATACATCTTCTCAGTTCATTTGGGCTGCTATAACAGGATAGGGTGGGTAGCTTACCCATAGACTGAGTACCTTATAAATAGAAATTACTTTCTCACAGCTCTGGAGGCTGAGAGTCCAAGATCAAAGTGCATAGTTAAATTCTGGTGAGGATCTTCTTCCTGGTTCACCTTCTTATTGTGTGGCGGAAGGGGCTTACATGGTGGAAGGGGCTAAGGATCTGTCTGGGGTCTCTTTTATGAGTCACTAATCCCATTTATGAGTGTTCCATCCTTATGACTTATGCACTTACCAAAGCCCCACCTCCTGATGCCATCATGCTTGGGAGTTAGGATTTCAACATAACTTTTTTTTGGGAGGGGCAGGAACAAATTTTCAGACCATAGTATACATCATATTCATGAGTAGAGACTCAATTATCAGAACAATGTTGTTTCCCCTTCAATCTTTTGGGTAGAACCATATGAAATTGTCATCTTTATAGGTCAGAACAGTTGAATTTCAATGTCAAAAGGTTTAAATTAACATATATATGCAATTGTAATTCAAATAAAAAGAGGGTTTTACAGGAACTTGGCAATTTGATTCTATAATTTGTATGGAAGAACAAAGGCTCAAGAATAGTCAAGAGAGTACTGAAGAAGTACAGCAAGGTAAGAGGACTTCAACCAGGTGTCATAACTTATTATCCAATAATAGAATTAAGATAACATAGCACTGGCCAGGAAGAAACAATTAACCAGTTGAACAGAATAGAGAACTCCTAAAGGATCCCATGCCTGTATTGTCCAAACAGAACAGGTTTTATCACATATCACTGAGCAATGGTAGACTGTTCAGTGAATGGTGATGGGACAATCCAATAGTGTGTTAACAATGAGAACTCAAATCTGCAGACAATAGTAAGCTCTTCAAAAGTAAGAAGAAATGCTGATCTAAGGAAATTATAGGAAGATCTTTCATGGCCATTGATGTAAAAGTGGCAGATGAGTTTCAGTATTTCTGATCTGCCTATTCCATGGCACAGAAGCTGCCCTTTGGTGTCCAAGTCTAGATTAGGTGGAGGTAAATTCTTTATCTTTTCTGAACCCTCTTTCTTAGACTTTTTGTTTGTGGGCTGCAGGTACATTTGGAAGGTAGGTATACAAACAGGTGGCAAGACAAATGATGAAGTCTTGATAGACTCAAGGAATCAATAACCTTTGGTTAAACAAACTTAGGACTCTGCTCAGAATATTCTGTGCCTATCACATGCCAGCCCATTCTTCCTGTCCATTAGCACAGGACTAAATGGAGGTTTGCATTTATTAGTGAAGATCAGATGTTCTTTTAAAAATTAATCTGGTGCAATAAGCAAAGGAAACAGTTAACAAAATCAAAAGACAACTGACACAATGTGAGAAGATATTTGCAAATGCCATATCAGATAAAGGGCTAGTATCCAAAATCTATAAAGAGCTTAGCAAACTCAATACCCAAAGAACAAATAATCTAATCAAGAAATGGGCAGAGGACATGAACAGACATTTCTGCAAAGAAGACATCCAGATGACCAACAGACACATGAAAAAGTGCTCCACATCACTTGGCATTAGGGAAATACAAATCAAAACCACAATGAGATATCACCTCACACCTGTCAGAATGGCTAAAATTAAGAAGTCAAGAATTGACAGATGCTGGTGAGGATGCAGAGAAAGGGTAATTCTCCTACACTGTTGGTGGGAATACAAGCTGGTGCAACCACTCTGGAAAACAGCATGGAGGTTCCTCAAAAAGTTGAAAATAGAGCTGCCCTAGGACCCAGCAATTGCACTACTGGGTATTTACCCTAAAGATACAAACATAGTGATCCGAAGGGGCATGTGCACCTGAATGTTTATAGCAGCAATGTCCATAATAGCCAAACTATGGAAAGAATCTAGATTTCCATCCACAGATGAATGGATAAAGAAGATGTGGTATATATATAGAATGGAATACTATGAAGCCATCAAAAAATGAAATCTTGCCATTTGTGACGACGAGGATAGAACTAGATGGTATTATGCTTAGTGAAATAAGTCAATCAGAGAAAGACAACTATCATATGATCTCCCTGATATGAGGAAGTGGAGATGCAACATGTGGGGCTTGGTGGGTAGGAAAAGAATAAATGAAACAAGATGGAATCGGGAGGGAGCCAAACCACCAGAGACTCTCAATCTCACAAAACAGACTGAGGGTTGCTAGGAGGAGGGGGGTCGGGAGAGGGTGGTGGGGCTATGGACATTGGGGAGGGTATGTGCTATGGTGAGTGCTGTGAAGTGTGTAAACCTGGTGATTCATAGATCTGTACCCCTGGGGCTAAAAATACATTATATGTTTATATAAAAAAAGTTAATCTGGTGTAACAAATATCATACTAAAGAATTCCCAAGGCAAAGAAAGTATATTATTACTCACTCTCTTGAAATGAATGATAAACTTGAGCGATAAAGTACTCATAAAGTTGAGTGATAAAATACTCACTCTCTTGAAATTAAATGATAAAGTTGAGCTCATCCAAATGATCTCAGAAATCTTAAATGAACTCATGGATAAAACTGCTTCTGCTGAGTAACATGATAAAGACTCTGTTATCTATCTGGGTATAGTAAAGGGATGAATGATCATATTGAAATATTACACTGTTAGCAATGTAAATGAGTTACCTAAAAATAATTTAAAAGCACTTGACAGAAATTAAAGTGCACAGAGACATCACGACATTTTCTTTCACTTCTTGTTTGGAGCTGCTCATTGATAGTTGTTAGACCCATGGTAATGATGTCTCTGTGCACTTTAATTTTTGAAATTAGTACTCCAAGAATTGCTATAATTGAGGTGATTACATTTCAAGCTAAATATAATTCTCCCACCAAACAACCCACTGAAGAGCATGGAGCAGAATTAAAAATTCAAAATTACCACAAATCCAAGAAGTTTACATCTCTCAAATAAATGCATTCCACTCAAAAGCAAACAAAATAGGTTTTCAACATAAGAAATCCTTTGTTTCCAACAAACCCCACCAAAGCCAAGTAAGTACTTCATTATGCAAATCAGCTATTTTCCAGGAGAAGGCCAGTCAGCAGCATGTATGGACGATACTAGGAAAAGCAGATTATTTTCATCTTCGCCATGCCACAGATTAAATGACCCCTACTTCCCTGTATATCTTTAAAAAAGTGATGTTTTAAAGATTTTTTAAAAAGATGTTTTAAATGAAGCAGATCTCAAATAAATTCCTTTCTTGTGGCCTCTGAGTTAGCATTAAAAATAGCAGGTGTGGGAATGCCTTGGTGGTTCAGTCAGTTGGGCAACTGACTCTTGGTTTTGGCTCAGGTCATGATCTGGGAGCTGTGAGATGGAGCCCTGTGTCTGTCTCTGGCTCAGCATGCAGTCTGCTTGGGATTCTCTTTTCCTGTCCCTCTGTCCTTTACCTGCTTGTGCATGCTCTCTCTCTAAAATAAGAAAGTAAATCATAAAAAGAAAAGCAGTTGGGGTAAAGTGGATATAGGCAAATAATGTTGGTGTTACTGAACGTAGTGACCACCCATTACTGATTCAGTCATTTGGGAAAAACTTGAAGTATTAGAAATGGGTGCAAAGGGTTGTGTTCATCGCTCTGACCAAAGTCTGCCACTATTAAGTGCATTACTAATATACCAAGTACTGAAAAATATTATGAGGTTTTGATGATTCAGACTCCAGAATGGAGAGAAAAGAGGGTTGACTAGAGTTAAAACTGTAACTAATTCTCAAGACAGCAGTGTTAATGGAAGCCTAAGCCCTGCCTTTCAGGGGTGGGAAGAGAGTGTCACACTGAGTAAGTCCATACTGGATAAAAGCCTTATCTGGGCATGAATAACAGAGACCAAGATAGTGAAGAAATGGGGTAGTTAAATTTTTTATATTTGGGGTATTATAGCTCCTAGAAGATTTTAGGGTAGAGAATTGAGGAGGAGAGTGAAAAGCATTTTAATAAGTATATTGTATATTTGGAAATAATCTAATTTAAAAATGTTTGAGTTTCTTAAATTTCTTAGAGTCAGAACTAAGTTTTCTGAAATCTGACCCTATTCCAGAACTTGACTACTGGAGTTTCCAAGTACTTAAGGCATTTATTGTCTTTTGATGATGAGAAACCTGGCAGGTAAGAGTTATTCACTGCACAGATCTTTAGAGAAGGCATGTAAAAAGACCTGGCTCCATGTCAATAACACAGGAGAGGGCCACACCCCAAGCACTAACCCCGCTATGGTGAATGTTTGATTTGGAAATCATTTGCAAACAGTCTACTCCATAAAATGTGGAAGTCTCTTAGAGGCTTAGAGAAAGTTGGCAAAGGAATCACACAGTTATTACTCTGTGCTTCATCTTTTCTTTTCTTTTTTTTTTTTTTTTTTTTTTAAAGATTTTTTATTTATTTATTTGACAGAGAGAAATCACAAGTAGTCAGAGAGGCAGGCAGAGAGAGAGAGGGAAGCAGGCTCCCTGCTGAGCAGAGAGCCCGATGCGGGACTCGATCCCAGGACCCTGAGATCATGACCTGAGCCGAAGGCAGCGGCTTAACCCACTGAGCCACTCATCTTAGCCTAGAAAAATGTGGAGAGGAAAAAACCTCAGGCTGAAGTAAGAGATGCGATTACTCTCACAGTCAGAGAAGTCATGAGTAACAGCCTATAATGCTGAGGTGCACCACCCAGCCCAGCAGCCTCCCCAGTGTTGGGGTTAATGTAGCCATGATTTCACGACTGAATTAGTAGCAAGCCAATACCTGGCTTGCTAAAATGTAACATGGAGGCACTAGGGGTGTGGGAAGGTTTCAGAGAAGGGCATAGGCCTCTGGAATGCAAAGGCCTGTGTGACCACTCTGCCATAGGAATGCCCTGGGGAGTTGGCTTCCTGGAAGCTTGCTTAGCCAGAACAGCTGCCCTCTGATCTAAGGGACATACGCATTGTCTCCTAGGCTATGTTTAGGAGCATAGCAGAACTTCTAGAACATGCAGATTAGCATATTGTACCTTTACTGTAAATAGATCCTCCTAGTTCCAGTAAGACCCCTTGTCACACATCCTGTGCTTGAGAAGATTTGATAAAGATTTATGATTATCCCAAAGAACCGGTAAAGGCAGGAGCAAACGAGGGTCTTCAGGTTTCTGAGCATTGATCCTCTTGCCTTTTCCTCTCTTTCACAGCAAAGTTTGGAATCATTTTTCATCCATCAGTACAGGAAGTGCTGGCCATCCCTGGCACCCCAGAAGCAAAGAGTTAGGATCTCTCTCTTAAAGTAGATATAGGCAAGGCCATAAAATGAGCTTTGTTGATAGTTGGATCACATATCAGCAATATACCCAGTCTTCTGGCCTTTACACCGATCACACTAGTATGACTGCTTATTTGCTCTCTACACTCCCAAGTTCTAGTTGCTCAGAATTTGCCTTCTCCCAGTAGGCAAACACATCATAAATGGTTTTGTTTCTTTTGAACCTGCAGACTATCTTTATTTTTTATTTTATTTTTATTTATTTTAAAGATTTTATTTGACAGCAGCCTATCTTTAACTGAGTTATAAAATAATGATATTATGTACTAAACTATTTTAAAATGCCCTTTAAATCTTTACAAAAATACTAATTTTTAGCACAGATTTTATGGCAATGCATTACTTAATACATACTGCTAAGATAGGTTAGCTAAATCATTTAATCAGTGAACCATCCCATTTCTTTATTATATCATATGATAGAGAGCTCAATGTCATTTCCATTCATTACCTAAAACATTGTATTATACTAGAAACAGAATTGTGAGCATCTAGAGAGTCATTCTGGGTCAGGAATTACAGTGAGTGACGATGAAGTTAGCACTTGCTATTGAAGTAGCCGATGTGGTCTTTAAGTTAAGTCCAAAGTGGTACTCTCCGGTTTTCAGCCTTTGGATTCAGAGTAGGTTTTCCTGCTTGAGGATGAGGTAAAGGTGAATGAAACAGCACATAAGGTTTCTGTAGCAAGAGATTTACGGTAGAATACCAACTCCTGTCCAGGTGGGAAACAACCCCAGAAAGGAAAACTTCTCTCTTTCTGAATGGGAAATGCACTTTGGAGCAAAAACTCATCTTACTAATTAAATCATAGCTTATGATTTTTTTTTCTAGTGCATCTTGTTACACTAAAACATTTGTTTAAGGGTTTATATGAATAGAATATGGGTATTATGGAAGGCAGATATATTTACAATTTATAGTCATCAGAATTCTTCTTAATGCTTGAATTGTTGGGATGGAGGCCAGATCTTTGATTTCTAACTGAATCATTTTGACTCTGCAAATATATATCTTTTATATTTAATGATTAGAATACCTAAGAATTTTTCTAAGTCTAATGGAATTAGTTTCCATTCTAGAAGAAAAATTCTTCATTCTAATGATTGTTTTTTGCTTGTTTGGTTACAAAACAATTTGATTTTACTTTTTTTATTTACTGAAGAATGACTCAATGAAAAAGAACACAACAATGGTGACTTTTTCCCCTAGAGATAAAACTGTTTGATAAAACAGATCTACTAAGTTTTTGAGTAAGAAGGGTTTAAAAGAACATTCCTGAGCCTAACTTTTCAATTTTATTTTGGAGAGCGTGATTTCTTAGAGTAAATTCTGCAATTGATCAAGAGATGAAAATTGAGTGAGGAAAATAGATGCACTGAAGATTATCTGCAATGAGATACTACTGTCATTTCCCTTTTGCCCCTACCCATGAACAACAGATGACCCATTAATAGTTATTCCTTAATTTTTTTCTAAGATTGTCATAAATATAGAAAGGTTCCTCCACAATCTTCTCATGGGATTTTGAGATTAGGATTTGGTAGGCAGTTAAGGGACAGATGGAATTTCAGGTCACCAATAATTTGCCTGCTAAAGGAAAAATGAATCTAGCAGATAGCCTTGCATATGATAGGTATGATAGGTACAGAATAGTTGGCAACTAGATGAATGAAGGAATCAAATACAATGTTAGTATATTTTAGTGAATATTTTGATATTTTGTATTGTTTTTGTTCAGCTAGAACAGATTTAGAAACTGTTAGAGAAGTGATTTGCTGATACCTCCTCCTCTCCAGCCTAACTAAGTTTAAACACGAATTTCACTATATTACCTTCCTGATAAAAATCTTCAGTGAATATATTGGCCTTAGGATAAAGTGAAAACTTACAAGCCTTCAAAACAGAACTTCCAAAATTTGACACTACCCAGTTTATTCAGTCAAGTTTATCACTAATAATAGATTCACTCTGATTTTGATGTTCCACTCACTATTTTTTTTTTCAACTAAGATCTTTATTCATGCAGTAAGAGCCATTTTCAATTATAGGTGTGAAAGCATAAGGAAAGTAACATATACTTAACTCAAAGAAACAAGTTGGTGTAGAAGTTGTCCTTAGGTTAACATGTTCTTTCATAGATAGAGAAGTGTTTTTAAATGTATGGGTGGAAGCACAAGGAAATTGCTATATACCTAACTTCAAGAAACAAGTCTGTATAGAAACCATATTTCTTTTTTTTTAACCAACTAATTAACATATAGTGCATTATTAATTTCAGAGATAAAGTTTTGTGATTCATTAATTGCATATAACACCCAGTGCTTGTTACATCATGTGCCCTCCTTAATGCTCATCACCGTTACCCCATCCCCCCATCCACCTCCTCTCCAGCAATCCTCAGTTTGTTTCCTATAGTTAAGAGTCTCTTATGGGTTGTCTCCCTCTCTCTGATTTTGTCTCATTTTCTTTTTCCATCCCTTCCCCTATGATACTCTGTCTTGTTTCTTCAATTCCACATATGAGTGAAGTCATATGATAATTGTCTTTCTCTGATTGACTTATTTCCCTCAGGGTAATACTCTCTAGTTCCATCCACATCATTGCAAATGGTAAATTTTTTTTGACAGCTGAGTAATATTCCATAGTATATATAATGCCACATCTTCTTTATCCATTTATCTATTGATGGACATCTGGGTGCTTTCCATAGTTTGGCTATTGTGGACATTGCTGCTATAAACATTGGGGTACATGTGCCCCTTTGAATCACTGTGTTTATATCCTTTGAGTAAATACCTAGTAGTGCAATGTTTTTCCAGCTTGCATTTCCACCAGTAGTGTAAAAGAGTTCCCCTTACTCTGCATCTTGCCAACTTCTGTTGTTCCCTGAATTTTTAATTTTAGCCATTCTGATTGGTGTGAAGTGGTATCTCATTTTGGTTTTGATTTGTATTTCCCTGATACTGAGAGATGTCAAATATTTTTTCATGTGTCTGTTGGCTAGTTATATGTCTCCTTTATATGGAACCAGAAAAGACACTAAATAGCCCAAGGAATGTTGAAAAAGAAAATCAAAGCTGGTGGCATCACAATTCTGGACTTCAAGCTATACTACAAAGCTGTAATAATCATCAAGACAGCATGGTACTGGCACAAAAACAGACACATAAATCAATGGAACAGAATAGAGAACCCAGAAATGGACCCTCAACTCTATGGTCACCTAGTCTTTGAGGCAGGAAAGAATATCCAGTGGAAAAAAAGACAGTCTTTTTAACAAATGTGTTGGGAAAATTGGGCATGTGCCCACAGAGTAAAGAAATTGGACCATTTTCTTATGCCATACACAAAAATAGACTCAAAATTGATGAAAAACCTAAATGTGAGGCAGGAATCCATCAAAATCCTAGAGGAGAATATAGGCAACAACCTCTGTGACCTTGGCCACAACATCTTGCTAGACACCTCTTCAAAGACCAAGGAAACAAAAGCAAAAATGAATGATTCGGACTTCATCAGGATAAAAAGCTTTTGCACAGCAAAACAAACAACTGACAAAACCAAAAGACAAACTATAGAATGGGAGAAGATATTTGGAAATGTCTTATCAAATAAAGGGTTAGTATCCAACATCTATAAAACAAACAAACAAACAAACAAACAAACAAACTTATCAGGGCACCTGGGTGGCTCAGTGGGTTAAATCCTCTGCCTTTGGCTCAGGTCATGATCCCAGGGTCCTGGGATCCAGGCCCGCATTGGGCTCTCTGCTCAGAGGGGAGCCTGCTTCCCTTCCTCTCTCTGCCTACTTGTGATCTCTGTCTGTCAAATAAATAAATAAGATCTTAAAAAAAAAAACAAAACGTATCAAACTCAACACCCAAAAAGTAAGTAATCCAGTCAAGAAATGGGAAGAAGACATGGATAAATATTTCTCATCTTACTATTTTTTTTTTTAAGACAAAACAACAAAAAACAAGCAAACTGCTTCTCATCTCAAGTCTGAGGGTTTTTTTGTTTTGTTTTGTTTTGGTTATATAACAACATTCTCTTCCCTATTAACATTCTACTATTAAACTAGAGATTTTTTTTTTTAATTTTGCAATGTCTCTCTTCATAATAAAGGTCTGCCGAGGATCAGAACACCATGAGGATGCCATGCACGCAGAACAGAACTCTTGCTGGCCCTCTGCAAACTACCTGGCTTCCCACTGCAGTTTTTAGAGCATCTCCCTTCCAGCCTTTGGTAAAAACCCATCCTCTTTGGGGTCTCATGCCATCAAACTCTACCATTCTCCTCCTTTTCCTTACTGATGTCATTTACTGACTTCTTAATCATTTCCCTTCACTTGGAAGTCTTTGAAAATTGTGAGACAGCTTTCACAACTGTTATCCCTATACTCACTCCTGTCAGAGAGGAAAGTTTCAGTGTATCTACAGAAAACAGTTATTTAAAAATTCTAGCCATTATTTTCTCCAGTTAATTTTGTATTCACTCGATTGGAACCATCCATTCCCATAGCCACACCATAAATTTTTCTAACAGATCATAATTTCATGCATTTTACTTTGACCAAAATATTTGTCTATTAAGCTTCCCTTTACCCTTGCTACTACTATAGCTGCTCTTAGAACACTCTAGTCTTTGGATTTTTCACATTTTCTCTCTTCATCTAGCTTCTTCCAGAGCACTTAGTCTTTCTTACCCAGCTTCATTCCATGGAGAGAATAGCAGAAGAACATATGACCTACTTTCCCACTAAGTACCTGATTGGTTCCCTTATGCCCTTATCCTTCCACTGTTCTACTAACTTTAAATGACTCAATCCAAAATCAAAGCCACAGTCCTATCTCTTGAAACCTCTACATTGGTTGCTGAAGGATACTAGTTCAAGACCTACATCCATGCAATTTTGTCTTGCTCGTTTTTATGTATTTTGCACTGTCCATAATCTTTTCCCATACCTTTGATTAGCTTTCTTTTTTAGACCCTACTAGATTTGCCAAATGGAATCATGAATTATGCAGTCTTTTGTGAATGGATTCTTTTACTTAGCACAATGTTTTTCAAGGTTCATCCATGTTATAGCATGGATGATACTATATATAGTATGATCCATACTATATATGATACTATATATAGTATCAATACCTCATCCCTTTTTATTGCTGAGTGAGGAAATGGAATGCTGGATAAGGACAAAGTGGAATTGCTGGCTTATATGGTAACTCCATGTTTAACATTTTGAGGAAACAGCCAAACTGATTTCTAAAGTGACTTCACCATATTCTAATCCCACCAGCAATGTATGAGTGACCTAATTTCTCCCCACCCACACCAACAGTTGTTATTATTTGTCTTTTTGATTATTTGTTTTCTGTTTTCCTAATGGGCATGAAGTGGTATCTCATTGTGATTTTTATTTACCTTTTCTGAATGATTAATAATTTCAGACCTTATTTCCTAACATCATTAATTCTTAATAAAATACTTGCAAATTGAATTCAGCAGTACATTAAAAGAATTATTCACCATGATCAGGTGGGATTTATTCCTGGAATGCAGGGGTGGTTCAACATTCACAAATTAATCAATGTGATATGCCACATGAATAAAATAGAGGATAAGAACCATATAATACTGTCAATAGATGCAGAAAAAGTATTTGAGAAAATACAGCATCCTCAAGAAAGTAGGGATAGATGGAACATATCTCAACATCTAAAGGTCATATATGAAAGACCCACAGCTAATGTCATTCTCAATGGGGAAAAACTGAGAGCCTTTCCCCTGCAGTCAGGAACAAGACAAGGATGTCCACTCTCACCATTATTGTTTGACATAGTACTGGAAGTTTTAGCCTCAGCAATCAGACAACAAAAAGAGATAAAAGGCATCCAAATTGGCAAGGAAGAAGTCAACCTTTCACTATTTGCAGATGATATGATACTCTATGTAGAAAACCCAAAAAACACCAAAAACTTGCTAGAACTCATACATGAATTCAGCTAAGTTGCAGGATATAAAATCAATGTGCAAAAATCTGTTGTATTTATGTACACCAATAATGAAACAGCAGAAAAAGAAATCAAGGAATCAACCCCATTTGTAAGTTCACCAAAAAAAGTAAGATACCTAGGAATAAACCTAACTAAATATGTAAAAGATCTCTACTGCTTTAAGAAAAAATTATTTGTGTATTATTTATTTGAGAGAGAGAATGAGGGAGAAAGAGAGCACGAGGAGTGGCAGACTCCCTGCTGAGCCAGGAGCTGGATGTGGGACTGATCCCGGGACTCCAGGATCATGACCTGAGTGGAAGGCATTTGCCCAACCAACTGAGTCACCCAGGCGCCCAAAAATCTGTATTCTTAAAACTATACAACATTTATGAAAGAAATCGAAGAGGGCACATAGAAATGGAAAAGCATTCCATATTCACGGATTAGAAGAAAAACATTTTTAAAATATCTGCACTACCCAAAGCAAGCTACATATTTTTAATGCAATCCCTATCCAAATACCACTGGCATTTTTCATAGAACTAGAACAAACAATCCTAAAATTTGTATGGAATCATTTCATTTCAAAATATATTTGATATTTAGTGTATCTTGAAGAAATGTCTATTTGGCTCTTTTGTTTATTTTAAAGTTGTATCATTTATTATTATTGGTTGTAGAAATTCTGTTCATATTCTGGGTACAAGTTCTTTGTCAGATATATGATTTGCAAATACGTTCTTTAATTTATGAGTTTTCTTGTTTGTTTGTTTTTTTACTTTCTTGGTGGTATTTTTTGAAATACAAAGGTTTTTAACTTATAGAAATCCAGTTTAGGGGTGCCTGGGTGGCTCAGTCCTTAAGTGTCTTCAGGTCATGATGATCCCAGAGTCCTGGGATAGAGCCCCACATTAGAAATCCCAGCTTAGTGGGAAGCCTGCTTCTCCTTCTTCTACTCCTCCTGCTTTGTGTTCCCTCTCTCACTGTGTCTCTCTCCGTCAATAAATAAAATCTTAAAAAAAAAAAAATCCAGTTTTTTTTTGTTGTTGTTGTTTCTGGTTTTGATGTCATATCTAAGGAACTACTGATTAACTAAAAATTTACTCTCTTATTTTCTTCCAAGTGTTTTTTTTTTTTTTTTTTTTTTTTTAGATTTTTTTTATTTATTTGACAGACAGAGATCACAAGTAGGCAGAGAGGCAGGCAGAGAGAGAGGAGGAAGCAGGCTCCCTGCTGGGCAGAGCCCGATGCAGGGCCGGATCCCAGGACCCTGGGATCATAACCCAAACCGAAGGAAGGCAGGGGCCTTAACCCACTGAGCCATCCAGGCGCCCCTCTTCCAAGTGTTTTATGGTTTTAGCTCTTAACATTTAGGTCTGTGATATATTGGGAGTTAACTTTGTGTATCTGAGGTAGAGGTTCAAGTTTCTTTCTCATGCAAATATCCAGCTCTCCAGGCAACACTTGTTGAAAAATACTCTTCTTTGCCCATTGAATTGTCTTAATTAACACCTTGTTGAAAATCAGAGTATAAGGGCTTATATCTGGATTCTCAGTTCTATTCCACTTATTTGTTATGAGTTTCTTATTGCTATTGAAACAAATTACCACAAACTTAGTGTCTCAAAATAGCACAAATTTATACTCTTATAGTTCTGAAGGCCAGAAATTTGAAATAGCTTCATTAAGCCAAAGCAACTTGTTTATAGGTTGTGCTTCCTCTGGAGGCTCTAATGCCTTATCTCTTCTATCTTCTAGAGATTTCATTTATTTTTTGACCTCTGACCATCTTCTACCTTCAGAGTCAATATTCTCATTACTCTGACCTCTGCTTTTGTCATCACATCATCTTCTCTTTTACTTGTCTGCTTTTTTTCTTTCACATATAAGGACCCTGGTGATTACATTGGGGCTACATTGGTGATTGCTGTAGCTTCACAGTTATAAGTTTTGAAATCAGGAAGTATGAGTTATCCAAACTTGTTCTTCTTTCCAAAGATTGTTTTGGTTATTTTGAGTCCCTTACATTTTCCTGTGAATTTTGGGATCACTTTCTTAATTTTTGCATAAAAAACAGCTGGTATTTTGATAGAAATTGTGTTTAATCTATAAATCATAACAATATTAAATCTGCTAATCCATGAGCATGGGATATCTTTCCATTTATTTTAGATTTTATTTATTTTCTTTTAACAACATGTTTGCTTTTCAGTGGAATAGACATGTAGCATTTTGTTAAACTTATTTCTAAATGTTTAATCTTTTTGAGACTATGGTAAATGAAATTGTTTTCTTAATTTCATTTTGGGATTGTTCATTGCTAGTATATATGAATATAATTGATGCTTGCATATTGATCTTATGTCTTGCAAACTTGCTAAGCTTCTTTATTAGTTGTACTGGATTTTCTGTTGGCTTCATGGGATTGTTTTATATATAAGATCATGTTATCAGCAAATTTGAAATAGTTTTACTATTTCCTTTACAATCTGGTTGCCTTTTTCCCCTCCTGGTCAATTGTCTTGGCTAGAATTTCACCCCCAATGTTAAATAGAAGTGGTAAGATAAACACCCTTATCTTCTTGATCATAGAGGGAAAGGATTCAGTCTTCACTGAAGACTATAATTAACTATAATTAGACTATAATTAACTATAATATTAACTCTGGTTAGATGTTTTATAAGGCTGAAGAAGTTTTCTGCTATTTCTAGTTTGTTGATCATTTTTATCATGAAAGCATTTGTCAGATGCTTTTTCTTCATCTATTGAGATGATCATGTGATTTTTCTCCTTAATTCTATTAATATGGTGTATTACACTAATTAATTTTCAGACACTCAAACAACCTTTTATTCCTACAGTAAATCTCACTGGATAATGCTGCATAATCCTTTTTGTATGTTGTTAGATTTAATTTTCTGTATGTTGTTGAGGATTTTTTACAAGAGATATTGTCCTATAATTTTCTTTTCTTATGATATCTCACTAGTTTTGGTATCAGATTACTACCAGCCTCATAGAATGAATTAGGAAGTACTTCTTCCTATATATTTTGGAAGTTTGTGAAGGACTTGTATTAATTATTCTTTAAATGCTTGATAAAATTCAAAAGTAAATTCATCTGGGCTTGGGATTTTATTGTATAATGTTTTAAAATTACTGATTTAGTCTTTTTATTTGTTATAAACCTATTCAAATGTTCTATTTCTTGAATCAGATTTTTTCTTTTAAAGATTTTATTTATTTATTTGAAATAGAGAGAGAGAGATCACAAGTAGGCAGAGAGGCAGGCAGAGAGAGGGAGAAGCGGACTCCCCGCTGAGCGGAGAGCCCGATGCAGGCCTCAATCCCAGGACCCTGAGATCATGACCTGAGCCGAAGGCAGAGGCTTAACCCACTGAGCCACCCAGGCGCCCTTGAATCAGATTTGATAGTTTTGTGTCTTTCTAGTTTATTTCATCTGTTCTTTAATATTATGACATACAATGCATTTCAAGTCCTTTAAAATTATGTTTCTTTTTTATGAATTGAACTATAATTTACATACAGTGAAGTGTTCATATTTTCAGTGTATAGCTCTATGACTTTAACAAATACATATAACCAAAACCAATGAAAATAGAGCATTTTTATCATCCCAGAAAATTTCCTCCTGCCCTTTTCCAGTCTGTTCCCTTCCCTTTGCTGAAGGTAGATACTATTCTGATTTCTATCACCATAGATTAATTTTGCTTGCTATTTATTATGGATAAATAAATGTGTGTCCATTTGTTTCTGACTTTCATGATCAACAAAATGTTTTGTTTGCTTGTTTGTTTTTTTGTTTATTTGTCAGAGGGAGAGAGAGAGATATCTCACAAGTAGGCAGAGAGGCAGAGAGAGAGGGGGAAGAAGGCTCCCTCTTGAGCAGAAGGCCCGAGACAGTTCTTGATCCCAGGACCCTGGGATCATGACCCGAGCTGTAGGCAGAGGCTTTAACCCATTGAGCCACTCAGGTGCCCCAACAAAATGTTTTTTAAGAATCACTCATGTTGTTATATGTGTCAGTAGATTGTTTCTTTTTTATTGCTAAGTAGTATTCCATTGTTTTGTTTTCTAGTTTTTAGCTTGTATAGAGCTGTTATATCAGCTATATGTCACAAAGCTTTTTTGAGGGTGAATGTTTTTATTTGTCTTGGGTAATTGGCTAGGTGTAAAATTGTTAGGTTATAGGGTGGATGCATTTTTAACTATATGAGAAACTGCCAAAGAGATTTCTAAACAGCTTGTAACCATGTTATACCCCCACCAGCTAAAGATGAGGATTCAAATTGTTCAAGATACTTGTCAACATTTGGTATCATCAGCTTTTTTAGTGTTAACCATTCTAGTGTGTTTGTAGTGTTACCTTATTGTGTTTTTAATTTTTAAATAGCTTTTTGAGGTATAATTGGTATAAATTGCACATATTTAAAGTGCACATAGGCATACACTTGTGAAATCATTACCATAATCAAGATAATGAATGTACCAATTATTCTGATTCACTTTTGTAATTTCTCTCTCCTGCCTTCTTTCTACCTCTCCATTCTCAGGAAGCTGCTGATCTGCTTTCTGTTACTGTGAATTAGTTTGATGTTCTAGAATTTTACTTTATTATTTAATATTTTAAAACATTAATTAGTTAATATTTAATATTTTAATTTATATTTTAAAAAATTGAAGTATAGTTGGCATATAATAATGATGTTCTAGAATTTTATGCAAATATACAACTATTTTGAAATTCATCTATGTTATTCCATGTATTAGTAGTTTATTCTTTTTATTGTTGAGTGGTATCCCATTGCATAGAAATCCTACAATTTGTTTACCTATCTACCTGGTGATATATATTTGTTTTTTCCAGTTTGGGGCTATTAAAATAAAGCTGCTATGAACATTTAGGTACAAGTCTAGATGCATAGATATGCTTCCACTTTTCTTGGGTAAGTATGTAGACATGGATTGCTAAGCCATACAGTAGGTATATGTTTAATGGTTTAAGAAACTGCCAAAGTATTTCCCCAAGAGGTTATACCACTTCACCTTCCCATCAGCAGTGCTTGAGAGTTCCAGTTCCCCTACATCTTTGCCCATATTTGGTATACTCAGTCTTTTTTTTTTTTAATTTATTTATTTTCAGAAAAACAGTATTCATTATTTTTCACCACACCCAGTCTTTTAAAGTTAAGACATCTCCCAAATTGTATATTAGTTTATTATTGTGGTCTAACTTAGTTGAATGTCTTTTCATGTGCACTTTGTTATCCATATATCTTTTTTCATTGAAATGTGTGTTCAAATCTCTTGATCATTGGAAACTTTTTTTTTTTTAAATTATTGAATTTTGGGTATTCTTTATGTATTCTGCTACAAGTCCTTTATAACATATGTGGTTTGTAAATTTTTTCTTTTTTTTGGAGTTTGTTGCTTGTGTTTTCATTCCCATAATAATTTCTTTTGAAAGAGCTGGAGTTCTTAATTTTGAGAAAGTATAATTTATCAAGTTTTGTTTTACATATCATGATTTTGGAGACACATCTAAGAAATCATTGCCTAACTCAAGGTCTAAAGAGTTTATGTTTTCTTCTGTAAGTATTTTAGTTTAGGTTTTACATTTAAGTTTATGATTCATTTTGAGTTCAGGTTTGATTTGATTTTGAAAAAGATTTTATTTATTTGTTTGACAGAGAGAGATCACAAGTAGATAGAAAAGCAGGCAGAGAGAGAGGGGGAAGCAGGTTCCCCACTGAGCAGAGAACCCAATGCGGGGCATGATCTCAGAACTCTGAGATCATGATCTGAGCCAAAGGCAGAGGCTTAACCCACTGACCCATGCAGGCACCCCTTGAGTTCAGATTTTAAAGATGCATGATATGGTTGAGATTCTTTTATTATTTTTGCATTTGGGTATTCAGTTGTTTCAGAACTATTGATAAAAAGATTAATATCATTTTTTTCTCCACTGAATTGCTTTTGCATCATTGTTAAAAATCAATTAACTATATACATAAGCATAAAATACATAAAATTATGAACTTTATTCTGTTTAATTAGTATATTTGGCTATCTTTCTAATCATATTACACTGTATATAGTAGCATAGTTATAAATCTTGAAATCTGATAGTCTCAATTTTCTAACTTTAAAAAATTAAAAAATATTTTATAAATTAAAAATATTATTATATTATATTAATATAGATAATATATTATTATATATAAATATATTATTATATATTAATATATTAAAAATTAAAAATATATTAAAAATAAAAACAAATAAAACCAAATTTTGCCTGTTTTAGGTCTTTTACATATTTCACCAAGAATTTTAGAATCAGTTTGTTAGTTTCCACAATAAAAACTTGTGGAGAATTTGGTTGTGTTGATTTTATGATGTTACCCATATAGTTTTTTTTAAAATATATCTTTTTATATTCTCCCTTCTGACTGGTATTAACTGGTTCCCCTTTGTAATTTTTTTTTTCTTTTGGATCACTAACTCAATTGTGATTCTCTCCTTCCCCTATTTTCTTGGACACTGGACTCCATCTTAGTCTCTTTCATCTTTTGTTTAGCAGAACTCCCATCTAATCCTTCATTTTATTCTTTTACCATTACTCATTAT
This sequence comes from Mustela nigripes, assembly GCF_022355385.1. Taxonomy (NCBI): domain Eukaryota; kingdom Metazoa; phylum Chordata; class Mammalia; order Carnivora; family Mustelidae; genus Mustela; species Mustela nigripes. The sequence continues at coordinate 169,644,464 of NC_081557.1, read as the reverse complement.
AACGAACAAAAAATGTAGTTCTCGATGAATTTCCCAAAGGGTGATATTCCAATTACAGGAATCTAGGATGGGCCTATAACTTAGAGGTATCTTTTTTTTATTATTGTATTTCTTAGATTCCTAAAAGGATTATGGGATATACTTCTTTATACTTCAGGATGCATTGCCTTGAAAACCATCTAGGGAGAAAGCAGGGTATAAATAATAAATAAATAAAATATCCTTCCAGTTACCAGGCTTTGATATGCCAGGTGTGGTTTAAGAAACTTCTGGTAAATCCTGGATATGGGGCATTAAGGCAGATCTGTTATCTATTATTAGGACTTGGATATAGGAAGCTCAGTTTTGGATGATTTCTTCCCCCTGGGTATCTTGAACTGGGTGTTAAGGAGTGGAACATATGTTTTAGATGTAGAAATTCATGAATAAAATGGCCTTTGGGTAAGCCTAGGTATTTTAAACATCTGGTCTTCAAATGCAGAAATCACCTTTCTATTCCTCTTGATGTAAGAACCATCACATAGGTAGTGGGAAATTCCTGGGACATGGCAATTGAGTTTCAACTTATTTCATTGTCTTCATTCTGTCCTCATATTATCATATTTTAATACTTTTTTCTTTAAACATAGACATGAGTGTTTCTTTCTAATTTTAAAAGATGGGTCTTTGATGATCTTATTTTATCTTCAGAATAATGTTCCACTCCTATCAGTTGGCACTAAAAGACTCTTTCTGCTTCTTTCCTTTTATGTTGCACATCTCCTACAACTATCTATTGTGAGCAGTGTGTGTAAGCCCACATATGTTCATATCTCTGTATCTTTGCTGCTTCTACTTCCCTGCCTAGAATATTTTTTTATACTTCTGAAATTAAATATATGTCTTTCAGTACTCAGATCCAGTGTCACCCTCTGTGAACTCTAACCCTGAGTTCCTTCCAAGTCACAATTACAATTATACAATTACTTCCAGCTATTTTGGGGTTATAACACATAGCATTTACTATGCACTTACAAAAAGGTAGGTATGGAATAAATGACATAGAAGTTAAAAAAAAATAGAATAGATCAATGAAATCAGATGCTGGTTCTTTGAAAAAAATTAGTAAAATTGAAAAATCTCTAGCCAGACTTACTTAAAGGAAAAAAGATACAAATAAATAAAATCATAAATGAGAGAGGAGAAATAACAACCTGCACCACAGAAATACAATTATAAGAGAATTTTTTGATAAACTATATGCTAAATAAATTGAACAACCTGAAAGAAATGGATAAATTCCTAGAAACATAAGAATTACCAAAACTGAAACAGGAAGAACCAGAAAACTTGAACAGATTGATATCCAGCAAAGAAATTAAATCAGTAATAAAAAAAAAAAACTCCCAACAAACAAAAGTCTAGGACGATATGGCTTCACAAGAGAATTCTACCAAACATTTAAGAAAGTTAGTACCTCTTCTCAAAATATTTAAGAAACAATAGAAAAGGAAAAATCCAAATTCATTCTATGAGACCCGTGTTGCACTGATATCAAAACAAGATTAAGACACCACTAAAAAAGGGAATGACAGGACAATATCCCTGATGAACATAGATGCAAAAATTCTCAATAAAATCTTAGCAAATCAAATCCAACAGTACTTTAAAAAATCACTCACCACAATCAAGTGGGATTTACTCCTGTGTAGGTACACCATTTTTTTGTTAGCAGACTCACAAGTGGATAAGTGGTAGGATTCAACTGCAGTTATTCTCGTTCCAGTACTGATACTTCTATCATCTATGACTCAAGTACCTCACGTGCCTTTTATTATGGTATTTACAACTAATTGTGTTATATTTTCCTTCAAAATACTTTTGCTTTGAGAGTAGAAATTTTCATTTGCCAATTGTTTCACGATGCCTTTTAGAATGCCCTTCATCATGACTATTAAATAATTTAAAAATATATTTGACAAATTGTTTCTGGTTATGTCAGTTCAAATAAGCCTCAAAAAAGAAAAGTTTATTATAATGAAATTTATCTCAGGAAATTAAAGGGCATGAAATGAGAAAGGGGAGACTTCAGAAAGTAAAGCATCCATGTTTTGATTCTCTCTTTCAGGAGGTACATGGTTTCTTATGTCTTTTTTTTTTTTTCTTTTTTGAATACTTTCTCTCTGTTTCTCCTTCTTATTCTCTCTCTTTATTTATGATAGGGAATGGTTTCACCACTTTGTTTTGTGACACATTCTTTGTGCTCACTGCCAACCACTGACTGATTGGAATTCTATATTTCCCATTTTGATTCATGAAAGAGAAAATATGAGCAGGACAGGTACTCACACTTGGACCACCCAGCTACAGCCAGAGGACAGCAAGAGACACTATAAGATGAACTCACAGTTGTAGAGACAGTTCACAGGAAAGGAGAGGGCCTACTCCAAGAAGTAGATACCTTGAAAGTAGTATTTACTTTAGATAAATTAATGGTCATATCTTGCTAAATTAACATTTTATTGGCTCTGTTTACTGTGTGTGTTATCCTGGTAAGAATGATCTGTTTTGTTGCTTCTTAAGTGAAACTGTGGACAACAAAAGACAATGAATTTGAACATTTCCTTTCCAGAGTCCTGCTCCTTAAAATCTCATTGAGCAAGACAAGAACAGAGGCAATAAAATGTCTTTGTTCTGAAAGAAAAAGTTGGCTATGTTGCCTATTATTTGAAAATGCTTGGTATACCTGGTGGCTGGTATTTTTAAAAAAAATTTAATTACACAGCATAATTCATATTGTAGGTGTTAATAATTGACTGGGTACCATGAAATGCCATATTGATTTTTAAGTCTAATTTTCCAAGGAGCATCTAATCCCTTGGAGAAACACACTTGGATACTGATGATGTAAATCCTTCTCAGTGTATCTCTCAAGGTTTCATCAAAAGCTATGTACAATTTTACTGTCTCTGACAAGCAGTGAAAAGAAGTTGTTTTTCTCACTACATAACTCCATGTTAAGTTGGTGGTTCCTCGCATAGAGGTTTTGCGCATCCCCTCTTCCCTTCCAATTTGAGTAAAGTGTCAGATATTTTCCATCGTTTCAGTGGTAATGGCAGCCAGATCTATCACTGCCTAGTGAGCCATGCCAAGGGAAAGGATGTCCAGGAGTGGACCACAAATTGCCTCCCAGGACTTTATATCATTGTTTATTAATCAAGTGCTGACAGTATGTTTGCCTTTCTGTTAAGTGAGGTGAAGAAACAGACTCAACTTTCTGAATTCAAGGTCTGAATCAGCCAGACAGTATCGGGCAGGTTGGCATACTCTGATGGCTCTATCTCAGGTATGAACTGTTTATTTCCATGGCACAACTTCTTCTCATGCAATGGAAGAAATTATGATTTAAAAACAATGAAAGGTGTGAAGTTCAGACAGTTTTTAAGATGAAAAGCAGTTGCCTCATGAAAAAAAAATCCTTTTTTCCTTTTGTTCTCGAAATACTCTCTTCTCACCCTCAATGCAGTGAACTAGAGTAATTTGACTAGTTTTATGCATAGAAGAGAGTAACACTCAGAAATGACCCAGATTGGTTTATTTCCATGAAGATCTGTGGCTCTTCAATATTAGTGCAGATTCCTTGTCTATGCAATAGGAGGTGAGGTTGGGTAAGAGCCAAACTGAGTCTTCATAATATAACCATACCTTGCAAATGCCAATTATTCTAACTGGATTATCTCTCCTGTTAACAAGTCTCTTTGCCTTTTTAGACAGCTGTGTAGGGAATTCTCCACAAGTTCTTCCAATCTCATATGACCCAGATGTTGTCTATATAAGGATAAAAATGTGAACAAATCTTGAAAAACTTGAAATAACTTTAGATTGTTACATTCCCCTGGGGTAAGATAGCTTAAGAATGTGTCACCTTCAAGTCTGTGGTAAGTGATTGATGAATTCAATAAAAGGATTTGATTTTTGATAGGAACTATTTCTTGGAACAAGTATCAGAGGATCACAGAAGAGAATTAATTGAGTCTATCTGCTGTTCTGAATCTGCGAGGATGAATATGTATTTGTTTGTTATATTGAGTGAGGAAAGAGGAAAGTAGAATTATGGTACAGAAAATAGGAGTCAAAGTGGAACAAAATTGTTTACTGGCAGGTAGAGTGGATAAGAAGTTTTAGCTAAAAACACCAAGTGTAAATTTTGAGTTTCTGGAATAGAAAAAGTACCTTCAGAATGTATTACATTACTTCCAAATTCTTTTTTATGGGAAAACACAGTTTTTATATCTTGATATCTTGATGAAGAAATTAAAGAAATAATTTCTTTCAAAAACCAACTGTGTATCAATAAGTCAAATGACTCAAAAGTGATTTCAGTTGTGATTGATTTCTTTTCTCAAAACAAAATTTTGGCTAAAATATTTTGTTTTTCACTTAATAGTTGTTTATTTTTTGTGCTTCTATTATATGCTGGGTCTGAACTTAGAATTAGAGTATATATTCCTTTTATTACTGCCTTGTCCACACTCATCTTCTCAATAAACAAAGACACGATTGCATTCCTGATAGAGTGCAAGCTTAATTCATGGATTTTGAATATCCATCTTTAATGTAGCTCTCATACAAGATCAACTTATTTCAAACCATTTTCTTGATCCTTTCTATGATAAAAATATTCTGGCCAGCAGAGCTGTCGTGGGATTTGAGCTTGTTATAAGTTGACTAGTATGGATGTCAATCCAAAGGCCACTCAGTGTAGCAGAGTAGCTCTTGGGACTTGGAACACTTTGGATTCTTCCTCCAAAAGCATCTATAATGAACAGAGTTATTTTGAAAGCATTCCCTGCAGTTCATGCCTTAATTCAATCATCTGGGAATAGGAAAGCAGATCCCTCTCAATACACCACTAACTTGGATTTCTATGGTATTATGCACAATCTTCTCATTTATTTTTACAGTGATAGAGTGGTTTCTGAGCCAAGTTTTGCAAGCATGTGGTGGGGAGAAAAAGGTTTTGGATGGTTCCAAATTCTTGAAGTGACAATTGACTTTAAAAAAAAAATCTTTTTGCTCTTCTTTAGAAATGACAACAAACACAGTAAACTACACACCTTACAGTAGAAGGATATGGTTCTTGGCTTTTTGGCTCATGCTGACAAAAATCAACTCCTTTGATTCAAGAATGTTTTGTTTGTACCACTGCCCTTTAAATTGCTTCTCCAGCTTTTTACTAACTTGCTTTAGTACTTTGAACCAGAAAATTAGGAATGAGGAACTAAACTGCATGAGAGTAATAGATTGTAAGGCCTTGCAACATTAATCATGAAAATGATATCCATCAAACCCTTTGCAGTTTTGTAGGGCTTTAATGGAAGTGGCTTCTGCTTATTAACACCCTCCTTTTTTAGAGGAGGTAATTTATTAGAAAAGGATTTTGATTTCTGAAGCTTTTGTTGGTTCTCAGCTGTACATGCAAATAAATACTATATTGAAGTGAGATTCAATAAATACATGCTGATTTTTGTTTGAGAAAAATCCTGTTACATAAACAAGAAACTTCAGTGATCTAGTACTTTTTATTTACCTGCAATCTTCCCCCATCCCTATTTCTCTTTTTTGTTTTAAACTGTGAAGTATGACCTTTACTGTTGACTGTACATATATTGTTGCCTTGTAGACCAAGGGTGAATTTCAGACCAAGCAAAATACTCGTTAATTATGTAATTATTAAAGAGAGTGAAAATAATGCTTAGAAACAATTCTCTAAGAAGCCTAAATAAAAAAAAAATGCCTAAACAACCAAAAAATTAATCATGGGAAATTCCTTTCCTTATACATAATGTAATCCCATGAAATTGCTTTCATTGGGACTATGCTTTAATGACTTAACAGTATTAATTTCAGCAAGTCAGTTCCAATATAGAAACATCACAGATACTTCTGTTCAGTATCTAGCTGAATTAGAGCCATGTAAATGTGTTTTTGCAGGATCTGAGAGCAGTGTGAGGAGTAGAAAATATTTATGACTCTGTAACAGAATTGAAAAGAATCAGAGTAAAGGGTAGGCTTTGTTTTCTAGGAATAATTAACTATGGAGGAAATTTTACTGCACTAGGACTCTATTCTATTTTTTGTTTTGTTTTGTTTTTAGAACAATATATGGGAGTTCTGACTTATTAAGGAAATTAGATGTTGGTATATTGAAAACTAAGGCAAAATCTGTGTAAGATTTGCCCTCTGTTTCCTATATTTATCCTATTTTGTCTGTAATTCTGTAGTGCAGCTCTTGAAATGAAAATTGAAATTGCTAAGGTAAATTCAGTTAGGGACAAAGAAAAATACTTTCAAATTTAGTTCTGGCTTTTCTATATAAGAATGCATAAAAATGAAAGATTGACATAATTAAATTTAACTCTAGAATAAGAGAATCGATGTTTGGTACATAAATCCCAGAACATTAGGTCTCAAGTAGATTTAAAATTTGTTCATAGTGGATGTTCAAAATAATGATGATAAGAACAAAGTAAATCAAATTTTATTCTTTTAAGACAATGATTTTGTGCCAGAATTAACGGAGCCTCATATGAGACAGTCCTCATATAAAGCTATATAAACTTCTTGATGTAGTAAGGTTAGATAGCATGGGATTATGTCCCAGATGTTTAGACATACTTGCCATTTATATTTTAGAACCCAGGATAGTTTTTATTGAACTAAGTTTTAAGCTGAGTTGCCACAATCTCCTGCCTTATCTTTTGAAGTTCTGATATATGTTTAGAAAATTGGATAAGGAATGAGTTAAATTGTGCCTCTAAAATAAAGGACATGAAAGAACACATGGACCTTTTCCCTATTTCCAAGAATTATTAGAACTGCTCCTTTCTGGAGATAGACCACATGTATCACTATGAACAGACTTCATATTTTCCATTTCCAGTGGGTGCACTTGTCAACTTCACATTGGGTTAAGAGATGTGAACCCTGTTATACTTGAAATAGCTTTTCTTAATAGACACACAAAATATAGCCCCCCCCCCCCATTGGTGTTCCTTGGAATCTGCAACTGTCAATGCCAGCAAGAGGGAGTTGCTATAATAATTTTAGGTAAGTGAGTTTGCTCATGCCTGCATTAAAAAATGACCTAGGGAACATGGTGGGATCATGTTTCAATTTGTTATGAGACCTCTGTCTTTCTTGACCTTTTCAATATCAGTGTCTTTTCTTAAACTGGATATAGTCAGATTTTGAAAAGTATAGGCTATGCTCATAGGAGAGTCACTTGGCTCTCTTTCTGTAGTAGTGTGGGCTTATTTTAATAAGGGTGCCCTGATTGCTTGCAAGCTACAGGTTGAATTTGGTTTATGAAGTGATTTAGCCTGTCAGACAATAAAATGAAATGGAAACCAATTTCATAAAAATGGTACCTGAAGAAATTCTTCAGACGAAAACATCAATGGGTGAATTATTAAATGAATTTTATTTCAGTGTCCAGAAACTGGTTCTGTTCTACCATCCAGGAAGGAGGAACCTTTATCTCATGTTCAATCATTCTTGGCTTGGCAGACCACAGGAAAGCTGGATTTACTCTATTCTCAAAATATGGATTTGGTGCTAATTTTGGATATACTCAGTTTTAGGCTTGGGTCCATAGCAGAAAAGACCTAAATTTACACTTCCTTTATCCTTTTCCAAATTTTTAGTACTAGGGATGAATTTGATGTTGAAATTGGTCTTTGGAGGTGAGGAAAAAGAAATATTTATTTGTCTGGAAATTCTCTTAGTCATAGTCTCTCTAGGAAAAGAAGAGGAACTATTGGACATCAAGTTCAAGTTCAGTTACATTAACACTCTATGAAGCAATAGTTGCAAGCTGATGGCTTTATGGGTATGATATTTGACCACATGTCAGCCAATATATTGAACATATGTTTATAACATCTTTTTGTTACTGAAAAAGTGAAAAATTTACAGGCTTTTATGACTCGAAAACCAAGAGTAGTCAAGTTGACAAGTCAAGTTGACAAGGTTGAAATGTCACTTCAACAATCATAATGATGATAATAATAATAATTAGTGTTATGTTTTATTGCTTAACCATACTTCTGAGGGTGCCTGGGTGGCTCAGTTTAAGTGTCTGCCCTCAGCTCAGGTCAAGATCCCAGGGTCCTGGGATCAAGTCCTACATCCGGCTCCTGACTCAGCAGAGAGCCTGCTTCCCTTCTCCCTCTGCTGTTTCCCCTGCTTGTACTCTCTTTCTCTCCCTGTCAAGTAAATAAATAAAATCTTAAAAAAAAGTACTTGGAATAAACTGTATATCCAGAAAATGGAATATTATTTGGCTTTAAAAAGAAATGAGCTATCAAACCATGACAAGACAAGGATGAATCTTAAAGGCTTATTACTAGGTGAAAGGAGCCAATCTGAAAGGATTATATGTGGTTTGATTTCCACTATGTGACATTTTGGAAAAGGACAAAACTATGGGAACAATGAAATGATTAGTACTTGCCTTGGTTTAGGTGGGGTTGGGAGGGATAAATGTTGGAGCCCAGAGGGTTTCTAGGCACCAAAACAATTCTCTAAGATAATATAATGGTGGATACGCACCAGTAAACATTTGGAAAAACCCATAAAATGTACAACACAAGAGTGAATCCTAATCTAAACTATAGCTTTTAGGTGATAATGATGTGTCAATGCAGGTTCATTGACTGTAACAAATGTACCACTGCAGCGCAGGTTATCAGTAGTGGTGGAAATTGTGTGTGTGTGTGTGTGTGTGTGTGTAGACAGGGAGAATATCGAACCTTTCTGGACTTTCCACTCAATTTTGCTGTGAACCTAAAACTACTCTATAAAATAAAGTGTACTCATTTACAAAAAAGTAATCCTGTACTGTGGTTAAAACATTATTTTTACTTTCACCAAATACTGATTGAACGCTTACTTACTCTTCTAGGCACTGGGATTATGATAGCACACAATCCTCAACCCATGGAATTTACACTGCTTTGTTCATTTGACTATTGACTAGTTTAATTTGAAATTTAAGCCCTGTCATTTAAATTCCATATCCTGTAGTCTTTCTACTACATTCCCCACACCCCTTGTCACTGAGCCTCAGTGGGCAGAACAAAGTATGAAGGAAATGACACAAAATTAGAGGTCAGTGACCAAGCAAAGCATTCTCAATTAAAAAGCATAGAAAAAAAGGACACCAGGGTGGTGTGAAATATTTTTAAAAATATTTTATTTATTTGTTTGAGAGAGAGAGAATGAGAGAGAGAGAGAGAGAGAGAGAGAGTGAGATCATGAGAAGTGGGAGGGTCAGAGGGAGAAGCAGACTTCCTGCCACGCAGGGAGCCTGAAGTGGGACTCCCTCCCAGGACTCCAGGATCATGGCCTGAGCTGAAGGCAGTTGCTTAACCAACTGAGTCACCCAGGTATCCCAGTGGTGTGAAATATTATTACCTAGACAAAGAATTATTGTAAATTGTATAGATACTGGAAAATCATATTTTTAAATATAGAATATTGAAAAGTGAAAAAATTTGTTTTAAGACATGATCTACAATGTTTTTGTAGTTTAGTTGCTTTTACAACTACAGAAAAGAGAGATTTTCAGAAGAATTTCTAGTATTTCCATGATAGATTTGACCAATATGTGGTCGTTTATAGCTTGGCTGTACAATGGATCTTTTTTCTTTTGAAAATATGCATTTTTTAGTAGACTATCTGGAAGAGGTTTAAAGAGAATGTGTTGATACTTAACTCTATTATAACAAACATTAGATGTGTTTAAAGTTCTTTTGTCAAACTTGGTCTAGATCTCACCAAGGTTATTTTCAAGTTCAGAAATTCATTTCATCGACATCATTCCTTTGTCTTCAGGATCTGCTCCTGCTTTGGCTAAATTAAATATTTTTTAGAACCACAATTTAATTATTTTTGAATCATCTATTTAAAAAATCCCCACCTTAAAAATGGGAATTAATTCCAGATTAATTATAATAAAAAGAGCTCTTGGCATTTCTTTAGGGTTCCACCCTGGGATTTTCCAGTTTTTTCACATTATAAAATAAATTTCTATGCTTATGATTAAGTAACATTAACTTTTAGTGGTAGGTGTTAGAACAAGTGTGGTCTTTGGAAACAGAGCTTCTTTAGTTTGAATCTTGACTCTTTATTGCTTTGAGCAAATTGCTTAGTTTCTCTGTAAGTTCTGTAATTTCTCTATTAAGTTGGATTAGTAATAACTGCTATTTCAGAGGATTGTATGAGCCCATCTACATAAGGCACATTCCTTAAAAGGGAGCATTTATCACCACACTGTTGCTTATTTATTACCACACAAAACCAAGGAAAGAGTTGTGTTATTTTAGTTGCTTTGACAGTACATAGATTTTTTTAGTTGTTTATATTTTAAGATTTTTAGGTTCTCACTGTAATAGTATTTTTATAGTGTCTTCATGCAGGAGTTGCTTAGAGATCTCTGACTGCTTCAAAGATTTCAGAGCACTGCTTGATTCATGGACTTAACCTGAGCTTGGCGGAATTTGCATTTCTGTCTCTTAGAGACAATGATTCTCTAGAAGGACTTTCAGGATAGAGGTAAAGACAGGAAGGAGTAAAGAATTGAGGAATTTAAATAGCAGCCTTTTACCATATTACTTTCTCTCTTTCTCCTGATGTTAGTCATTTTTGTTCCATGTTTTCAACTTCATTCAGAGGTTTACTTACTGCCCATGCCTTGTGGATCAATAGCAGCCCAATTACTGTTGGGTTTATGGTTATCATTCTTTTTTTTTTTTTTTTTAAAGATTTTATTTATTTATTTGACAGAGAGAGAGAGAGCGCGCGTGTGCACAAATAGGCAGAGTGGCAGGCAGAGGGAGAGGAAGAAGCAGACTCTCCACTGAGCAGGGAGCCTGATGCGGGGCTCGATCCAAGAACCCTGGGATCATGACCTGAGCTGAAGGCAGTCGCTTAACTGACTGAGCCACCCAGGAGTCCTATAAATTTATTTTATATTTTATTTTATTTTTTTGGTAAATATTTATTTATTTGAAAGAGAGAGAGACAGTGAGAGATGCGATATAAGAAGGGAGGGGGAGTGGGAGAGAGAGAAGCAGGTTACCAGCTGACCAGGGAGCCTGACGTAGGGCTCAATCCCAGGACCTAGTAATGTTATGGTTGCCAGGTTGGTTATCGTTCTTTTACACTATCTTTCATCTCCTTTATATAATAGTCCACACTGCATTCTTCATTCACAGCCTCAAACAGGTGTCTCTTTAACAGTGTTTGGAGCTAAATATCCTGATTTTTCCTATTAATCAGACTGTACTGTGGACATATTTCACCTGCTTGGCAGATTTTTTCCAGGCCATGGTTGGATTTTTGTTGAGTTACAGATAGACATTCTTTCACACATTCTTATATCAGGTAACAAAGAGGAAGCAACATTCTAAAGATTGACCTCAGATTCTTTCTTGGAGGTGTGAGCTACCACACAGCAGAGGACCAAAAAATATTTTTTTAAAAATCAATAGGCATCAGTTTTTGTGACCAACATTCATCTTTCTCTTCAATTTAAAATAAAAATTTTTAGAAATTTAAAAGAATTACAGTAGAGGACCACAACAGAAAGTATCATGTAATAGTCATTCATTTTTCCCACCAGCAAGAATGTATCACGGTTAATATTTTACTGCATTTGCTTCCCATTTTCTGTTTTAATGAGAAATCACTATACTATTTTTATAAAATTGATATGTCCTCACACGATGACAATGCAGAAAAAGTAAAATTAAAAAGATTGAAAACATTCAATTACTCCCACCATCCAGAAACAAACTTCATTAACATTTAAGAAATATCATTAGAGATATCTTTTTTTTCACATAAATATAGAGAAGAAAGATAGAGAGGTATATTTTTATAAAAATGAGATCGTTATTGATACTACTTCTGTAAAATTTATATACAATCTGAATTGAGTTAAGCAAAATCAAATTCAATTGAAATATAGAGGGACCATAAAGCTTCATATAGTTGGATATAGTTAAAGAACATCTATCTATCAATCATCTATCTATCATCTCTTCATTACCAAAGATATTTTTCCTAAAATATCCTAAGATGAAGAAAATAGATAGTAGAAGGTATGAAGTTAATTGCACAAGCACTTCACACCAATTCGTTTTAATAACCAGACTTCTCATAGTATATTAAAGATCAATTCTATATTTTAAATGACTATCAGGACTTTGTTATTCCTGAGTTCTTTCAGTTTCTTTAAAGTTAATCTGTTTGCTAAGTAGTTTTTTGAAAGGCTCATAGCTCTGGTACAGTCATTTTGGAGAACAGAATAGAGGTTCCCTAAAAAGTTACAATTGAAGCTATCATATGACCCAGCAATTGCATTACTAAGTATTTACCCAAAGGATACAAACACAGTGATCTGAAGGGGCACCTGCACCCCAGTGTTTATAGCAGCAATGTCCACAATAGCTAAACTATGGAAAGAGCCCAGATGTTCATCGATAGATGGATGGATAAAGAAGATGTGATTTATATATACAATGTAATATTGTGCAGCCATCAAAAATTTGAAATCTTGCCATTTACAATGCTGAGGATGGAACTATAGGGTATTATGTTAAGTGAAAAAAGTCAGCCAGGGAAAAACAATTATATAATCTCACTCACATGTGGAATTTAAGAAATGAAAGAGAAGCTCATAGGGTAAATAAAGGAAAAGAAAATAAAATGAAATCAGAGAGGGTGATAAATCATAAGAGATTCTTAATCATGGGAAACAAACAGGTTTGCTGGAGGGAAGAGGGGGTAGGGGGTATAGAGTAGCCGGATGATGGGCATTAAGGAGGGTGCTTGATGTAATGAACATTGAGTGTTGTGTGCAACTGATGAATCACTGAACTCTACCTCTGAACCTAGTAATACACTGTATGTAATTGAATCTAAATAAATTTTTAAAAAGTACAAAACAAAAAAAAAGAGAGACTCATGGCTTGTATATTCCTCAAATTTGTTCATATTTTATGATGATTATTTATTGCCTTATACTTGAATGCTAAACTAAGCACAGTATTCTTGGGCCACACTTTCTTCCTTTTAGAATTTTGTAGATATTATTCTGTTGTCCCCTGGCATAGACTATTGCTATGCAAAAGCTTGAGGTCAACCTGACTTTTGGTTTAAAGCCTGGATACTTTCAGAATTCCTTCTTTATTCCTTCTTAAAGTATAAAACCTTGGCCAGTATATATATATATATATATATATATATATATATATATATATATATATATATATATATATATATATATATATATATATATATATATATATATATATATCAGTGTTGTAATTTCTGGAACATATTACATTTGCTTTTCCAATGGCAAATTCAATTTTGTCTTCATTCTAGAAAATTTTTCTTTTATTACATCATTGAATAAAAATATGATTCCCTTTATTGGACTTACTATTTTGTGGATAACAAGTATCCTTAATTGGATTATCTTTGCTTTTCCCATTCATTAATTTTTCTGTAAATGCTGTTTATCTCTTTTTTCATGCGCATCTTTTGTGATTACCTCAAGCTTTTCTTCTGTGACAATATTGTTTTCCAGTGGTGTCTGTAGAAGTCATTGCTCTTTAAAATCTATTAATTCTAAAATTATTTTGTTTGTACCCTTAATATTTATAATTGAATTTCCCTTTCTATACCATATATCATTCTAATGTTTTATTGCCTCTCTTTAAGCTTCTATTATATTGAGTTTATGTTCTTATTAAGTTATAAGAAATTTTCTTCTATTCTTGCATTATTTTCTTCTCATCCACATTCTTGGTCTTTTTTTTTTTTTAAGATTTTATTTACTTATTTGACAGAGAGATCATAAGTAGGCAGAAAGGCAGGTGGTGGGGGGGAGGGAAGAAGACCCCCTGCTGAGCAGAGAGCCCAATGTGGGACTCCATCCCAGGATGCTGAGCCAAAGGCAGAGGCTTAATGCACTGAGCCATCCAGGCATCCCCCCCCCCCCTTTTTTTTTTAACAACTACCTTTCTTCCTTCCTTCTTTCCTTCCCTCCTCCTTTTTCCTCCCCTTCCTTCCTTCCTTTTTAGTAATTTCTCTGTGTTTTTTAGGATTTTGTTCCTGCTTGGATGGCTTTGTCTAGATATTCAATTTGCTGTTATAATAGAGTTTGTGACGCTATTATAGAGTCACAACACTATTTATTTGTGTTCTACAAACTACAGGCTACTAGGGGAAGAGAGGGAAAGCAGAGGAGGAGAGGAAGAAAGGAGACAGAACATTTAATCTTTGTTACAACACCTGGCTCTGTTCCTTCTGCTAAAATATTCTGAACTTCCAGATTACTACTCACCTGGGAGTGGTGGCAGAACTCTTACTTCTGTAAGACAAAGTCAAAGCCATTTTTTAACCTTTTGCATGGTTTACTACATCTCAGGAAAAGGAATAAAAAAAGGATATATATTTAACATCCTACCATGTAGGTTTAGGGCATTAGTAAAAATTCACACAACTTTATCTTTCAACAAAGTGAATTTGAGTAGGCATGACTGGCTTCAGTTGCTGAGTGCTGCAACAGGATTTTCTGTTTCTCTTCTTTGTAGTTGGGTGTTGAAGATACTGTATTAGGCTTTGCCTTCATGGCAGACTGTAACAGAATCTTTCATAGCTGTAGGCACCTCTTTTCAACGTGGACTTGCAATTCCTCCTGTCAAGAAGGTAGTGTTTATTTTCCTACCCATTGAATCTCAGGCTTGCCATGTGCTTGGTTTAATCAATGGGTTGCTAGCAAATACAGTACAAGCAGAGGCATGAAAAGCATTGAGAAGCAGGGTCTGTTCTTTCTAGCTGTTCTCTGTACTCTGTGGTCACTATATGAATCGGCGCACGGATGAATAACGTGTGCCCTAGTTGTCACAATATCCTGGATCATTGCCAATAGTCAGACATCTTTGAACACAGCCATCAATAGACCTACCAGCTAAGCACAAACTCACAAAAAAGCTCAAGAGAGATCATCCAAACTGTCCCAGATTTGAAGAATGACAGACCCACAGAATCTTGAGCTAAATAAATCGTTATTTAGTTTTTGTTTTTGCTTTCCAGTTTTACTGAGAAAAAATTGATGTACACCACTGTATATGTTGAAGGTATGCAGCACAAAGATTTGATTTACATATATTGTGAAAGGATTACCACAGTAGGTCCAGTTAATCTATTTTTCCATATAAATACAATAAAAAGAAAAGAAAGAAAAAAGAAGAAAAAAATTTTCTACTTGTTATCCGAGGTTTACTGTTTTGACTTCTTTAACAACTTTCCTGTATATCATACAGCACTGTTAGCTAGTCATCATGTTGTATATTATATCCCAATACTTATTTATCTTTATACATTTCTTTTTTAGAGAGGGAGAGAGAGAGTGTGGGGGAGTGGCAAATGGAAGGGGAGAGAGGGAATCTTATGCAGGTTTCATGCCCACCAAGAAGCCTGATGTGGGGCTTGATCTCAAGACGCTGAGATTATGACCTAAGCTGAAATAAGAGTCAGATGCTTACCTGACTGGGCCATCCAAGCACCACAGTAATTATTTATCTCATAATTGGAAGTTTGTACCTTTTTAAAAAATTTTTTTATTTTTTATAAACATATATTTTTATCCCCAGGGGTACAGGTCTGTGAATCACCAGGTTTACACACTTCACAGCACTCACCAAAGCACATACCCTCCCCAATGTCCATAACCCCACCCCCTTCTCCCAAACCCCTCCCCCCAGCAACCCTCAGTTTGTTTTGTGAGATCAAGAGTCACTTATGGTTTGTCTCCCTCCCAATCCCATCTTGTTTCATTGATTCTTCTCCTACCCTCTTAACCCCCCATGGGAAGTTTGTACCTTTTGACCACCTTCCTCCAATTCTCTCTGCCGCCACATTCTATCTCTTGTAAATACAAGTCTGATGTCTTTCTATGAGTGTGATTTTTTTTCTTTTAAGATTTTACATATAAGTGAGATCACACTGTATTTACCCTTTGTCTGACTTGTTTCATTTAGTATAATACCTTCAATGTGCATCCATGTCATCATGAATGTAGGATTTCCTCAGATTTTAATGGCTAACTGATATTGTATTGTTTATATACTACAACTTTTTTTCTCATTCATCCACTGACGGACACTTAGGTTGTTTCTATGTCTTGGCTATTGTAAATAACACAGCTGTGAACATGGGAGTGAAGAAAACTTATAGTCAGTGTTTTCATTTCCTTTTTATATTTTCCCAGAAATAAAATTTCCAGATTATATGGTAGTACAATTTTTAATTTTTTGACTGTCCTCTATACTGTTTTCCATAGGGGCTATGTAAATTTACAGTCCCAACAACAGTGCACAAAGTTTCCCTTTTCTCCACCTGCATACCAGCATTTATCTCTTGTCCTTTTGATAATGGCCATTCCAACAGGTGTGAATTATATCTCACTGTGGTTTTAACTTGCATTTTCCTAATGACTAGTGATGTTGAGCATCTTCTCATGTATGTGTTGGTCTTTTGTATACCTTCTTTGTATATTCAGGTGTTTTGCCCAGCTGAGTTGTTTATATATTTTGGACACTAATCCCTTAATAGAGATAAGATTTACAAATATTTTTCCCCATTCTATAGGTTTTCTATTCACTTTGTTGATAGGTTCTTTTGCTGTGCAGAAACTTTTTAGTTTGATGTAGTCCTACTTGTTTATTTTTGATTTTGTTACTTATCCTTTAGGTGTAATACCCAAAAAATGATAACCAAGATTCATGTCAAAGAGCTTTTTTCCTATATTTTTTCCAGGAGTTTCATGGTTTTAGGTCTTATTACATTTAAGTCTTTGATCCATTTTGAATTAATTTTTGTGAGTGGTATAAGATATGGGTCTATTTCATTCTTTTACATAAGAATATCTAATTATCTCAGCACCATTTATTGAAGAGACTGTCTTCTCTCCATTGAGTATTCTTGGGTCCCTTGTCAAATATTAGTTGACCATATATGCTTGGGTTTACTTATGGGCTCTTGATTCTGACCCATTGGTCTATTTGTCAGTTTTTATGTTAGTACCATATTGTTTTGATGACCATAGTTTTATAGTATAGCTTGAAATCAGGAAGTGTAAAGTCTCCTGCTTTGTTCTTTCTCATGATTTCTTTGGTTATCTGGGGTCTTTTGTGGTTCCATAAAATTTTAAAGGCGAGCTTTCTACTTGTATAAAAAATGGAATTGGACTCTTGAGAGGGACACTTTGAATCTATAAATGGCTTTTGGTAATACTGACACTTTAACAATTTTCCAATCTACAAATATAAGATACCTTTCCATTTATTTGTATCATCTTTGATTTCATCAGTCTCATATTTTTCAGAGTTGAGATTATTCATCTCCTTTGTTAAACTTATTCCTCAGTATTTTATTGTTTTTGATGTTATTATAAATCAGATAGATTTCTTTCTTTCTTTTTTAGAAAATTCATTGCTATTGTATAGAAACACCACTGATTTTTTGGTATGTTAATTTTGTATCCTCAAACTCTAGTGAAGTTACTAATCAAACAGCTTTAGTTGCATCTTTAAGATATTCTATTTATAAAACAATGCCATCTGCACATAAAGAGAGTTTTACTTTTTCCTTTCTAATTCTGATACCTGTTCTTTCTTCCTTCCTACCTTCCTTCCTCCCCTGCTTCCTCCCCCCCCCCCCCCTTTTTTTTTTTTGCCTGACTGATCTAGCCAGGACTTTCAGTACCATGCTGAATAGGACTGGTGAGAGTAAGCACCTGTATCTTGTTCCTGATATTAGAGGAACAGATTTCAGACTTTCACCATTGACTATGATGTTAGCTATGGGCTTGTCTTATATGACCTTTATTATGTTGAGGTATGTTCTTTCTGTGCCTAATTTGTTAAGGGTTTTTATATGAATGGATATTGGGTATTTTTGTTTTTGTTTTTGTTTTTTTTTTGGTCAAATGCTTTTTCTGCATCTATTGAGATGATCATGATTCTTTTCTTTCATTCAATTAATCTGATGTGTCACGTTGATTGATTTGCATTTGTTAAGCAATTCTTGGATACTCACAATAGAGCTCACTTGATCATGGTGAATGATCCTTTCAGTGTGCTGTTGAATTCAGTTTGCCATTATTTTATTGGGAATTTTTGCATCTGTATTCATCAGGGATATTTGCCTACAGTTTTCTTTTCTAGTAGTGTCCTTTCTTGGTTTAGTATTGGGATAATGTTGACCTCTTCGATTTTTAGAGTTTGAGAAGGATTACTGTTAATTCTTGTTTAAATGTTTGATAAAATTCATCTGTGCAGCTATCTGGCTGGGCTTCCCTTCATTGGGAGATTTTTGATTACTGATTCAATCTCTTCACTGGTAATTAGTCTACTCAAATTTTCTATTTCATCCTGATTCAATCTAGATAAGTTGTATATTTCTAAGAATTTTCCATTTTTTCCCCAGTGGTCCAGTTTGTTAGTGTATAGTTGTTCATAGTGGCTTCTTTTTTTTTTGAATTTCTATGGTAATGGTAATGCTTCTTTTTTTTAATCTATAAATTTTGTTGATTTGGGTCCTTTTTGTTTTTTCTTTGGTTAGTCTAGCTAAGTACTTATCTTTTCAAGAATCAACTCTTAGTTTGGTTAATCTTTTCTCTCTTTTTTTTTTCTGTTCTCTATTTCACTTATTTCTGCTCTATTTGTTATTATTTCTTTTCTTCTGCTAACTTGGGGCTCTATTTGCTCTTCTCTTTTTAGCTCCTTAAGGTATTTATCTGCTATATTCCACGAGTTTTGGTATGTTGTGTTTCCATTTTCAGTTGTCTCAAACTTTATTTCCGATTTAATTTCTTCTCTGATCCATTGGTTGTTCCAGAGAATGTGGCTGTTCAGGTGTCAGTGTACTTGGGGCTGTTGAATGCTCTGCAGGATCCTGTGTGCTCTGGTTAGGTACTGAGGTTGGTCAGCCTGGAGGCTATATTTGGTAATGAGTGGGGCTATGAATCACCTTCCCTGCCTGGGCACAATAGGAGAAGCAGCTGTAAAGTTGATAAAGTTCAATGTTGTCTTAACTCAAGCCAACTACACACCGAGTTCCCTGACCAAACAGAGCCAGTAGCTTTGTCCTCTAAACTGTCAACATTGCCTTTCTGGTTCTTAGCTCAAGTACTGCTGGGCTGCACAGCTCCCAGGAATTGTCACCAACCCTACTGGTCAGATGAGACCAAGAGACAGTCTTGATTCAGCTTTTTGCCTGGGCAAGAGGACGGGGTCACTCTGGGTCACTCTCAGAATTTTCTAAACAGACTATCAGGGTAGGAGGTACTGGGAATTCATCTCAACTTTGGCTATAAATTAATCTCCTATTTGTGCCTAGCCTGTGAATGCTCCATATCCAGTACTAGTCTTGCTCTGGAACAATCAAGTCTGCCTGACTGCCTGGAGCACCATTGGGCCAAACTACTTCTAGTAGTTTTGCCAATCCTTCTGGTCTGATGGGGCTGGAAGGCACTTTCTGCAATGGTGGAGCTTTGATTCTGCTCCCTTCCTGGGCAAACTAGATTGTAGGGCTGCCAAAACTCTTTATTTGAGGATCTGAATTAGGTAGATCTGCATTCCACCAAGTTCCTTGGTCAGAGTGCACCCTGACTTGGTTCTGCAAATGAGCAAAACCACTGTTTGGAATTACTATTTGGAATCCAACATAGTGGTTGGAAAACCACTGGTCACAGGTATCAACTTAGTCTATCAAGGTCCATGTACTGGTTGTTGTAAGGTCCTTCCCACTTCTCTGTCACATTTAATTCCCAGTGGTCAAGCCCTACAGATTCCTTGCAGTCCCCATGGTGGGAAATCACAATAAGGGTTCTTGCAAAGTGACCCACGGTGCTGGGGGGCCTACTGAGTGTCCCTCTTGGATTTTTTTTTTTCCTGCTGCAGTAGCTGGAGACTCACAGGAGACATTTCTTCATGGTTCTGTGATAGCCTGGGGGAGGGGCAATGCAGTCAACATACAATCATTTTTTTTTTCCTTTCTGAAGTAATCTGTCTTGGTGTCTGTTTTATAGTGAATACTTTAGCCTCACCTTCATGTTCTAGTATTATCTCAGTGGTGTCTTGTTCATGAACAGTTGTTTCTCTTGTGAAGGGGAGTGAGGTCAGGACCATCTTGGTGGCATCCTACATTGCACCCTGGTTGTTGCTTTTAAGACACTATGTTTTCAGGGTGATTTTTATATGAGAAAAGCTAACCGATCCAGCATCTTTTTGTTGTTGTCATTAGGTTCAGGGAGAAAGAAATTCTAAAGTGGGGATAATTTGCTTAGTCAAGTTTGCAATACTTTGTTGTTTAAGGTTTAGGATACTTCTGAATATTAATTACAATACATGCTCAGCCAAAATTACTTGTTAGTTATCTAGTACTTTATAACTCACCTTCCAGTAAGATAAATTCAGGGACTTTATACATTTAGAACATTGTGCTAGCTACATCTGTATTGTTTTGAATGGGAGTCCAGACAATCATGTATTGCATAGAGCACTGGGTGTGGTGCATAAACAATGAATTTTGGAACACTGAAAAAAAAAAAAAAAGAAAGAAAGAAAGCAACAACCAAACAAAAGAAAAAAAAGGATATTCTGAACTTTTCTTCTTTCCTCTTTTCCTTTCTTCTCTTCTCTTTGTCTTTTTTCTTTTCTTCTTTCTTTTTTCTTTTTTTAAACCTGGGATAGCTCTGCTTTAGTAATCTTCCAATTTCACAAGGACAATAAAAAGATTGATTGAATTCAACTTCTCTGTTTTTTCCCCAAGCCTATCTTTTCCCTTACCCTATTTTGAATTTTATTCAGAAAGGTATTAATCATCCACCAAAGGAATTTATAATGAATTCATTTTGGTATGTCAATACGGGAAATCTCAACACAAATCCTACAAAAGGGCCACAGATAATAATGGCAAACAAATGCTCAGAAGCAAGTAATTATTGAATGCAGCAGAATGTCACGTTTGTTTTCAGCCTCAAGGGCTCAAGATTCTTTTAATGGTCTTTGTTAGAAAAGATCTAAAGACTTTCAAGTTACAAAGCCTGGAAGGTTCCTAATTTTGGCTTTTCTCCAGGCTGACCTATTCATTTGAAAGAGAGCCTGGCAATAGATACACTTTTAGTTTTTGGTGCTGGTAGGAAAGGCTAAAAGTCTAGGTAAGTGTCTTTAACACTGATAATAGCTCCAAACCCTGGAATTTTGCTAGGCATGGATGCATTTCAGGCTCATTTCCCTGTTTCAGCTACAACAATTCAAGTAAAATTCATGCTCTTTCTAAATTGGAATTTGCACCAAATATTAACAATAGCAATTTGCTTTAGTAAAAAGAGGCCCCAATTTGCAGTCTGAAAATTATGATTTGGACTTGGCTCCACAGCCCATTAGTCTGGTGACTTTTTGAATGTTGCTTAACTAAATTGAACTTCAGTTTTTTAATCTGTAATATGAGAATAATGACACACTATTTTTCTCAAGGAATAATCATGAGTCAAATGAATCAGTATTTATGTAAGTACTTTGTAAATTTATGGCGCAGTGTACAATAAAGCCATTACTTTGCCTCTAGAATCTCTGGAAAATCCTTTGGTTTATAAGATATCCCTTCCTCTTAATTTTCTTTGGATAGTCCATTGGCGTTTTTTTCTTTTTGTGACAGCTCCAAATCAATACATTTCTAGCTAAGGCCTATTTTCTTTATTCCAGAGCTATTTATCTAACTCATGGTACATCACCTTTTCTTGAATACCACTAAAGCACCTCAAAATCAGCAAGTCAAAATGGAGCCAGTTCCTCTCCCTCTAGATTCTTCCTTCTGTGTTGTTTATATTGGTTGCAGACATTGTCATATACTCAACTGCCCAGGACAGAAATCTTAGAATCATGCATGACTCCTTTTCCCCCTTTATCACTTATATCCAGATAACCACTAAACCTTGAATTCTATCTTCTTGGTAATGTTCAACTCCATCTATATTTCTCTATTCCTCTTGTTAGAGTCCTAGTTTAGCTCTTCAATTTCTGACCTGGATTGCCATCACAGCTCCTTTTGTAATTTTCTTGCTTATCTTCTCTTTCTTCTCTTATTTCTCACATTAGCCAGTGATCTTTTAAAAATGCAATGTAATAAGGGCTCCTGGGTGGCTTACTTGGTTAGTCACATCACAACCAACTTTTGGTTTCATCTCAGATAATGATTTCCAGTCTCATGAGATCCAGCCCCATGTCAAGAGTCTATGTTGGACATGGAGCCTACTTAAGACGCTCATTCTCCTTCTCCATTTACCCTTCCCCACCCAACTCTGTCACTCCTCTTTCTCTAAACAAACAAACAAACAGACAGACAGACAATCTAATCATGTGACTTTCTTTAAATGCCTTTGTGACTCCTTTACTCTATCACATATCATTTAATAGGTAAGGACCACCATGATTGACCTTGGCCCATCTTTCTAGCCTTTTTTCCCACCTCATACAGTGTTTTCTACTCCACTGCAGTTCTTAAACATGCTACAAGCTTTTCTTTTGCCAGTGTTTTTGTTCTGCCTGGAGAAACTATCTCCTAACCTTCTTACTTAAGTAATTTTCCTTTCAAGTCTCTTCTCTAAGAATCCACTCCTGAACTTCTTCCATCTCCAAATTCAGTTTGGATTCACTACTTCACAAGTTCACTTTGCACTTTTCGTCTCTATCATAGCAGTAAACCATATCATAATACAGTTATTAGTTTACCTGACCAGAAGATGCCATGCACTGCTCATTGGGTCATTAGTTATCACTCCCTATCCACTGCCAGTGTAGTCTACAAATACTATGCTACAGAAGTAGCATAGTATCGCAACAAATATTGCTGAATTTGGAGTCAGATACATATGAATTTGAGCCTAATCTTTCTAGTCCTCTGTTTATTTATCTGTAGAATAGGACTGAAAATAATACCTTTTTCATGGAATAGTGTTCTATTACTATCTAGTAAATGATCAAAAACTGTTAATATGATTTCTAATTTTAATTTTTAAGAGCAGATAAACCTGAATATTCAACTCATTTTTATAAGTCAAGTGCATGGTCACTTGGCATGGATTTTGAGACAATCATGCTGATACTTCAACATACTAATTGATTCCTTCCTGACTTCTCGATAATTAAGATGTCCAGATAAACCATATTGTGGATAAGTTAGACTTTATTAAAGAATTTCTGTTCAGATCCTACAATCATTAAACATCTTATTTCAGGTTTTAGATTCCAAAGCAAAACAAAGCAATACTAAGCAAAATAAAACAAACAAACTTAAAGAAGGCACTAAGATAGGAGTTTAGAGAGAGAGTTAAAATCTAAAAACCTAGGTCACATTTCCTAGGTAAACCCATTGTCAGGATATGTTCTTTCATCTGGGCTCACATCACAGCAGTCCATCTAAGAACCAGAAATAATGGAATCAGAAGACTAAACTGAATTTGAATTTAACTAACCCTTGCTAATTCACCATGAAATCCAATTGTTCTGGCTCCTTGTTGATCTGCTTTCGTTCTGATTCACGTATTTATCCCACAATTATGAACTGAACATCTTTATGTCCAGCTCTGTGGTAGACATAGGCTTGTGGCTGTGTGAGTGAAGAGGTTGTCTTATGATTTACCCTTGACTGTGACTAGGCCCTTCTTGCTTCCATGCCTCCCTTAGAGTTCAAGTTCCCACCAGTACGATTGATGCTTTTTGTTCATGAATTATGTTATATACTCTAAATTTATAATAAGCTTAGCTGTATCTTTCCCCCCTTCCTCAATAAATAGTCTTTAGGACAAATGCCAGTTTTCACTAATGGGATAGTCTAGAAGTCTTGTTTAGATTGTTGCCATGGGCATGGCTCTCTACTGTCTTCTTATCATTGAATTTTCTTTGCAGCTGCACCTCATGCCAAGCAATTGATATTGTCCCAAGTCACCATCTTGTGGCCTAAACCAGCATTGCTAACCAGCATCAGCTAAACTTTTAAATACATTTCTTTAAGGCAGCATTGTAAAACAGAAATATAAAGGAAGCCACATATGAAATTTAAATCCTCCAGAAGCACATTAAAGAGGTAAAACTAACAGGTAAAGTTAATTTTAATAATAGATTTTATTTAATCAAATATATTAACTGTTATCCCTTCAAAGTAGTCAATATAAAGGCTATGAAATATTTTATATATTTTTGTCATAAATAGTTTTAAAAATTCAGCATGCATTTTGCACTTACATTACACACAGATTTGGACTAACCACATTTTATTTTATTTTTATTTTTTTAGAGATTTTATGTATTTATTTGACAGAGAGAGAGACAGCAAGAGAGGGAACACATGCAGGAGGAGTGGGAGAGGGAGAAGCAGGCCTCCCACTAAGCGGGGAGCCCAATGCCCAGCTCAATCCCAGGACCCTGGGATCATGACCAGAGCCGAAGGCAGACACTCAACAACTGAGCCACCCAAGCACCCCTGGACTAACCACATTTTGAATGCTCAGAATTCCCATGTGGCTCATGGTTACCATATTGAATGGTACAACTCTGTTGTTCTGCCAAGCTCTCTAGCACCCCCATGCTCTTGTTTACATTGTTCCTTCCTTAGAATACTTTTCTTTTCCTTGCTCATTTCTTTAGATTAACTCAAATATCACCTTCTCCAGCAAGTACTCCTGTTCCAAGTGCTTCTCCTCTCTGTGTCTTTGTACCTTGTGCATACCCTGTCATTGTCATCATAAGCATCATGTTCCTGAAATAGCTGAGCTGCTCATCAGTTTCCATGTACTGTTGGAATACTTGAGAGCAAGGACTGTGTGTGTTTTATTTTGTTTTGTTTTTTTGCATAGTATAAGAACTTACAAAAGTATTGGATACAAAATATATGATCATCTTTTGATAGAGGTACCTGGTGGCTCAGTCAGTTAAGCATCTGCCTTTGGCTCAGGTCATGATCCTGGTGTCTGTGGATCAAACCCCACATCAGGCTCCCCGCTCAAATGGAGAGTCTGCTTCACCCTTTGCCCCTGCTCATGCTCTCTCACTCTCTCTTAAATAGATAAATAAAAATATTAAAAAAGGAAATGTCTTGATAAATAAATGCATATATTAATGATGCATATAGCAGATACAAATGTTTAGACAGGACTAGGACCAACAGAGTAGAGAGAGATGAATGGAGAGATGGATAGGAGATATAGCACAGAGCACCTTATATGCCTTTGCAGTTTATCCTGAAGCTGAAGTGAAGGCATTATTTCTGTGTAGTGAATAAATATAAAGAAAACTTGGGCATACTGTGGTAGTTAAGAAGATAGACTCCAGATGCACACAATCTGAGTTTGAATCCAAGGGGTTTTGCTAGTTCTGAGACCTTGGGCAAATTTATTTATTTATTTATTTATTTATTTATTTATTTATTTATTTGAGAGAGAGAGAGAGAGAGAGAGAGAGAGAGAGTACAAGCAGGAAGAAGAGTGGAGGGAGAGGTAGTGGGAGAAGCAGTTTCTCTGCTGAGCTGGGAGCCTAATGTGGGACTTGATCCCAGGACCTGAGATCATGACATAAGCTGAAGTCAGATGCTTAATTGACTAGCCACCCATGTGCCCCTGACCTTGGGCAAATTATTTAGCCTGTCTGTGCATAAATTTCATCACATCAAATTGTAAAGAATATTATAGTGTATCTCCATGGCAGGGTTATGGTGAGGATATAAGGAGTTGTTACATGAAAAGTTATAAGAATGATTTCTACAGTAGGTTTCACAAGTGGTAGATCTTACAATTAAATATTTTAAGTAAAGAAGTAACACAATGAGATCTGCATTTCATAAATATCATGATGTCAACTGAGGGTGAAGAGTGAGTCCAATGAGGAGATTACTCAAAGGCTTTAGTAAGATTTGGTGGAAGTCTGAACTAGGGAGTAGATAGTGGAAATGGGGAACATTGACATCTTCGGAAAGTGTATAAGAGTTGAGAAGATTTGAAGATTTGACAGAGTTGTTGAGGGAGGTGAGACACAAAAGAGTCTATCATAACTCTTAAGTGTCTGTCTTGGGCAGGTGGGTGAATGATAGTACCTTTTAACAGCCCAAGAAATATAGAAAGAATAGTGTTTTGGTGGGAATGAGGTGGTAGTGGCAGAGTGAAGGGTACACTGGAGTAATGGATTGAAAATGATAGATATACTGAGTTTGGTGTGACTGGGGGATATTTCAGAGTAAATGTTTAATAAGAAAGACATATATGGGTCTAATACCCAGGATAAACATCTAGACACTGACTTTGTATTTTCAAAGGAAATGGTTAACTATCTGGTTGGTATTGATAAATGTGAACTTTGAGAACATAATGGACACCTTTTAAAAATAATCAGTTAAGCCCTTTCTTGACCTGAGAGATGAAAAATTTAAATAAAATAGAAAGCAGTTTTATATGTACACTATAAGCAGTTCATATTGCTGTAAACTATTTTTGAAAGATTATACGGATGCACACAAAGCACAACTATAATCTTTAAATTGTTAAAGCAACAGAGGTTTCAGTAGTACAAACTAAACTTATTCTATTTTACATAAAGACAAAAAGCAGAGGTTGTGATTCACTTCTTCTCACATGGGTAATAATGATTGCAGCATGTACAGGTGCAAGAAATTAGAAGTAGAAGTTATCACCAAGAAGTATTTTCCTCTTGGTTAATCTTTCCTAAAACCAGAATACATTTTTATCATATCGTAGAGATACCTCATCTCTCCTTCAGGCTATCCATTGTTAAGTATGAAACGTTCATTTTTTTTTCTTTTTTTAAGATTCAGATTCAAGTCATTCAGTAAATTCAGGAAATATCTATGTAAACTAATGCCAGAGAAGTGGATCCCTGGACACTGGGGCTCTGTTAGAGCCATTTATAGGGGAAAATCCCCAGACCTAACTGAAGGGGTTCATTTAGCAGATGTGCATCTGGCAAGCACTGAGACAGGGAAGAAGAGAAAAGTAGTACGTTGCAACAAAGGACAGATGTAGGGTGAGTTTGAGAGCTAGAGAAACCTGTGGATAAAGCTATTGAATGGGAGAGATTGGAGTAAGCCAGAGGAATGGAAAGATGAAGCTAAGAAGTTTTGTGATACATTTTGCTACTGTTCTCAAAACATACTGCCCTGCTTTGTCTTTGTCTCCTTAGCAGATACCAAGCTTAGTCTGGTGATTTTCTCTGGTCAAGAAAAGGGAGCAGGGGCACCTGGGTGGCTCAGTGGGTTAAAGCCTCTGCTTTTGGCTTGGATCATGATCCCAGGGTCCTGGGATAGAGCCCCGCATTGTGCTCTCTGCTCAGCAAGAGGCCTGCTTCTCTTCCTCTCTCTCTCTCTGCCTGCCTCTCTGCTTATTTGTGATCTCTGTCTGTTGATAAAAAAAAAAAAAAGAAAAGAAAAGAAAAGAAAAGAAAAGAAAAGAAAAGAAAAGGGAGCAGAACTAATGTATGCTCCTTTCGAGTGGAAGTTCCGCCAGGTGATCAGCCTGTTCCAGACAGGAGCTGTCAGTGATGTGCATGAAATACAAGTTCAGAAGTTGATCTTTGTTGTTGAAAGCCACAAAAATTTGGGGGTCATTTGTTACTGCAGCAGAGCCTAGCCAATGTTGATTAATACAAAGCAAAAAATGAGCAAATAATGAGATTTGGAAAGGTCAAGACTGGGTTTGAGATTGAGCACAAGAACAAGAGTTCTGGTTTTGGAGTTTCTCCTACTGTTATCCCTGCCAGCCTGTGTGTAGACCCCTATAGTAAAGGATCCTAGCAGTATAGTATCATGGATATAGAAGCATATACTAGGCATCAAACAGAGGTTCCTCTGTACCCAAAGGATGTGACCTTTGGCAAATTATTTCATGTCCCTTTAGGTCTGTACGTCAACTTCCTGTATAATAGGGAAAACAAAACCTACCTCAGAGAGTTTGTTGTGAGGA
This sequence comes from Mustela nigripes, assembly GCF_022355385.1. NCBI lineage: Eukaryota > Metazoa > Chordata > Mammalia > Carnivora > Mustelidae > Mustela > Mustela nigripes. The sequence continues at coordinate 169,616,377 of NC_081557.1, read as the reverse complement.
TTATACAAGGGAATTACTGTCTCATAGATATATGGTACACAGTAATCACTGAGTAAATCCTCACTATAGTTATTATTTTGGTTTTATACAATCAAATATGCTTAGGATTGAGAATTCCATTAAGGGTAATTTATTGCATATGACATCTCATTCAATGAGAAAATACATATTATGAAATTACTGTAACAGATAGTTGCTCAGGTTGACTCACATGGTAGTTGCATGGCTATTTCAGTGATGCTCCTGAAATAAAAATAGACACACTGGTTTCTAGGATAAATGCATGGTGCATTGTGCATACTTTGAATTTCATACATTAAAGCAGGGCATTGTTCATTTAACTGCTGTAGGACAAGGTTAACAGTAGGGAATGGGAATTGATATCTGTAGAGTGGTAGAATAATTGATTATGGTAGTTGACCTCTCTTAAAAGATGGAGAAAAGTTCTTACAACAGGAAAACATGAATTTTAGTAAACAAGTATTAGGGAAAATAATGCCTAGCCCCACAATTATCCTAACTTCCAGAACCTGTGATATGTCAGGTTACATGGTAAAGGAAATTAAGGATGCAGGTGGAATTAAGTTTGCTAATCAACTGACTTTGAGATGAAGTGATTATCCTGGATATGCCAGGTGGGCTCAATCTAAACTAGATAAACTAGATAAGGCAGAGAAATGGATTATGTCCTAGATCCTTCAAGAACAGAAGGTACTGATACCTTGATTATAGACTATTGAGACTTTTCCAACAAAGGGTGCTGATAACCACATGCAAAATAAATAAACTTTGATCTTTAATTAACTTGAAATGAATCATAAATCTAAATATAAAACCAAACACTTATAAATCTTCCAGCAGAAAACATAGAAGAAAATGTTTGTGACTGTGAGTTAAGAATAAATTTCTCTTCCTTCCCCTCCCTCCCCCTCCTCCCCCTCTCCCTTATCCTCCTCTCCTTCTCACTCCTCCTCCCCCCTCCCTTCCCCACCTTCCCCCTCCTCCCCTCCACTTCCTCTTCCTCCTTCCTGCTGCTGCTGCTGCTGCTGCTACTTCTTCTTCTTCTTTTTGGTATAGCAATCCAAGTTTATTGAATTATTGATGCTAAGTTATACAAAATCGGACCACTTTAATTAAGGCTTTTAGTTTACCTAAAAGTATAATAACATTAGGTTGGTCAATTTAAATACTGTGGCTCCCTGTTAGATAGACACACAATTTTTACACTTAAAGGTTAATGCATACCAAGGTACAAGATATTGTTAAATAAACAGGTGCCCCTGTTGATGGAAATTTAAATGGTAAAACCACTTTACAAAGTGATTTGGCTGTTTTCTAAAAGTTAAACCTAGTGTTACCATATGATCTATTCATTATAATCATGAGAGAAGAGAAAGTGTAAATCAACACAAAACTTGTACATGAATGCTCATAATAGCTTTATATGTAATAGTAAACATCTAGAAAAACAAAACAAAACAAAACAAAAAACCCTATGTCCAGTGCCAAGAGAAGTGAAAAATTGGTAAACACACAATATAAGTGAATCTCCAAATAATTATGCTGAGTGAAATAAGCCAGACAAAAAGGAGTACACACTCTATGATCCCATTTACAAAAGAGTGTAGAAAATGCAAATGCTAATCCACAGTGACAGAGAACAGATTGGTAGTTGTCTGGGAATTGAGGAAAGGGAGAGGCAGAGTGGAGAAGGGGAGGGAGGGATTTCAAAGAGGCAGGAATAAACTTTTGGGAGCTTAATCAATATGTTCACTATATTGATTATGGTAATGGTTGCCCAGGTGAATGCATATATCATAACTTTCAAACTGTATATTTTATTGTATGTCAATTATACCTCAGTAATAAAAAAAAAAAGACATTGTCCTTTATTATTTCTTGTATTGTGGTAGAGGTAAGACCATCTGGGAGTACAAAAAGAAATGAATTTGGGTTGACCTTTAGGCTTCCCAACCTGAATTCTCATTTAATTAAATTGTGAGAGAGAGGAAATAAAAAGAAATTTGCAGAGGTATGTATGCTCACACATATACATACACACATTACATGAGTTCAATTCTTCCTTTCTCTGTATTTCCATACAATAATTTTATGTGAGAATATTTCACAGGAAGTTTTAATTTTGAGATCAACTACTCAAGAATTTTAAAGTAGTCATCTAGTTTAATGTGCCATTAATGACTTATGGACTTTTGAGTATTTCAGATAGCAAGTTTCCATAATAGGTTGGTATATCTCCGGCTTAAAAGGAATCACTCTGGTTTCATCTCTGTATATTATCAGATAATTGGAATCCATGATCTTTATGAGAATCAGCTTTACAGTATAATTTGGCCAAGCGATTTATAAACTAACATTACTAAAAAGGGAAGATATGCAAACACTCAAGTCATACATATTTAAATTATTATATTGCACATTTTTCTCCTTTTCTTTTTTTTTTTTTTTTTGTTGTTGTTATTGTTCTTCACAGGGTAAAGTCTCTCTTGAGCCTTATACTTAAATCTATTGTTTGTTTTACCAAGTTGATGACATATTTAATACCTGTATTTGCTGTCAAATTACATAGTTATTTTATTTTTATTTTTTCAATTTTTAGGATAGTTTGTGACTCATGAAATCCCCAAGAAAGTATTTTTTGTAACATCTTGTGAATTGTGTATCATCTCTGGTAGATCCCTTTCAAAGACTTCATGTTTCAAGTGTTCTGCAGTGCTCTGGTGACAACTAATTCTTCCCATCAACATGTGTTTTACACAAAAATAGCCCGAGTCTTGCATCTGAAACTTCTGTCCATAAGTGTGTGTGTCCTCTTTCTCTCTGCTCTTCCCTCCTCACTCTCTGCTCTTTAAATTATAGCTTCATGTTATACTATTTGTTTTTCTAAAAGGCAGTCTTGGTTCATCTAAGTATGGATATCTCATTTTATTATTTGCCCCAGTCTTATCTTCGTGCCTTTATTATAGTAAATTTTAAACTTTTCTTGGTCATCTATGGTCTCATAGCAAGTGAGTACCTTGTAGCATATTTAGAAGTATATCATGAACTTGAACTCTTTGTAATTCATTTTCTAGTTCATGGGAGAGATAATGAATGAAATTATTATGATAATGAAATAATAAGATTAAGATACATAATAAAATGCAAAATTCTGACAATTGGGCTTTCAACTTTAACTTTTTGTTGTTGTTGTTAAAAAGAAAGTGACACTTTCTATTCAAAGAAAGTATTTTTGATTCCTTATCCCCTTCTTAGACCTAAAACATTAGGTGGGGATTTGATTGCTATGAATGCTCAACTATTTGGGGCAGGTAGCAGGAGGGGGCCATTGTACAAATGCTGACCTATTAGCTAACTTCACAAACATGAGCTTCACCTAAGACCCTAGTCCACTAATAAAATATGACAAGTTCAAAGTAAATCAGTACAAGATATTCTGTAAGTTTATGTAAAAGCTCTGTATAAACTTTTTTAAAAGTTATTTTTATTAACATACAATATATTATTTGCTCCAGCGGTACGGTTCTGTGAATCATCAGGCTTACATATTTCACAGCACTCACCATAGCACATACTCTCCCCATGTATAAACTTATTTTAATTAAAATTATGTTTTTGAAAACCTAATCATTATAATAATACCCATCTGTGATACATTTTTGCATGTGATTTGCTTTGTCCTAATGAAGAATGAAAAAATAAAAACAACTCAAATGTTCATAAAGACAGAACATCTTTAGCAGAGTAGTTTAAACTGCTGTGGGCTCTGTGTTGACAGCCTGGTGAAATGAATGCCTTAGTTGACTCCATGTTTTATCTTAGACAAGTTCTTTAAGTCCTTAATCCTCTAAAATAGAGAAATTAACAATAATCACTCCCATAGAGTTGTTAGTACTAATTGAGATGATGTGGGTAAACTGGTTGGAAGTGTGAGTGACATGTAAGTGCTACTTTTATTTTTATTAAGATATAACTGACTTATAACATCAATTTGGGGTATATAACATAATGATTTGGTATTTTTATATAGAGTATTATGAAATGAACTGCAATAAACCTAGTTGACATCCATCACCACACATGGTTATAATTTTTTTTCCTTGTGATGGGAACTTTTAGTATCTACTCTCGTAGCAACTTCCAAGTATAAAATATAGTATTATTCACTGTGGTCACCGTGCTGTACATTGGATTCTTTGGACTACTTTATACTATAACTAGATATTTGTATCTTTTGACCTCTTCACCCATTTTGCCCACTGCTTACTCCCTACTTCCAGGCTCTGGCAACCATCAATCAGTTCTCTGTATTTATGTTAAGTCTTTACTTTTTTTCAGATTCCACTTACAAATGACAGTATGATATTTGTCTTTCTCTGTCAGCTATTATTATTATTTTTAAGAAAAATGGATTTTTTTCTATTGCTACCCATATATTCATATAGAAAGATATAGAAATCACATGTGTGCAGCTGGATGAATGATCACAAAATGAATTTAGAGGTGTTCAATTTCTGTTTCATTCCCAAATTCTGCTTACTCCTTTACTTTGTTCTCTTTCTTTCCTATTTTTAAGTTAAATTATTTTGTTACATTTTGTTTGAGCTATTTCAAATTCATTCTGGAACAAGGAGGGATAAGAATAAAATCACAAATGGGGATGCCTGGGTATCCAAAGTCTATGAAGAACTTATCAAACTCAACACCCAATGAACAAATAATCCAATCAAAAAATGGGCAGAGGACATGAACAGACATTTCTGCAAAGAAGAAATCCAGATGGCCAACACACACATGAAAAAGTGCTCAACATCACTTGGCATCAGGGAAATACCAATCAAAATTACAATGAGATACCACCTCACGCCAGCCAGAATGGCTAAAATTAACCAGTCAGGAAATGACAGACGTTGGAGAGAATACAGAGAAAGGGTAATTCTCCTATACTGTTGGTGGGAATGCAAGCTAGTGGGGTCACTCTGGAAAACAGTATGGAGGTTCCTCAAAAAGTTGACAATAGAGCTACCCTACCCTAAAGATAGGGTACACGAAATGTAGTGATTTGAAGGGGTACATGCACCCAAATGTTTATAGCAGCAATGTCCACTATAACCAAACTATGGAAAGAACCTAGATGTCCATCTAGGTTTATCCACATTATCCACATTATCCATATTATCCATATTATCCACAGATAAATGTATAAAGAAGATGTGATTGATATATATATATATATATACATATATATATATATATATATATAATGGAATACTATGCAGCCATCAAAAGAAATGAAATCTTGCCATTTGCAACAACATGGATGGAACTAGAGCGTATTAAGCTGATTGAAATAAATCAATCAGAGAAAGACAATTATCATATGATCTCCCTGATATGAGGAATTTGAGAGGCAGAATGGGGTGGGGGGGTAGGGAAGCAAAAAAAGGAAACAAGATGGGATCGGGAGGGAGACAAACCATAAGAGACTCTTAATCTCACAAAACAGTCAGGGTTGCTGGAGGGAGGGGTGTGTGTGGAAAGGGTGGTTGAGTTATGGACATTGGGGAGGGTATGTGATATGGTGAGTGCTGTGAAGTGTGTAAGCCTGTCCATTCATAGGCCTTTACCCCTGGGGCAAATAAAACATTTTATGTTAATAAAAATAATAAAAAATTTAAAAAACAAAGAATAAAATCACAAATAGATGAATGGATGGATACACAGTTCTCTGACATGACCAGGAAGCTGATCTATCTTGAGTCACAGTGCTGAGGACCACAACTCTGTCTTAGATGTATGGACACACCTCCTAGTAGAGATGGCATGGATGGATGGATCAGAACAACTCTGGGAGTTGTCCTTGTTTGACCCTAATGCCATCTCTCTTTCTCGGCACTTGTCATCTGGGTCTCTATCCATATTGTTGGCCATTTGTTCATTTGAGCCTTTATTCTTGTAGTTGTAATGTAATTGTAATTTACAACTTAAAATTGTAATTGTAGCAAGTACCATCATAGCATTCCTGTCTTCAAACTCCTCTGCTGTTGGAAGCAATGCTTAGTCATTTCCCTTAATTTCCTGTAGGGAATAGGCCAATGCCAGAGAAGACAGTCTGTCACTCCAAAGATTTGGGTGATAACTCTGACAGTGAAAGCTAGGTTGATCACCATCATTTAACAGTCTTCTTTTCCTCAGAGAAATAGCAAATAATTTTATTTATTAGAAGCAAGAGCTATTCCAGCTGGCTTATTTGTTATGAAAAGATTGGCCAGAATGCCGTCTTAAAAATTAACATGTTCTTCTGAGGAATATTCAAAATGTGTGGGGTAAAACAGAGTATACTGAATTCTAATCCCAGCCTTTGACTGAGACTTTCTGGAGCTCAGATTCCTTTTCCAGAAAAGTACAGGTTTAAATAAGATGACGTCTAGCATCCTTTCCAATCTCCCTCCTCTTTTCTCGCTTCCCAACAGGTATGTGATTTTGAGTTTGTAGTGGTGTGAAAATCATGACCACTCTTGGGTGGCAAAGTATTTCTTATTAATAACACATCTAGTTCTTTCTTATACCAATTTCATTGGGCAAACTTTATTGGACTTAATTACTTTTTTGAAAAGTCCTTCAAAAAACTGGGTGGTAATGAGGGTCAAAGCCCTGAGATGAACACTGCTATGAGAATTCCTGACTTTCTGAACTGAAGATACTACAGCCTATTAGATAGGTGAGGATACAATAAATGGCCTAACAAGCACAGGTTTGGAGTTTTTCAAAGTGAGATGAGGTGGCAGAATTACAGATGACTCAGCTCAGGCAAGCCCTACACGTGCTCCAATTTGAAAATCTCTCTTCAGTAATTATTGTGGAACTGAGTCCCTGATAGCTCCAAGTACAATGAAACAGCTCTGGAGATTGGAATTCGGGGATAGGCCAGTTGCAAGCCTCAGACAACTGGACTCAGCTCACCAGTTCCTATCCTGCAAGATATTCATGCTCCCACCCAGCCTGAGACCTATTTTGGGACTCTGTGAAGCCATTTCCCAGGGCACTGGACCCTTTTGCTTTCCTCTGAAGGACTCAGGCTTCACATAAAATTCTTGTCTAAAATTCCGTCAGCTTCCTAAAAGAAGCCTCTGCCTGTTTAAGATCCCTTTTTACCTTCTTCAATTCCAGATCCTGGGGGCTGCCATTTTGGTTCACTCTGCATGTGAGTGGTAGGAGGTAGCCAAAAAGAGGGTCTTATTCAGCACCACAACCTCCACCACCACCATTACTACTACTACTTCTTCTTTTTCCTTCTTCTTTTTAAAAGATTTTACTTATTTATTTGTCAGAGAGAGAGAGAGAGAGAGAATGAGCACAATCTGAGGCAGGGGCAGGCAGGGAAGAGAGAGAAGCAGACTCCCCAGTGAGCAGGGAACTTGATTCAGGGCCTGATCCCAGGATGCTGGGATCATGACCTGGGCTGAAGGCAGATGCTTAACTGACTGAACCCCCCAGGGACCCCACTCAGTACTTCTTAAACAACAATTTGGGATGGATTTTGACGTGTGTGTAGTGGATGGTGCAAAGAGGCAAGAAGGTCTGAAATTAGTAAGGATGGATATAAATGTAAACTGCGAACAAATTTTGCCTCCAGCTCCCTCCTATCATTCCTTTCTTCAGTTATTGTATTTAATAAATATGCTTATGGTGTCACAAATATTCTTACCTTATTTTATATATCTCAATGATATAGGCTATGAAACATAAATTGATAAGAAATTGATCAGTGTAAGGGCTTTATTTATGATGCAAGTTTGTTTCTGTGTTCTCCTTATGTTCCAGATGAACACTTCGTAGTGTCTCTTAGGGAGGGAGGATATAGTCAGCCCCAAGGGAGAAAGGTCACAGAGACTAAGCACAACTTTATGTTTACTCTTTATTTGTTCTGTAATGTCTCTGGTCCATAGGTTCCCATCAATAAAATAAGGAAGGTGAATTAAATATTCTTTTCCCAAACCATGAAGCCAGTTGTTTCAAAAGTATGTTTCTGTTGTCTTCTCTTATAGAGTTAAAGTTTTCCAAGGGACATATTATTTCTTTCTTTTGTCTTCACACTTAGGTAGGAAGATAGGTCTTGCTGGTCTAAAATCTGCTAATGGTCTCTGTATAGATTTTAGCCCTTTTGCACTAGAAATATGTATGCTTATTCTCCTTCATTATTCAATCTTTTGGCTTTAATTTGTAAAACTTCATTCTCTGACCAACACTTTAGACAGTCTCCCTTTCATTTTGTTTTGCTTTGTTTTCTATGCTTACACAATGCTAATGTATATGTATCTTGAGGAAAACACACAGGACATTTTCCAAATCTGTTAGAGATCATGGGGATTTAGGCAATAGATTTATTTGCAGAATGGGATCTTTTTCTTCCTCAAATATTACAATCCATCTTCCAGGTTTCTTGGTCTCTTAATTCCAAAATACATTTTCAGCCCCTATTTTTTTTCATCCAGAGACTGGTTCAGCTCCGACTGGCTTCTCCCTTAATGGAGTAATTCCCCCTACTTCTCTGTGTGCTCCTATTTGAATGGTCTTCTCTCTGCACATGGAAATTGTTAAAGAATTCAAGTAGAGCACCATATCAGCATGCAAAACAGTAAGTTAATTATTTTTTCCCTTGTAAGTGTTTATTTTCCCTACACATTCCCATCTAATCATTCTAAATCTGGAATGATCTTATTAAATATTCAAAATATTTTTTGCCTTCTGCTTCTATCATATCACGAGTTTTCAAATAATTTTGTCATTAAAAATCAGTATGATTTGGAGACAGAATAGGTTGATTTCTGATTAAAAGACACTGATGTATCTCATAATAACCACAGAGGGAAGATTATTAATGTCTGTAAATATATGAGAGGTGTGAATGGGAACAATGAGACTAGGAGAGGGGATAAACTTTCTCTGAAATCATTCAGGTATCAAATGTTTGAGCTTGGATTTTAACTTGGAAATGACCAATTTACAAGCTAATGCCCTGTATAAGTCAATAACTTTGGGCTACATGTATCCAAAATATGCCACTCCCTAGAACTTTTAGAATAGGGTTTATTATCACATTTAAAGGAATCTGGAGGGAAGTAGCCCTGTGCTGGTGCTGTAGCCTCCTGATGTCAACAAAGACCCAGGCACTTTGAATCTACTTAGCATGTTGGCTTCTCAATTCCATAGCATTGGTGCTTTTCACAGCTCAGAACATAATTTTTGCTTTCAAAGCAGGAAGGAGGACAAGAGTCATAGACACCTCTTTGATTTGAAAGCAAAGCTTTTCACAGAAGCTCTCCTTTTCTCCCCTTAACAACCTTTCCCCCTTATGTCTTATTATTCAGACTGTGTTAAATGGCCACCCTGGCTCTAATGAAGTAGGGAAAAATGAGGATTTAACAGGGATATTTTTCTAATAAGCCTCAAGCTCAAAATGATGATGGTAACTGGAAGATCTTTTCTCAAATTATTTTAGCACTAATTTTATCATTAATGACAAAACCCCCACTTACTTATACTAATTAGCTGCATGCATGTATGCAATTGTACATAAGAAATGCTATAATTCATTTTATCATGAAATATCTAGAATTTTTTAAAACTTTAATCCCAGTATACTTAAAATACATTGTTTTATTAGTTTCTGGTGTACAATATAGTGATTCAATAATCCTACACATTACATAGTACTCATTATGGTAAGTGTACACTTGATCTCCTTCACCTGTTCCATTCATCCCCCACCTACTTCCACTCTGGTAACCACCAGTTTGGTCTTATAGTTAAGAGTCTATTTCTTAATTTGCTTCTTTTCCCCCCTCAGTTTGTTTTGCTTCTTTAATTCCACATATGATTAAAATCATGCAGTATTTGTCTTACTCTGACTGACTTCTTTTAGTCAACATTTTACCCTCTACATCCACTCATGTTGTGGTAAATGGCAAAATTTCATTATTTTTATGGCTAAGTAATATTCCATTTTATATACACCACATCTTCTTTATCCATTCATTTATCAAGGGACACTTGGGCTGCTTCCATAATTTGGTTATTGTAAATTATTGCTGCTGTAAACATAGGGGTGCATATATCTGTTTGAATTAGTGTTTTTGTATTCCTTGGATAAATAGTCAGTGGTAGAGTTATTGGATCATATGGTAATTCTATTTTTAATTTTTTGAGGAACCTCCCTATTGTTTTCCACAGTGGCTATACCAGTTTGCATTATTACCAACAGTGCAAGAGGGTTCCTTTTTCTCCACATCCACACTAAGACTTGTTGTTTCTCCTGTTTTTGATTTTAGTCATTCTGACAGGTATGAGTTTGTATCTCATTGTAATTTTTTTAAGCTTATAGTGTTTCATTTTTAATAGTGGTTATATTTAACTGGTTAGCAAAATTCCTGAAAATTTTTTTTTCATTTTATTTTATTTCTTTTCAGTGTTCCAAAATTTATTGTTTATACACCACACCCAGTGCTCCATGCTCCAAGAATGCCCTCCTTAAAATCCACCACCAGGATCACCCAACCCCCAAACCCGCTCCCCTCCAAAACCCTCAGTTTGTTTCTCAGAGTCCACAGTCTCTCATGGTTTGTCTCCCTCTCTGATTTCCCCCAAATCACTTCTCCTCTCCATCTCCCCATGTCCTCCATGTTATTTCTTATGCTCAAAAAGTAAGTGAAACTATATGATAATTGACTCTCTCTCTGCTTGACTTATTTCACTCAGCGTAATCTCTTCCAGTCCCATCCATACTGATACAAAAGCTGGATATTCATCCTTTCTGATTGAGGCATAATATTCCATTGTATATATGGACCCTATCTTCTTTATCCATTCATTCGTTGAAGGGCATCTTAGTTCTCTCCACAGACTGGCAACTGTGACCATTGCTGCTATGAACATTGGGTTACAAGTGGCCCTTCTTTTCACTACATCTGTATCTTTGGGTTAAATACCCAGTAGTGCAAATGCAGGGTCATAGGGTAGCTCTATTTTTAATTTTTTTTGAGGAATCTCCACACTGTTTTCCAAAGTGGCTGCACCACCTTGCATTCCCACCAACAGTGTAAGAGGGTTCCCCTTTCTCCACATCCTCTCCAACACATGTTGTTTCCTGTCTTGCTAATTTTGGCCATTCTAACTGGTGTAATGTGGTATCTCAATGTGGTTTTGATTTGAATCTCCCTGAGGGCTAATGATGATGAATATTTTTTTATGTGTCTATTAACCATTTGTATGTCTTCTTTGGAGCAGTGTCTGTTCATGTCTTTTGCCCATTTTTTAAACGTTGCCTGATTTCAAGCTTTACTACAAAGCTGTGATCACCAAGACAGCATGGTACTGGCACAAAAACAGACACATAGACCAGTGGAACAGAGTAGAGAGTCCAGATATGGACCCTCAACTCTATGGTCAAATAATCTTCAACAAAGCAAGAAAATATATACAATGGAAAAAAGAGAGTCTCTTCAATAAATGGTGCTGGGGAAATTGGACAGCTATGTGTAGAAAAATGAAACTCGACTATTCTCTTACACCATACACAAAGATAAACTCGAAATGGATAAAAGACCTCAATGTGAGGTAGGAATCTATCAAAATCCTAGAGGAGAACATAGGCAGTAACCTCTTTTACATTGGTCACAGCAACTTCTTTCAAGATATGTCTTCAAAGGCAAAGGAAACAAAAGCAAAAATGAATTTTTGGGACTTCATCAAGATCAAAAGCTCCTGCACAGCAGAGGAAACAGTCAACAAAACAAAGAGGCTACCCATGGAATGGGAGAAGATATTTGCAAATGACACTACAGACAAAGGGCTGATATCCAAAATCTATAAAGAACTCCTCATTGTAGTTTTGATTTCCATTTCCCTGATGGTGAGTGATGTTGAATATCTTTTCAAGTATCTGTTGACCATCTGGATGTCTTCTTTGGAGAAATTCATGTCTTCTGTCCACTTTTATTTCTTATTAAAAAAAAATGTTCTGTTCACTTTTAATTGGATTATTATTTGGTTTTCAGGTGTTGCGTTTTATCGGTTCTTTATATACTTTGGATTTTAAACCTTTATTGAATATGTCATTTGTAAATATCTTCTCCCATTCAATAGGTTGCCTTTTAGTTTTGTTGGTTGTCACCTTTGCTATGCAGAAGCTTTTTATGTTGACGTAGTTCCAATAATTTAGTTTTGCTTTCGTTTCCCTTGCCTCAGATGACATATCTAGAAAAAATTTTGGTACAACTGAGGTCAGAGAAATTACTGCCTGTGTTCCCTTCTAGGATTTTTATGTTTTTAGGTCTCACATTTAGGTTTTTAATCCATTTTGAATTTATTTTTGTGTGTGGTATAAGAAAGTGGTTTATTGTCATTCTTTTGGGTGTTGCCCAGTTTTCCTAGCACCATTTGTTAAAGAGATTTTCTTTTTCCATTGCTTATTCTTGCTTTCTTCACTGAGGAGTAATTGAACAAATACTCATGGGTTTATTTCTGGGCGGTGTATTGTGTTCTATTGTTCTATGTTTCTATTTTTGTGTCAGTACCATACTGTTTTGATTACTACAACTTTGTAGCATATCTTGATGTCTGGGATTGTGATACCACGAGTTTTATTATTTTTTATTTTTATTTTTTAAGATTTCTTGGCTATTTGGTGTCTTTTGTGATTCCATACAAACTTTTTCATCTGTTCTAGTTCTGTGAAAAATGCTGTTGGTATTTCAATAAAGATTGCATTGAATTGTAGACTTCTTTGGGTAGTATAGATTTCTTAATATATAGATGTCTAATTCATGAGCATGGAATATCTTTATTTGTGTTGTCTTCAGTATCTTTCATCAGTGTTTTATAATTTTCAGAGTATAGATCTTTACCTCCTTAAGTTTACTCCTAGGTATTTTATTATTTTTTGTGCAGTTGTAAATGGGACTGTTTTCTTTTTCTCTTTGTGCTCCTTCATTATTAGTGTATAGAAAAGCAGTAGGTTTCTGTATATTGATTTTGTGTTCTGTGATCTTACTGATTTCAATTTGTCAGTTCTAGTAGTTTATTTTTGGTGGGTTTTCCACATATAGCCTCATGTCAGCTGCAGAGAGTGAAGTTTTACTTCTTATTTACCAATTTGAATGTCTTTTATTTCTTTTTGTTGTCTTGTTGCTGTGGCTAGCACTTCCAATACTAAGTTGAATTAATAGTGGTGTGAATGGACATTCTTGTTTTGTCCCTGATCTTAGGAGAAAAGCTTTGAGTTTTTCACCATTGAGTATCATATTAGCTGTGAGATTTTCATAGATGGCCTTTTTATGTTGAGGTATGTTATCTCTAAACCTCTCTTGTTGAGAGTTTTTTTTTTTTCCATGAATGGAAGTTGTACTTTGCCAAATACTTTTTCTGCATCTATTGAAATGATTATATATATATATTTTTAAGATTTATTTTTATTTTTATTTATTTGACAGAGAGCACAAGTAGGCAGAGTGGCAGGCAGAGAGAGAGGAAGGGAAGCAGGCTCCCTGCTGAGCAGAGAGCCCGATGCAGAACTCGATCCCAGGACCCTGAGATTATGACCTGAGCCGAAGGCAGCGGCCTAACCCACTGAGCCACCTAGGTGCCCGATTATATGGTTTTTAGCCTTTCTCTTATTGATGTGATGTATCACATTGATTGATTTGTGAATATTGAACCATGCTGGAATCCAAGGAATAAGTTCCACTTGATTGCGGTGAATTATTTTTAATGTATTGCTGGATTTGGTTTACTAATATTTTGTTGAGGATCATTGCATCTATATTCATGAGAGATATTGGCCTGTAGTCCTCTCTCTCTCTCTCTCTTTAGTGTCTTTATCTCATTTTGGTATCAGGGTAATGTTGGCCTCATGGAATGAATTTGGGAGATTTTCCTCCTCTTCTTCTTTTTTTTTTTTTTTTTGAATACTGTGAGAAGAAAAGGTATTAACTCTTCTTTAAATGTTTGGTAGGATTCACCTGTGCAGGCTTCTGGTCCTGAATTTTTGTTTCTTGGGAGTTTTTTGATTACTGATTCAATTTCATTCCTGGTAATTGGTCTGTTCAAATTTTCTATTTCTTCTTGATTCTATTTTGGGAGGTTATATTTTTCCAAGAATATATCCATTTATTTGAGGTTTTCTAAATTGTTGGCATATAATCTTTCATAATATTGTTTTATAATCCTTTGTATTTCTGTGGTGTTGGTTGTTATTTCTCTTCTTTCGTTTTTTTAAATTTTATTTTTAAAATTATTTGACAGAGGGTGAGAAAGATCACAAGTAGGCAGAGAGGCAGACAGAGAGAGAGGGGGAAGCAGGCTCCCTGCTGAACAGAGAGCCTGATGCAGGGCTCGATCCCAGGATCCTGAGATCATGACCTGAGCTGAAAGCAGAGACTTAACCCACTGAGCCACCCAGGTGGCCGTCTTCTTTCATTTCTGATTTTGTTTATTTGAGTCTTCTTTCTCTCTCTTATGAATTTGGCTAAAGGTTAATCAATTTTGTTGATCTTTTCAAAGAACAAGATCCTGGCTTCATTGATTTGTTCTATTGTTACTTTTTTGTTTCATTTTGTTTTTAGTTTCCTTTTTTTTTTTTTTAAAGATTTATTTATTTGACAGAGAGAGACACAGTAAGAGAGTGAACACAAGGAGGGGGAGTGGGAGGAAGAGAAGCAGGCTTCCTGCAGAGCAGGGAGCCCCATGTGGGGATCGATCCAAGGACCCTGGGATCATGACCTGAGGCGAAGGCAGACCTGTAATGACTGAGCTAGCAAGGAGCCCCTCTTTTTTAGTTTATATTTTGTTTATTTCTGTTTATTTATTTCCTTCCTTCTATTGTTTTGAGTTTTTTACTTGTTCTTCTTTTTCTAGCTCCTTTAGGTGTAATGTTAGGTGGTTTTTTTTTTTTTTCCCCCGAGATCTTTCTTGCTGCTTGAGGTAGGCCTGTATTCATATAAACTTCCCTCTTAAAATAGTTTTGTTGCATCCCAAAGATTTTGGACCATTGTGTTTTCATTTGTCTTCATGTATTACTTGATTTCCTCTTTGATTTCTTCATTGATCCATCCATTTTTAATAGAATGTTATTCTTTGGCATTGATATTCTTTCTAGATTTTTTTCTTGTGTTGATCTCTAGTTTCATAGCATTGTGGTCAGAAAACATGCATGACTTTGATATTTTTGAATTTGTTGAGACTTGTTTTGTGGCCTAATATGTGACCTATTCTGGAGAATGTTCCATGTGCACTTGAGAATAATATGTATTCTGCTGTTTTAGAATGGAATGTTCTGAATATATTTATTCGATTTATTTGTTCCATTGTGTCATTCAAAGCCACTCTTTCTTTGTTGATTTTCTGTGTAGATGATCTGTTCATTGATCTAAGTTAAAGTCCTCTACTATTGTTGTGTTACTATTGATTACATACTTCATGTTTACTATTGGTTGTTTTATATATTTGGTGCTCCCACGTTGGGTGCATAAGTATTTGCAATTGTTATATCTTCTCATTGAGCTGTTCACTTTATGATTATAATGTTTTTCTTTTATTTTTTTTAAAGATTTTATTTATTTATGTGACAGAGTGAGAGATCACAAGTAGGCAGAGAAGCAGGCAGAGAGAGAGGGGGAAAGCAGGCTCCCCACTGAGCAGAGAGCCCTATGTGGGGCTCAATCCCAGGACCCTGAGATCATGACATGAACTGAAGGCAGAGGCTTAAGCCACTGAGCCACCCAGGTGCCCCTATAATTTATTTCTTTATCTCTTGTTAAAATCTTTGTTTTATCTGATGTAAGTATTGCTACCCCAGCTTTCTTTTCACTTCCATTTGCATGCTTAATGCTAGTCCATCTCTTCAATTTCAATCTTCAGGTGACTTTACATCTGAAATGAGTGTCTTGTAGGCAGCATATAGATAAGACTTGTTTTTGTTTGGGTTTATTTTGTTGTTGTTCTTTTTTTAATCTATTCTATCACCCTATATCTTTTGATTGGAGCTTCTTGTCCATTTATAGTAAAAGTAATTATTGATAGGTATGTACTTATCTTTATTTTGTTACTTGTTTTATGGTTGTTTTTGTAGTCCTTTTCTGTTCCTTTCTTTTCTTGCTCTCTTATGATTAGTTGTCTTTCTTTAGTGATATACTTAGATTCTTTTCTTTTTATTTTTTGCATATTTATTACTGCTTTTTGATTTCTGGTTGCCATGAGGTTTGTATGTACTATCTTATACAAATATCAATTTATATTAAGTTGATGATCATGTAAGTTTGAACCCATTCTTTACTTTTCTCCTGTCATGTTTTAGGTATATGGTGTCATATTTTATATCCTTTTATTCTATCAATCCCTTGACTGATTTTTCTAGGTATACTTCATTTTACTGCTTTTTTGCTTTCTCTTTTTAAAAATTTCTGCATATGGTCTCTCTCTCTTTCTCTCTTTTTAAAAAGACTTTATTTATTTATTTGCCAGAGAGAGAGCATAAGCAGGGGAAGGAGCAGAGGGAGAAACAGGCTCCCCCTGAACAAGGAACAAAAAGTGGGACTTGATCCCAGGACACTGAGATCATGACCCAAGCCAAAGACAGACATTAATGAAGGAGCCATCTAGGTGTCCCATGGTGGTCTTTCCTTTCCACTCAACAACCCCCTTTAACATTTCTTGAAGGGTTGTTTTAGTGATGATGAATTTCTTTAAGTTTGTCTCAGAAACTTTCTGTCTCTTCTTCTATTCTGAGTGGTAACCTTGCTGGATGCAGTGTTCTTATTTGCAGGTTTTCTTTCAGTACTTTGACTATATCATATAACTCCCTTCTGGCCTGAAGAGCTTCTGCTGAAAAATCTGTTGACATCTTATAGAGTTTCCTTTGTATGTAACTGTTTTATTTTCTCCTTCTTTTTTTAAAACTTTCTCTTTATCAGTACCTTTTTCCATGTTAATTAGAGTGTGTCTTGGTGTGGACCTCCTTGGTTTGATTTTGTTGAGGTCTCTATGTGCCTCCTGGATCTGGATTTCTGTTTTCTTCCTCAGATTTGGGAAGTTTTCAGGTTTTATTTCTTCAAATAAATTTTCTTTCCTCTTTCTCTATCTTCTCCTTCTGGGATCCTTGCATTGCACATGTTATGCTTGATGAAGGCACTGAGTTCCCTTAATCTATTTTAATTTATTATTATTATTATTATTATTAGTCTCTCCTATTCAGCTTGATTGCTTTGTTACTCTGTCCTATGAGTCACTGACCCAGTCTTCTGCTTCCTCTGGTCTACTATTTATTCAGTCTATTAAAAATATATGTATTTATTTAAGAGAGAGAGAGAGAGGAAGGGAGGGGCAGAAGGGGAAGAAGAGAGAAACAGATGCCATGCTGAGCATGGAACCTGAGTCAGGGCTTTCTCTCAAGACTCTGTGATCATGGCTTGAGCTGGAACTAAGAGTTGGACACTTAACAAACTGATTGGCCCAGGTACCCCTCCATCTAGTGCATTTTTAATTCCAGTTATTGAGTTCTTCATCTCTGATTGGTTCTTTTTTAAGTTTTCTACCTGTTTGTTGAGGGTCTTGCTGAGATCCTCCACTCTTTTCTCAAGTTTAGTGAGTATATTTATGACCATTACTTTATCAGACATGTTGCTTATCTGCATTTTATTAAGCTCTCTTGTTGTGAATTTTGTCCTATTCCTTAATTTAGGTCATATTCTTCTGTCTCTTTATTTTGTCTCAGTTTCCGTGTCTGTTTCTTTCTTTTTTCTTTTTTTTTTTTTAATTTTAAAAATATTTTATTTATTTATTTATTATTTTTTTTTTTTTTAAAGATTTTATTTATTTATTTGACAGAGAGAAATCACAAGTAGTCGGAGAGGCAGGCAGAGAGAGAGGGACACGGAAGCAGGCTCCCTGCTGAGCAGAGAGCCCGATGCGGGACTCGATCCCAGGACCCTGAGATCATGACCTGAGCCGAAGGCAGCGGCTTAACCCACTGAGCCACCCAGGCGCCCTTATTTATTTTTTTTGACAGCGAGAGAGAGAGACAGTGAGAGAAGGAACACAAGCAGGGGGAGTAGGAAAGAAGCCGGCTTCCCCTATCAAGGTGCTTGACACAGGGCTTGATCCCAAGTCCTGGGATCTGAGCTGAAGGCAGATGCTTAATGACTGAGCCACCCAGGCACCCCTCTGTATCTGTTTCTATGGGTTAGGAAAGTGAGTTACATCTCCTACTCTTGAAAGTAGTGACCTAATGAACAATAGGTCCTGTGGTGCCCTATGGTGCAGTATCCCCTATTCACGAGAACTGGTCCTTTAGGGGTCTGTCTTCTATGTGTTGCCTGTGCCTTACTATTACAGCTGAGCCATATTTGCTGTAAGTCCAGTTGTCTGCAATGATTCTCATTGCTTGTTATGGGCAAGGTTTGGTGCCTGTGGGCCAGTTTGGGGTCACCTTGTGCTTCAGCTGAGTCAGAGAAGGCATTTGTCAGATCCAGTAGCACTGAACTGCAGGGTGCTTTTCCTCTGTCATCTCCTGAGAAGCTTTTGTTGATGGGTGGTGTCTGTAGTCAGACCTGATGTCTGCCCTAGCACCACTGCTAGAGCTGTATTTGGACTAGAGTGTGTGGTCATATCCCCTTCTCCCTAGAGACGTCACTTTGGGGTGTTGCTGGTCTCTTTTGAAGCTGCTTGCATATTGCCAGGCTATGGCATCATTTTGGATGGCCTCCAGCCAGGCTGGATGGGATGGGGGTAGGTCTGCAAAAGAACAAAGGGGTAGAGAATCCAAGAGAGGACCTGCAGTGGCCTAAGAAAACTCCTGCTGTGGTCAGTCAGGTTGGTGGGAGCATGCTGTTAGCAAGCTAGCAAACACAAAGTGTTTGTGCTGTGCTGGTTCCTGCAGGTGTCCATATATTTAGGCTGGGAGAGTATGGAAGGGAAATGGCACCTGCCAGCCCTTTTGTTTTTTGAAGAAGTCTTCCAAATATCCCCGCCCCTCAAGCACATACTCTGCGATCAATAAATAAATCTGTCTGTATACCCCTGGGAATTTTTAAACTGCTGCTTCTATACTCTCATTCTGCGGGGCTGTTTGTTGTGCTGTCTATTCTAGAGCAGGGACTCAATTCCTATTGTTCTCTGGTTCTCCCAGTGCTGAGTCCCCTGATTTTTAAAGTTCCAAGTGTTAAATCCCACTGATTATAAGAAGTTGTGAAATTTGGTCCCTATGGTTTTCAAAGCCCAGTGTTAAGGGGATTTATCTGCCCCCTGGGTATCCCCATGCCTGGAATGCCTGGAGTACTTGAATTGGGCATCTGCTTTTCTCTCTCCACACCTGCTATGTCCCTCCCTCCCATAGACAGTCCAATGGATCCTTTGACTTTCGGCTGTGTCTCTGCCCTTCCTACCTTCTTCAGTGTGGCTTCCTCTTTACATTTAACTGTGGATAGTCTGTTCTGCCAGTCTTCAGATCATTTTTCTGGGGTTATTTACATTCATGTGGATATTATCAGTTGTATCTGTGGGATGAGGTGATCTTGGTTTCCTCCTTTTCCATAATCTTCCCCAGAAGTCCCTAGAGTTAGTTTTTAGGATGTCTGTGAGAAACAGTTTCTCCACCCTTCACAATGGATCCAGGTGGAGGGCAATCAATGTTGATTGCTATTGCCATCTGTACTTTCATTGCTCATTTTTGTCTCTTTTGTTTACTGTTATATTCTTAATATTTGAAGCAGTGCTTGGTATATTGTAATGAATACTTAATGAATGAATATGTAATGAATACTTAATGAATGAATGAATAAATGAATGGCTTTCATGAATAGGAAATTAGATAAGAGGTGACAGTCTGCAATGGGTAAAGGGAAACCTCGACCATGGACACAAATGTTAGTGAAAGGGTTGAAGAGATTCCAGATCTTTAGAAAGGGGCAAATTTGCGACTTAAGAAAAGAGAACCAGGGCAAATTAGAATTAGAGGTTACAACTAGAGGGGGAGTCCATGGCTGGGTTACATGAAGAAAGGGGCCTGAGGTGCATGAAATTTGCATATGAAGGGAATATGAGTGAGGGAAACGAATCTTTGGGAACTGCTTCCAGATCTTGCCCTGGGCTAAATTGAACAAGATTTTGCTATCATCAGTTAACTCGTAAATGTAGCTGACCAGGATTAAAAGTTTAGTGAAGAAATCCTGTTCTGAAAGTTGGGATCCCTTCTGTCTTTGGACCTGTTAATGTCCAGTCACTGCCAAAAAGTCTTGTAGAAATCCTTGTCAAACTTCTTAAGATAATCATATTTCTAATAAGGTCTTAGCTTCTTTTATTCACTGAGGAAAACTGACTTCTTTATGAGAGGCATCTGATTAAATTCTGAGCAAAAACATATAAAAAATCTTTCCTATGCTATGTTAATTACAAAAATAAGCAGATCTCCAGTGGAGAGATCCTTCTCCTTTTGTGAGCCCTCAAGAGGGGAGATATTTCTAAGTAGGTTTTTTTTCTAAATTATGCAGTTTAGATTTATCTTCTAAATAAATAGTGCCTTGTGTCAAGGGGAGGGATGGAGGAAGAGGAAGAAGAGAAGCAGTCCTGGTCTGCAGAGTGTCTCCAGAACATTTCTTCAGGGAGAGGATCCCATTTCAATATATCCAAATTTATCTTTTGAGACTTTTTTCATGAATATTGGAAACAGAAGAGCTCCCTCCCTGCTTCCTGTAGCGAAATAATTAAGCCTATTCCAAGACATAACAATCAAAGTAGGTTTACTAGTTACAATGCTAAGCAATGGTTATAAACTTTTCTTATTATTGTCCTCACCATCAGCAAACAGTTGTTCTTCATGGATTGTTTCGTAGAAAAAACTACTTTTAGAGAAATTGGCATATGTTTGTGCATCTGCAGTAAGGAAAGTACAAATCAAAAATATTTTTATCATTTCATTTTGCTGCCTTATAGTTATTTAAAAAATCAGTGACGTGTTTACAAGACTTTTCAAAAAGGGTGAGGTGGTAAATAAGAGAGGGAGGTGGTGGTGGGGAGACTGAGAAACTGTTAAATGAATCTACAGTCTTCAACTTAGAAACCCAGAAGGTCTTGCTTTGTACTAGATGACCATTTACTTACATTGTTTAGTTAAGGGCAATCCTATTTATTGTAAGTAAAAGTTTGTTTTCTATCATTTACAACTGTATTTGATTTCCTCCAAGTTGAGAATTTGTGGTTGTTAGAGTTCATGGTTACTCTCATTTGAGAGTTGTACTGCATTTCTCCATTGCACATTTTTCCAGAACATAGATAGTAATTGTTATTACTTTTTTCTTTTATTTAAAATAGTTAACTTGTATTTCTATGATAATACATTACCATATAATTAGTACTGATACTAAATTTTAAATATACAATCCACTGAAAATGCTTTTTTCTCCCTACAGAAGCGTAAGCAGTTTTTTCTTCTCCAGAAGCAGCCACTGTAACCATTTCTTTTTATATCCATCAGGAATCTTCTCTACATACATACGTAATATTCCTTTTTCAAAAAACTCAAATGAGAACCCATTTTGCTTCATCACTTCATCTCTCTTTCTTTATTATATACTGGGATGATTTCTTTTCAGTACTTATAGAACTATTTTGTTATTTTTAAAGGTTACATTATATTTCATTTTATGATACTAATAGGTCTATTTAGAGTGACTAATTGATAGGACAAATAAGTTACAAAATACACCATTGAATATTCATATATGTGTGCTATTTTATAATTTTTTGTGTTCATCTAGGAATGAAACTGCTAGGTTAGGATATATACTTCCAAAATTTTAATAGCTGTTTCCAAATTGTTCTCCATGGAGTTTATACAATTTTGAATATGACATTGTAGTTTATAATTCTAAGTTGACAGGGTTATGATTTTGGACAGGAATGAATAATCTTTTTATTAATTTTTAAGTATTTAAATTTCTTTTCAGTGTACCAGAATTCATTGTTTATGCACCATACCCAGTGCTCCATGCAATCCGTGCCCTCCATAATACCCACCACCAGGCTCACCCACCCCTTCAAAACCCTCAGATGGTTTTTCAGAGTCTATAGTCTCTCATGGTTCATCTTCGCCTCCAAAAATCTGTCTTTAAGTTCAATTTTCTTCACTCATACTCACTTTGACTGTAGAAATACTGCCTTTCATCTTTGTTTTTTTTTTTTGTAATGAATCTAACAATATTCTGTCTTAGACAGTGGAGGATACAGACTAGCTCAGGATACAAACTTCCAGGGTTTAAATTCTGTTCTCACTGCTTAGGGGGTGTGTGTACACTAAGGAGAGTAATAGTTCTATCAGAGATTCACTGTGAGGATTTAATGAGATAACACATAAAAGACACTTGAACCATTAAACACTTGATAAATATTAGATATTATTTTTATTACAATAAAAAAATTTAAGATGTTCTTACTTTGGGGACACTTGGGTGGCTCAGTGGGTAAGGCCTCTGCTTTCAGCTGAGGTCATGGTCTCAGGGTCCTGAGATTGAGTCCTGTACTGGGCTCTCTGCTCAGCAGGGAGCCTGCTTCCCCAACCCCTGCCTACTTGTGATCTCTGTCTATCAAATAAATAAATAAATCTAAAAAAAAAAATAAGATGTTCTTACTTTGGAAGTGCTTATAGGGGACAGATGACAAATAAATGAGTGTAACAAATGAAAAATATGAAACCTTTTAAAATTCAAGATAAATGTGCACATAAGATATTGTGTATTTAATAAATTTTTTTAGAACAAATAAATGAATGGATACATAACATTTAATATATCAGAAGGTATTAGAAATTTATCCAGAAATGGTATTTGGTATTTTTAAACTCAGTTTTTAAAATTTGTTGCTCATTTAACCAGTATAAGTTTTAAAAGTGATTTCTTTGAAATAGATAAAATTTATAATTAATTTTGTTATAATAAACTAAACAGATTTTAGAGCTTCCTATTATGTTATTCTATCATCTATCTATCTACCACCAATTTATCTTTATTTTAATAATATCTAAATTTTTTTTATAAACATGTAATGTATTAATAGCCCCAGGGGTACAGGTCTGTGAATCGCCAGTTTTACACACTTCGCAGCACTCACCATAGCACGTACCCTTCCCAATGTCTATAACCCCACCACCCTCTCCCTACTCCCCCCCCCCCCCCCCGCCACCCTCAGTTTGTTTTGTGAGATTGAGAGTCTCTGATGGTTTGTCTCCCTCCCAATCCCATCTTGTTTCATTTATTCTTTTCCTACCCCCCAAACCCTCCATGTTGCATCTCCACTTCCTCATATCAGGGAAATCATATGATAGTTGTCTTTTTCCAATTGACTTATTTCACTAAGCATAATACCCTCTAGTTCCATCCATGTCGTCACAAATGGCAAGATTTCATTTATTTTGATGGCTGCATAGTATTCCATTGTATATACATATATACCACTTCTTATTTATCCGTTCATCTGTGGGTGGACATCTAGGTTCTTCCCTTAGTTTGGCTATTGTGGGCACTGCTGCTATAAACATTTGGGTGCATGTGCCCCTTTGGATCACTACATTTGTATCTTTAGGGTAAATACCCAGTAGTGCAATTGCTGGGTCCTAGGGTAGCTCTATTTTCAACTTTTTGAGGAACCTCCATGCTGTTTTCCAGAGTGGTTGCACCAGCTTGCATTCCCACCAACAGTGTAGGAGGGTTCCCCTTTCTCCGCATCCTCGCCAGCATCTGTCATTTCCTGACTGGTTAATTTTAGCCATTCTGACTGGTGTGAGGTGGTATCTCATTGTGGTTTTGATTTGTATTTCCCTGATGCTGAGTGATGTGGAGCACTTTTTCATGTGTCTGTTGGCTATCTGGATGTCTTCTTTGCAGAAATGTCTGTTCATCTCCTCTGCCCATTTCTTGATTGGATTATTTGTTCATTGGGTGTTGAGTTTGATAAGCTCTTTATAGATTGTGGATACTAGCCCTTTATCTAATATGTCATTTGCAAATATCTTCTCCCATTCTGTCAGTTTTCTTTTGGTTCTGTTAACTGTTTCCTTTGCAGTGCAAAAGCTTTAGATCTTGATGAAGTCCCAATAGTTCCTTTTTGCCCTTGCTTCCCTGGCTTTTGGCGATGTTCCTAGGAAGAGGTTGCTGCGGCTGAGGTCAAAGAGGTTGCTACCTGTGTTATCCTCAAGGATTTTGATGGATTCCTGTCTCACATTGAGGTCCTTCATCCATTTTGAGTCTATTTTCATGTGTGGTATAAGGAAATGGTCCAATTTCATTTTTCTGCTATGTGACTGTCCAATTTTCCCAACACCATTTGTTGAAGAGACTTTCTTTCTTCCATTAGACATTCTTTCCTGCTTTGTTGAAGATTATTTGACCACAGAGTTGAGGATCTATTTCTGGGCTCTCTATTATGTTCCATTGATCTATGTGTCTGTTTTTATGTCCCTACCATACTGTCTTGATGATGACAGCTTTATAATAGAGCTTGAAGTCTGGAATTGTGATGCCATCAACTTTGGCTTTCTTTATCAATATTCCTCTGGCTATTCAAGTCTTTTCTGGGTCCATATAAATTTTAGGATTATTTGTTACATTTCTTTGAAAAAAATAGATGGGATTTTGATAGGGATTGCATTAAATGTATAGATCGCTTTAGGTAGCATAGACATTTTCACAACATTAGTTCTTCCAATCCATAAGCATGGAACATTTTTCCATTTTTTGGTGTCTTCCTCAATTTCTTTCATGAGTACTTTATAGTTTTCTGAGTATAGATTCTTTGCTTCTTTGGTTAGGTTTATTCCCAGATATCTTATGGTTTTGGGTGCAATTGTAAATGGGATTGACTCCTTGATTTCTCTTTATTCTGTCTTGTTGTTGGTGTAAAGAAATGCAACTGATTTCTACCACCAATTTATCTTGAGGGATAGAGTGATACTACATTATGTAGAGAAGAAGTACTATTAGGTGGGTCATAATGTCAATGAAATCAAATCCTCCTCCTTATAAGTGATGAGAGAAAGTTTATATAATTAATGGAAAGACAGTGCCTTTTAGCATTTTTTTCTTTAATCTGTATGAATGGCCAACAAGAATTCATTCCTTTATGTACCCAAACTTGGAGACACCAATGAGTGCAGACAATGCATGAAACTTTCCCAAGCCAAGCGAATTTACATTTTTTTTGAGGAGACAAGACATAAAAATAATGGATTAGAAAGTATTTCTAACATAATCCATAGGACTGTAGTGTTGTGGGACAGATTTTGTTTTTAGGTGCCATGTAAACAGAGCAAGGAAAACATTTCTATATTGAAATTGTCAAAGTTGCTTTCATAGAAGTTCTAAATCTTCATAAAGCTTTTTGATTTTAAAAAGTCAGACATTTTAAGCAGGCAGCGACCATAGGAAGAGGTTCTGAGTGTGGAGAGAGCAAGGATTGCTAAGTATTGGTTGGCATGGCATGGTGGAGTCATGGTTTTGCACAGGTAAGATAGTTTCCTTGTTCTTCTTCTTCTTTTTTTAATTGTCTCATGATGGAAGGTTTATCTGTATCACTTAGGAATTTCAACTTAGTTTATATGCAAATGGAAAGCACAACAAGAATCTGTACTGGGATTAAAATTTGGCATTTGAAGAAAGCAGGGGGTTGAAAATTTGCAGTATAGGCTGGGGTAAGACAGATCAGCAGGAGTTGCTATAGATATAGCAACTATAAATATAGTTGCTATATTTCTCATAGAAATATGAAAGAGTGATTACCAAGGTGAGAACCATGTAATCAAATGACTTGATTACTTATTGTCTCTTCTGATAAACTATTTATATCCTTTATTTAAAAAATATGTATAATATACATACAGAAAGTACATGAATTATAAAATTTGTTATTTCTACAAAATGAACATGCTCATGTAACCTTCATTCTGATCAAGAAATGTATTACCAGGTCCCCAAAAGTCTCTTTTGTGCATTACCTATCATTACTCCCTGCAAAAGTAATCTAATCTATTGTACATTTATGAGTTTTTAAATTTTATATAGATAGGCTCATATAGTAGGCACTTTTTTTTATATTACTTCCTTTAGTCAACATTATAGGTTTTCTGTGTGTGTGTGTGTATGTGTGTGTGTGTCTTAAAGATTTATCTATTTATTTTAGAGAAAGAGAGAGAGAGAGAGAGGGCACAAGTTGGGGAAGGCACAGAGGGAGAGAATATCCAAGCAGACTCTCACTGAGTATGGAGTCTGATGCCAGGCTCAATCTCATGAGCCAATGAGATAGGGACCTGAACTGAAACCAAGAGTTGGATGCCTAACCAACTGAGCCACCCAGCCACCCCAGTTGACATTAGGTTTTATACTCATCCACTTAGTGTGTGTAACAATAATTTGTTTAATTCTCATTGACATATAGTAATCCATTCCTTGGATGTTTATTACTTGTTATACTGAGAGACATTTAAGTTGTTGTTCAACAACTTTTTGTTGTCTTTCATTTTAGCCATTTTGGTGTTGTATTAGATTGTATCTCATTATGAGTTTATTTTTTATCATTCTAGGGAGGTTGAATATTATTCATATATTTTTGGCCTTTTGGATATGTTGTGCTTATTCAGTATTTCTGTCATTTTTTGGCATATTTGTTTCCATTAATACTTTTTGCTTTAATATCTACTTAGTTATTTTTGTGGCCATAAGTCTTTGCTTTGTTCACTCTGTGTGATACGATTTCTCCACACATTTAGTTTCACTTTTTTTGTATCTTTATATTTTAGATGTTTCTTTTACAAGGAACTATAATTGGGAATTATTTTTATTTAGTCAGATAATCTTTCACCTTTAATAAGACTTAAATCCATTTACATTTAATTTAACTACTCTTGTTTTTTGATTTTTAAAAAGATTTATTTATTTATTTATTAATTTAGTGCAAGAAAGGAGAGGGGCAGAAGAGAGAGAGAAAGAATCTCAAGCAGACTCTGTGCTGATCATGGAGTCCAACTCAGGGCTCTATCTCATGACTCTGAGTCATGATCTGAGCCAAAAATCAAGACTTGGACACTTAACTGACTGAACCTCCCAGGCGTTCCTGTCCTATCTTCATATTTGTTTCATATTTGTTTCCTCTTTGTTCCAGGTGTTTTTTTTTTTCCCTTTTTTGGTCTTTTCTTGACTTCTTTTAGATTAATTGATTTTTACCAATCTCATAGCTATGCATTTTTTTGTTACCCATTTGTGATTATTCTAGAATAGAGGTTGGCACTATTTCTCTGTAAAGGATCATATAGTGAATATTTTATGTTTTTCAGACCTAGTGGCAAAATCAAGGATATTATATACTTATTACATAAGTAGCTACTTATGTAATTACAGAAAGAACAATTTACATGGATTTTTATTGAAAAATTTTAAAATATAATAAAAATAATTGAGTAAGGTTTTTTTTTGTAATACAGATATATTGATGAGAAGAATGAAATTCTTTCTTTGGGGAAAAGCAGTTCATGTATTTGGAGTTTAAATTTAGTGTTCCGTATCATCATGACAGATATACCATCTCTTCTTGTTTCTCTAAACCACAGCGAGATTACTTCCTGAAAATGTACCAGAACGTTGTCTGCATCTGTCTTTAGACACCTACATACTGCTCTCCTAGTTTTGGATAAGAGCATAGCTTCCAGTGTAAGACTCTCTGAATTCAAATGTCAGAAGTGATCATTAACTGTCTGATCCTTAACTATTTAGTACCTTAACTATTGAAGTAATTATCTAGAAGCTTCTATTTCCTCAGCTGCATAATGAGTACTTATTTTACAAGGTTGATGTAAAGATTAAATGAACTAATAATTGAAAAGTTCTTGACCAATGCACAATATGCTATAAACATTTTTTTTTAAATATATTTTTCTACAATTTAATGGTATAAACCATTCTTAGCTTTTGGGCTATACAAAAATAGGTGGTGGTTTGGAGTTGATCCATAAGCATAGCTTGCCAATACCTATTCTAGATTTTAGAATATGACTCTTTTACTCAGTGCAGTCTTATAAAAATTAGTAATGTTATAATTGTTACTACTTTTGTCAGTTACTAGACAATGAAATCTAAAAATATCTTACCTCCTTTAGCCCTTTTGCTATTCTAGTCACACATTTTAATGCTGTGTATAAAATTCCATAAGGCACGATATATATTGTTTTATGAAGTCAAAGTTCTTTATATTTTCTCACATTGACTTATTCTATTAAGCTTTATTCCTTTTTGTATATGTAGAGTCGCTTTCTTTGGCCAGTAGAACCTTTCATTTTGTGTTTGTTTGTTTGGTAGTTTGCATAGGTCTGCTGCCAACGATTTTTCTCTACTTTTGTTTGTCTGGTATAATCTTTATTTGCCCTTTATTTTTAAGAAGTGTCTTTCTAGGTAAGGAATTCTGGTTAGAAGTTATCTGGATTTAGAAATTTAAAGATACAATTCCATTGTCCTCTGATTTCATTCCTGTTCATAAATGAGCTGTCAATTTTTTTTTTAAAATTTGAAAGTGGTTTTTGTTTCTACATGCTTTTAAGATTTTTTTCTTTATTTTTGGTTTTCAGAAGTAAATATAGCTGTTGTTTTATTTGCATTTATTTTGTTTTGAGTTTGTAGAGTTTCTTAGTGACGTTGCCTGATGTCTTTGTTCCTTTTTGGAAAATTATTCACCTTTATTTTAAAATTATGGCTACTTCCCCTTTCTATTATTCTTTTGGGATTTCAATTATATGTATAATATATTTTTCATTATGTCCCAAATACCTTTTGTATTTTGTCTTTTATATCTTAAAAAGTACCTCTCTTAAAATAATCTGTCTTCTTTTAGACTTTCATTTAGGCTAATATGCTGTATTGAGCTCTGAATCTTAGTTACTGTGCACATCAGTTCTAAAATTTTAATTTATAATTTATTTACAGATTCTAGTTCTTTGGTGAAGTTCTTTGTGTCATTTAATTTTTTGACATATTAAAATTATTTTTATTTTTGTGTCTGATAGGTCCAATATATGAGTCACCTATGAGTCCATATCTATTTCTTATTTTTATCTCTTGGATTTTCTGGTTCTATTTCCTGGAATACTTAATAATTTTTGAATACTTTATATATTTAATAAAAAAGTAATGGAGCTTCTGGATAATGTTATCTTTTTTCTAGAATGTGTTTTTCTTCTATCTGGTATAGTATTTGAACACATAATCTTGATCCAATGAGGAATTAAGAAATTTGAGTCTGAGTCAGTATTTCTTTTTTTTTTTAATTTTTTATTTTTTATAAGCATATATTTTTATCCCCAGGGGTACAGGTCTGTGAATCACTAGGTTTACACACTTCACAGCACTCACCAAAGCACATACCCTCCCCAATGTCCATAATCCCACCCCCTTCTCTCAAACCCCCTCCCCCCAGCAACCCTCAGTTTGTTTTGTGAGATTACGAGTCACTTATGGTTTGTCTCCATCCCAATCCCATCTTGTTTCATTGATTCTTCTCCTACCCACTTAAGCCCCCATGTTGCATCACCACTTCCTCATATCAGGGAGATCATATGATAGTTGTCTTTCTCCGCTTGACTTATTTCGCTAAGCATGATACGCTCTAGTTCCATCCATGTTGTCGCAAATGGCAAGATTTCATTTCTTTTGATGGCTGCATAGTATTCCATTGTGTATATATACCACATCTTCTTGATCCATTCATCTGTTTTGGACATCTAGATTCTTTCCATAGTTTGGCTATTGTGGACATTGCTGCTATAAACATTTGGGTACACGTGCCCCTTTGGATCACTACGTTTGTATTTTTAGGGTAAATACCCAGTAGTGCAATTGCTGGGTCATAGGGCAGTTCTATTTTCAACATTTTTAGGAGCATCCATGCTGTTTTCCAGAGTGGTTGCACAAGCTTGCATTCCCACCAACAGTGTAGGAGGGTTCCCCTTTCTCCGCATCCTCGCCAGCATCTGTCATTTCCTGACTTGTTTATTTTAGCCATTCTGACTGGGGTGAGGTGATATCTCATTGTGGTTTTGATTTGTATTTCCCTGATGCCGAGTGATATGGAGCACTTTTTCATGTGTCTGTTGGCCATCTGGATGTCTTCTTTGCAGAAATGTCTGTTCATGTCCTCTGCCCATTTCTTGATTGGATTATTTGTTCTTTGGGTGTTGAGTTTGCTAAGTTCTTTATAGATTCTGGACACTAGTCCTTTATCTGATATGTCATTTGCAAATATCTTCTCCCATTCTGTCAGTTGTCTTTTGATTTTGTTAACTGTTTCTTTTGCTGTGCAAAAGCTTTTGATCTTGATGAAATCCCAATAGTTCATTTTTTCTTTTGCTTCCCTTGCCTTTTGCGTTGTTTCTAGGAAGATGTTGCTGCAGCAGAGGTCAAAGAGGTTGCTGCCTGTGTTCTCCTCAAGGATTTTGATGGATTCCTTTCGCATATTGAGGTCCTTCATCCATTTTGAGTCTATTTTTGTGTGTGGTGTAAGGAAATGGTCCAATTTCATTTTTCTGCATGTGGCTGTCCAATTTTCCCAGCACCATTTATTGAAGAGGCTGTCTTTTTTCCATTGGACATTCTTTCCTGCTTTGTCGAAGATTAGTTGACCATAGAGTTGAGGGTCTATTTCTGGGCTCTCTATTCTGTTCCATTGATCTATGTGTCTGTTTTTGTGCCAGTACCATGCTGTCTTGATGATGACAGCTTTGTAATAGAGCTTGAAGTCCGGGGGTGTCTGAGTGTTGCAGAGCTTACGGGTATTGGAACGGGAAAGCTGGCTACAGAGACAGAGCCGACAGTAAGCTCACAGCTCGGGGTGACCTTGAACTGGCGCTGCTGGAGGGCAGGCAGACGGGAGTGACTGGGCGCTATTCTCTGAGGGTGCACTGAGGAGTGAGGCCCTGGGCTCTCTGCTCCTCCGGGCCGGAGACCAGGAGGCCGCCATTTGTATTCCTGTCCTCCGGAACTCTATGGAAAGCGCTCAGGGAACAAAAGCTCCTGAAAGCAAACCCGAGCGGATTATTCACCCCGGCCCGGTAAGGGCGGTGTAATTCCGCCTGGGGCAAAGACACTTGAGAATCACTACAACAGGCCCCTCCCCCAGAAGATCAACAAGAAATCCAGCCGAGACCAAGTTCACCTACCAAGGAGTGCGGTTTCAATACCAAGGAGAGCAGCAGAATTCCAGAGGAGGAGAAAGCCAAGCACAGAACTCATGGCTTTTTCCCTGTGATTTTTTTTAGTCTTGCAGTTAATAGATTTTAATGGAGTCTTTAGGGTTTCTATCTATAGTATCACATCATCTGCAAATAGTAAAAGTTTTATTTCTTCCTTACCAATTTGGATAACTTTTATATGAGAAAAAAATCTTTTAGAAAATCAGAGCAAGAGAGAAATTCCTTATTATTTGTTCAAAGCGCAAGTCATTGACAGTGTGTCCCTCTAAATTGGGGTTTTTCACTGTTAGAACTATTGACATTTTGAACTGAATAATTCTTTGTTGTGGGGAGGAGGTCATGTGATTGTAGGACGTTTAGCAGCATTCTTGGTCCCAATCCATTAGATGCCATAAACTCCCCTACCCAAGTCATAATAATAAAAAAATGTCTCCAGATATTGTCAATATTGCCTGAGCTGAGAAGCACTGCTGTAAATGAGTAAATATTTTATGAGTGGCCATATAGCCTAATGATTAAGAGTCTAGGCTCAGAAAACAGTTCTAGAACAATATTTGAGCCCCAGTTTTGTTACCTTTTCACTGTGGGCCTTGAGCAAATTACTTAATCTTTCTATAGCTCACTTTTCTTCATTTGTAAAGTGGAACTAATAAGAGTACCTACTTTTTTGGGTTGTTGTGAGGATTAAATGAAATAATACATATGAAACATTTAATGAAGTGTATGGCAGCTATTCAATACATGCTAGATATTGTTTTTACTATCATTTAATGGTTACAAAAGGACACAAAGAAAGAGGAGATGAATGTGATTATTTCTGAAAGTAGACTCTTGAGCATCAGAAAGTCATGGCTATCAAATATCTGGGTCTCTCATTTTTATGGGAGTTTTTAGAGGGGTTTGCCTGGGGAATCAGTTAATCAGCAATATTGTTTAAGCATCTTTTAGGTGATAAACTCTATTCTGCTGTTGAGCATTCAGACATGAGCAAGACAGACAAAAATATTGGCCTGAATGTCTTCTGTAATAATGGGAGTGATGGAAGATTAATACATGTGACCTAAAACTAGTGTGGTGTAGCAGACACCACTAGCTATTCATTGATGTTTACTCTCCTGTTCTTCTACCAGAGCTTGTCACATGGCTGCCCAGCTATACTAAATTTCTAAATTTAAAAACTATAGTAAATAGCTTATTAACCAATTTGGGTAAGTTCTTTTACACAGCAGAAGTAAAGTGTGCCACTTCTAGGCCTGACCCATAAATCCTTCCTCATATGATTTTTTAAAGTTCTTTATTTCTTCCTGTGGGATTGAAGATCACAAAAATTATCAGTGACCAGAGCAATCTTGGAAGCCATGGGTTAAAAATGGTAGAGCTAATGTCAGTCTGAGTCCCTGAATGATTGTGTGGAGCAAAGCTTCCTGTCCTGGTTGCAGCTTATAACTTTTGCCTGGGCTGTACAGTGAAAGAGAAATAAACTCCTATTGTACTTGAATTATTGCATATTGGGATCATTTGTTACACAATTTTTAGCTACCAAACAAATGCAGGTGGAAAGGTTTCTGTGAGGAGAGAATATTTGAGCTGAAATCTGACAGAAGAAAAGACACTCACATGTGCTTTGAGGAGATTGTTTCTAGGGGGAAGAATAGCAAGCACAGAGAACTTTCCTTGATAAATGACCAACATTAGAGCCCCTACAATGTAGAGTCCACACTGGTAGACAAGTTATAGGCATACAGGTAGATGACATTAAGACAAAATGAAAACATGGCCTTTTTATCTATCTGATTTATAAAGAATTCTGTGACAACTGGAAGGACTCCTTTCTCTTTTCCCAGAGAAAGATTTGCCTCCTTTTTGTCTAAACTTTTTTCTTAAGGATTTTATACATTTGTTTATTATATAGAGAGGAGCAGAGGGAGAGAGACAAGCAGAATCTGCACTGAGCACAGAGCCTGAAAAGGGGCTCGATCCCACAATG
Source organism: Mustela nigripes (assembly GCF_022355385.1). Lineage (NCBI taxonomy): Eukaryota > Metazoa > Chordata > Mammalia > Carnivora > Mustelidae > Mustela > Mustela nigripes. The sequence goes on along the minus strand of NC_081557.1, from coordinate 169,583,102 downwards.
CTAAGATCATGACCTAAGCTAAAATCAACAGTCAGAGGTTTAACCAGCTGAGCCACCCAGGTCCCTCTCTACCTAAACCGTTTGGGCAAATCACTGGAAACAGGTTAATGAGGGTCTTTCCTGCTTCATCTTACAATGATTAGAAAGAAATTTATTTGGCAAATTTTTCTGGTAATATGACCAACAGTAAAATCTTTGGAGAGTTCTTAAGTGTTCTGATAGTGAGAAGTTGTTTAAACTTCATGGACACTTACTTAGTGTTCAGTGTCTGTGGGTATGAGCTTTACTTCTTCTTGAAGTAATTTTCTTTCTCTTTATGTCTATTTTCAAATTATCTTGAGATCTCAAAAAGATAAATAAATTCTTGAAGTATTAATATTCTTTTTATTAAGATAACTAATTTTTGCTCAGTACTGTTCTTTGAGCACCCAACCATGGGTCTTTATGTAAAAGGGGGGCTGCTTTTTGGAAGACAGCTCATATTCTTTTATTCTTTTAACAGAAGTCATGGATGTTATGTAATACTTTAAAAAAATTATATTTATTTATTTGGCAGAGAGAGAGAGCACAAGCAAGGAGAGCAGCAGGCAGAGGGAGAAGGTCCTTGCTGAGCAAGGAACCTGCTTCAGGACTTGATCCCAGGACCCTGGATCATGACCTAAGCCAAAGGCAGACACTTAACTGACTGAGCCACCCAGGCAACCCCTTCTGTAATACTTTTAATGCCATAGTGGATATATGTAGATTAAGTAAAACTGAAGCAAACCAGGAAGAAATGGCATTACTATTGGCTGTCTGATAAAATCCAGTATAAACCTTCCTTCAAATTCCATTTGACTCAACATGGGCCCTGCAGTGCTTCCATTTTAGAAGGGAAATTCATTTTCTCATTGCTGTGTAAATCAGCAGGATCATAGCAAATTGATCTATGATCTGGGTTGAAAGGCTTGGAGTTCTGAAAAGGAAAATGAAGAAAGTTTAGTGTATAACATTTTTCAATGGATTCTCAGTGACTTAGTCTCTTGAGGAACTTAGAACTGAAGTTGTGCTTCTTTTTAGGAGATGGATTTATTTCTCTTTGAGTAATCCAAATTATTCGTGAACTTCTCTCTCTCAGAAAATGGCATCATTTACCATGTAATTACTCATGACAAAATCCAGGACTTCTCCTTAATTACTTTCCACCTCTTGCTTCTTTTTTTCAGTTCTTCATTTTTAGTCTCATAGAGCCTACTTCTAAAATCTATCTTAAATTTATCTATTCATTTCTATCTCTATTATTAACGAGCCATCACTTTTTTATTGGCCTACAATAATGCGCTTCACTGATTTCTCTTCTGCTTTCTCCATAATTCATTCAGGAGCCAGAATGGTCTGTTAAAATTACCAAATATCATTGTTAATTGAGACTCAAGTTTCTTGCCCTGACTTATGAAGTACCACATGATCTAGTACTTGCCTATCCTTCCTACTTTATTTAAACTATTTTTCCTTTGTCCTCATTCTCCAACCACAGTGAATAGGCCATATGTGTTCCCACTTTAGGCCATCATACTGATTGCCCTTTCGTGTGAAATGCTCTTGTCTATGTTCTTTGCATGGTTACCTCTTCTTGACTGCTATATTCATAGTGCCTAGAACAGCAGGCACAGGACAGATATTTGTTGAAAGAGAGTTAATGGACAAATAGGTCCCTTTGTGATATGGAAGAAAGTGACATAAAAGGTTGATGACACGTGGTCGTATACCAAAGACTTTGGGAGAATATGATTTTTCCTTTTGAATTTTGTTACATGGTACTGAAAGGCTATTGATTCCTTAAAGAAGAATCAGGAAAACATGGTCTTTTGAAATGGTTTTGTGTGTAGACTGCATTTTCAGTTTCTATATTTTCTGCCCATTTTTCATGGCATATTCTAAGAAGCACAGACCATTCAGATGGGAATATATTATAAGGGTAAATCAACCCAAAGTGATCACAATGGTCTCATTTCCTGCTTTCCATATCTCTCTCTCATGGGTATAGAATTCTTAGTAAGTAGAATTGAGGATGAATCTTTGAAAGCAGATTGGACCTCAGAATGTTTTTCACTCACTAAATCTTTCACATTTTCTAATTTGAGAGTTTCCAGAAATCAAACTCTATCCCAGTTCATACTTCTTGTCCACAAGCACTTTCTAAACTGGCTTAACTTGTCATTCTATCTTATCTCTATATTTTTAAATTTATTTGTTGCTGCAGAACATTTGTTTCCGTGGTTCACAATGAGTCTACATTTGTTTTTGTGTGGTGTTAAAAAGATCAAGTGTAATATATCAATCTGATGGCATTGCCAGGATATCTGGAAGTTCAAAACCGGCTTTTTCTTTTCTTTCTTTCCTTCTTTCTTTTTTTCTTCCTTCCTTCCTTTCTTTTTTTTAAATTAAAAATTATTTTATTTTATTTTATTTCCAGTGTTCCAAAATTCATTGTTTATGCACTACATCCAGTGCTCCATGCAATACGTGCCCTCCAGAAACCCACCACCAGGCTCACCCAACCCCCAGCCCCTCTCCTCTCAAACCCTCAGTTTGTTTCTCAGAGTTCACAGTCTCTAATGGTTTGTCTCCCCCTCCAATTTCCCCCAACTCCCTTCTCCTTTCCTTCTCCCAATGTCCTCCATGTTATTCCTTATGCTCCACAAGTAAGTGAAACCATATGATACTTGATTCTCTCTGCTTGTTTTCAAGCAGCATAATTTCACTCAGCATAATCTCTTCCAGTCCTGCCCATGTTGATACAAAAGTTGGGTATTCATCCTTTCTGATTGAGGTGTAATACTCCATTGTATATATGGACCCTATCTTCTTTATCCATTCAAGGGCATCTTGGTTCTTTCCACAATTTGGTGACTGTGGGCATTGCTGCTATGAACTTGGGGTACAGGTGGCCCTTCTTTTCACTATATCTGTATCTTTGGGTTAAATACCCAGTAGTGCAATTGCTGGGTCATAGGGAAGCTCTATTTTTAATTTTTGAGCAATCTCCACACTGTTTTCCAAAGTGGCTGCACCAACTTACATTCCCATGAACAGTGGAAAGCGTTCCCCTTTCTCCATTTCTCCAACACAGGTTGTTTACTGTCTTGTTAATTTTGGCCATTATAATTGGTGTAAGGTGGTATGTCAATATGGTTTTGATTTGAATCTCCCTGATGGCTAATGATGATGCACATTTTTTCATGTGTCTGTTAGCCATTTGTATGTCTTCTTTGGAGAAGTGTCTGTTCATATCTTCTGCCCATTTTTTGGCATGGTTATCTGTTTTGTGTGTGTTGAGTTTGAGGAGTTTTTTATAGATCTTGGATATCAGCCCTTTGTCTGTAGTGTCATTTGTGAATATCTTCTCCCATTCCGTGGGTTTCCTCTTTGTTTTGTTGACTGTTTCCTTTGCTGTGCAGAAACTTTTGATCTTGAAGTCCCAAACGTTCACTTTCCTTTTGTTTCCTTTGCCTTTGGAGACATATTTTGAAGAATTTGCTGTGACTGATGTCAAAGAGGTTCCTGCTTATGTTCTCTTCTAGGATTTTGAAAGATTCTTATCCCCAAGTTGAGGTCTTTTATACATTTTGAGTTTACCTTTGTGTATGGTGTAAGAGAATGGCCGAGTTTCATTCTTCCACATATAGCTGTCCAATTTTCCCAGCACGATTTATTGAAAAGACTCTCTTTTTTCCACTGTATGTTTTTTCCTGCTTTGTTGAAGATTATTTGACCATAGAGTTGAGGGTCCATATCTGGGCTATCTACTCTACCCCACACCCAAGAAAGGAAATAATCAAGATTAGATGAGCGATCAATGAGATAGAAACTAGGGATACAATAGAGCACATCTATGAAACTAGAAGCTTTTTTTTTTTTTAAAGAATCAATAATATTGATAAACCATTGGCCAAATTAATCCAAAATAAAAGAGAGAGTACCCAAATTAATAAAATTATGAATGACTAACACCAAGGAAACAAACAATAATCAAAAATTATTATCAACAGTTATATGCCAATAAGTTAGGCAACGTAGATGAAGTGGATGCATTCCTGGAAACCTACAAACTTCCAAAACTGAGTCAGGAAGAAACTGACAACCTGAATAGACCAATATCTAGTAACAAGATTGAAGCAGTGATCAACAACCTCTCAAAAAAACAAGAGGCCAGGACCTGATGGATTCCCTGCAGAATTCTACCAAACATTCAAAGAAGAAATGATACTTATTTTCCTGAAGCTATTTCAAATATATAAACAGACTTTTTTTTTAAATGAAGCCAGCATTACACTGATCCTCAAACTAGGCAAAGAACCCACCAAAAAGGAGTATTTCAGACCAGTATCCCTGATGAATACAGATGCCAAGATCTCAACAAGATCCCAGCTAATAGGATCCAACAGTAGATTAAAAAGATTATCCACCATGACCAGGTGGGATTTATCCATGGGATGCAAGTGTGGTTTGACGTTCACAAATCAATGTGATAGAACAAATCTATAAGAGAAAAGAGAAGAACCACATGGTCCTCTCAACTGATACAGAAAAAGCATTTAGAACCAAGAACCACAAGATACCTGGGAATAAACCTAACCAAAGAGGTAAAGGTTCTGTACTTGAGGAACTACAGAACACTCATGAAAGAAATTGAAGAAGACACGAAATGATGGAAGAGCATTCCATGCTCATGGATCAGAAGAATAAATGTTAAAATGTCTATACTGCCCAGAGCAATCTATACTTTCAATGCCATCCCTATCAAAATTTCACCAGCATTTTTCAGAGAGGTGGAGAAAACAATCCTAAAATTTGTATGGAACCAGAAGAGATTCCAAATTGCTAAGGAAATGTTGAAAAACAAAACAAAACTGGGGGCTTCACGTTGCCTGATTTCAAGCTTTAATACAAAGCCGTGATCACCAAGACACCATGGTGCTGGCACAAAAACAGACACATAGACCAGTGGAACAGAGTATAAAACTGGCCTTTTTCAAGTAAGTTCTAAAATTAATCAGAAAGAAAGCAGTTTAAAAATGTCTTCAGGTTTTAACCAAATGATGCAGGATATAGTGAAGATATGAATAAAACAAACTGAATCTCTTCCTCAGGCTTTGAGTTACCCTAGCATATCCACATCTGTGTATCTCAAATCAGAAGCAAACATGCTTTCAGCACCTTTTCACACCAAGCTTCTAATCAGTGGCTGGCACTTGGGTATTGCTGAATGAAGGCTTTCTGGGTTTTGACCTGATGATTCATCTAAAGTATATGAAAAATTTATGAAAAGTGTATGATGTAGACATTCAGTTTAATGATATATTTTGGAACACTAGATTTTAAATCCTGTTTGGGTTTTTGATCATGTCTAAGCTCTGTTATGTAAATTCCAGAAGAACTTCTGAGATCAAAGGAGAAAGACCCAGCTCTTTCTCTAATAGTATAGGTTTGTTATCTATAGACCTTAGCATTAATGTTTTGGGTTTATGAATGTCTCTTTTTCTTTTTTTTCATAAAGTAACCTGTATGATGATGTACAGTGCCAAATATATTTTACTTAATTGTTATACTTATAGGTAAATGGAAATTTTTGTATACAATATTTCAACCTTGAAAATTCACAGAAATACTTATTTGAAAATATAGCAAAATCATTGTTGTAAATTATTTAAAAATAAATTGTCCTTTAAAAAGTCTCGAAAGCTCAGTTTTCTCATGTCTGCAGTCTATAAAAAGCTGCCTGCTATATTTTGCTCCTTGAGCATAGATGAGATGACAATATATTTTGCTCATATAAATAAACAAACCCAAGAACTCATACCTTTATAAAAGCTATGAAAATTCTGAGATACAGAGAATGAAGACAGTTAAATGTGGATTTGTTGATCTTCTTTAGTTCAGTTGTCATTTCATTTAAATGGGTTACTTTGTTTTCTCATTCTGGTTATTAAAGTGATGGTTCAGTTCTACTGGGTTTTAAACACAAGGTAGGAAAAAGACAACTAAGAGAAAAAGACATAAATTGATTCACTTAAGCAAAAGGGGAAAAAAAAAGCTTCTATTCCAACTGGGACCTTCCCATTTCTATAGCCTCAGAACCGCAGTATCAATTGCTGTCAACAATATTTCAGTGGAAAATTGCACTGGCACAGAGTAATTGGTTCTGTGATATAATTGCAACACAATGAAGCAAGAGTCCATCTAGGGGACTCAGTACCCTAATAAGTCAGAAGTCCAGGCATAATGGAAAATCCAGGAAGGGTACTTGAAAACTCACAGGAAGGCATTTTGGAAATGAGACAGGTTATGAGAGAATGAATTTTTTGGTATTTTTAAGTCTACCATAATGATCAGCTTCATTCATTTAAAGTAGTATTTTTGAATTGGTTAAAAAGAAGCAAAGAATGATTTTGGAACCCGGCTTCTTCTTTTATCCTTTGGGATTAGAAAGTTCTAATTCCTCCAGTATTTAATGGGCAGTGACCTAGAGCATCTGGACCTGGAACGGGTACCTTGAAATGAATACCCTGGTGGAAGGCTACTCCCATAGTAGTCAGAACTGTGTCTATTTCTCTGATGAAAACGCTTATTTATTCTCTTTTCAGGTAAGATTAAGATAACTAAAGATTAAGATAATTAAAACCCCCCAGACAAGCTTCTTTGTCCATAAATCATTATAGTCAATGGCTGCATGTTCACTAGAACGATGATTTATTACCAATAAACAGAAACTTAGCTTCAAATTTTGTGTTCTCCTTCTTTATATCATCTTTTATTCAGGATCTCAGCTCTCAATTCTTTCTTTTATAACTTTATATCTATATTTCTAAATTGCTGCTGCTATAGAGTGGTAATAAGTATGTAATTAAAATGATAACATTGCCTAGTGAGAGAAATAAGTTCTGCCCATTTGTAATACCTATGTGATTATATACAGAAAGACTGCCAAACATACATAAGTTTTAAATAGATAGGCATACTCATAAATGTATACACACAATCTTCAATAAAAATATACATTATTTATAGGCATATTTTTATATTATATTGTATAATCCTTTCTACTTGGCATATTCCTTTGTACTAAGTAATGAAAGGAGAAACTAAGGGGATTATAATACTATACAAAATAAATATGAGTATTGATGTCAGTTTACTTATAAAATAAGTTCTTTCAAATACGTAATTTATTGGTGAAGTTTTTTTTTGGCTAATATGTATAAGGTAATATATTTTTTTGAATTTAAAAAATAAATCCGTAAGGAATCTGCTTTGTTTTTAGTTAAATTATATTGCCTATCATTAAAGGAAAGGTGAAGTATTAAATATGAGCAGTTATAAAGATTATGACTCTTGCTGTCATGTTCTTAAGCTAGCACAATGGAGGGGAGATGCAATCTTCCATTTAATATAATCTGGAATTGAAATAATTGTACTGAGGCATAATACGCTACACCACAATTTCCGAAACCCCAATCTCGATCCAGTATCTATCCTTTTAGAGGCCAGTCTGTTTGCTGGTTCTTCCCTTTTTTTCCTGTAAGAAATTTATCCTGTGTGATTTCACTGCTCTCCTACAGGCTCTCTGGCCACCAAAGCTTATCCCCGAAGTTAACATAACCTCTCATTTTTCCTTCTGTCACAAGCCATTCATTTAAAGTACTCCTCTTCAAAATACTCCAACAAACCCTGCTGCTGTACAACCCTTTCTTACTTTTATAAATGCTTGAATACTAAAATCCCAACCACTTGGAAACTGCATAATCCTATAATGGTATTAAACATTCAGCTCTTTCCTCAAAGTAAGGCAGGCTTTCTTTAATCAATTCTTGGATTCTTGTTCCTCTTGTGGAGATGTACTATTCAAATAAATTAATAAACAAATCTAGGGAAGGGACTCACATTTACTGAAAGTTTGCTATATGTGAGGCCCCTCACTTGCTCTTACAGTTGTTTCAATGGTCCTGTAAGATGAAACTCAGTAAATTTCAAGTAATAATTCAAGTAACTCAAGAATAATTGAGCTCATTTTCAAACTTGATGGTTCTGCTTATCTCTGAAATCCATGTTTGACTGGCAGGAAGCCTGTAGTTTATAAGAGAAAAGAACCATTGATGCTTAAAAACATATTTCATAGATTTGAGAAATAAGAATCCTAGTATGAGTTTATATTTATAGTAAAAAGAATGACTGGAAAATTGATGTGCATCTTTTTTCTTCAAACATCTAGTATAGACCCAGTGTTTCTCAACTTTTTGTTTTCTATTATCACTCTCTGAAGGAGATTTTAAAAATTTCTTTCTTTGGATTTCTTCCCTCCCTATGAAATTATAATATATATTTATATGTACTGTGACCCTTTGGGGGGCCACAAAGCATTGTAAAAAGAGCTTTTGCTCTATTGGGGGACTATTGCCCCCATTGAGGCTGCGTAACATAGAGTATTGCTGTAATATCTCATCCCTAACTCCTACCTTATTACTAATATTTAGAGGGATAGGCAGAGTAGAGCAAGCACAGCTCTGGATTTGGACAAATCTGTCTGTATTCTGGTTCCACTGTTGGTTCTATCGCTTATTAGAATCTTCTTGTCCTGTGGCTAAGAGACGGCCACTGGGATCTACAGCTACAGATGCCACTGCACTGCCAGTTCCATGGAATGTTGTGCCAACAAAACGAACACAGCTTGGTACTCGAAGATCCCCAAACCTAACAGTCTTATCTTGGGAACCAGATGCAATCATCCAGCCACTCCAGGTATAAAGTGCTAAAATATGGCCAGTATGTCCACTCAGAGCATGCAGGCCCTGTCCTCTTTGACAATCAGTTGTATAAATGTTACAATCCCCTGCTCCAGCACTTATCAAAATAGCTCCACCACCTTCTGGGCCTTCCATAAATGCCAAGTCTCTAATTGTCCCATCATGCATACTAAATTCCAGATCCGGTGGCATGACCTAACTTCTGTTTAAATATGTCAAGTGACATAACCTCTCTGAGGCCCAGGTTGCTCTTCAGGAAAATGGAATTATAATTCCTACCTCATATAGTGGTTGTGACAGTTACCTCTAAGTGTTTAGCAAGAGGAAGCAGGATTCTCAGCGTTAGCTTCTCTTCTCACTTCTAGGAAGAAGTATCACTAGACTCTCTGTTTTCTGGGAATAGTTTCACAAGCATCAGAATAGAATTGGGAAGCGTGGGTTCTTGTGCAAACTGTGAGCTACCTAAATATGTGGGGATTTTATTTTCTGTGAAATGAGAGTGCTCATTTCTTAAGTCACATTTCAGGCTTTTCAGTAACGTGATTTTGTAATATATTAGGCCTTCCCAGGGACATAAAAAACTAATTACATTTTAAATTTTTATTGGCACTTTTAATCAAAGTGCTAAAAATTTTGCAAGGGTGTCGCTCTCGGCCCGCAAGAACGACCCGCAGACGAGGTGAGTGGCAAGCTTCTTTTATTACTACTCTAATGGCGGCCGCGCCGCACCAAGCACTTACAGCAGTACGCCCCCCTATTTGGCCAATCATAACGCCGTGCACGCATTGTCCTTGTGGACCCTTATGTAACCATACAGGACTCTATTGTTCTCTAGCGGTGATCATGCGTTTATCTCTTGGCTCCTGGAGCTGTGTGCGTCAGCCACGAGCGCATCCTCCTAAACTAATCATTCTCAGTTCCTCAATCTTCAGGCACTCCCGTCTACATGCCCTTGCATCTGTTGGATGGCTCTCCACACAAGGGTGTTTTCCCCATCACATCTTTAAGGACCTAGACATGAAGAATTAAAGGACAACATATAGCCATGGATAGGACCAGTTAGCCCAAACAGAAGACATTTTATTTGGACTAAAAACTATATTCCCTAGTATTTTTCTAGATATTTTCTAGATCATTTTTCTAGATATGTAGATGAAAGAAACTCAGCCATGTTTCTCATTTTACTTTATTTCTAGCTGTCATAAAGTGGAAAGATAGATGGTATTAGATAAGTACAGCTTAATTTAAAGAATAAAACCAAAGAGCAAGTAAACAATTTCCTTGCTGTATACTGAAATGTTAACACCTGTAAAGATTCAGTGCACTGCAGAAAAAGGCAAAAACTTGGAGAAGCAAGCAACCTACTGATTAGAAGTGATTGTGCCTCCTAGGGAACACAAGCTCCCTTGTGTAGATTGTATAGTAAAGGAAAAACACGGAGGTAATTTAAAGATCCTCTTGAATTATAGACAGTATATTTTATATGTTTATTTGTACTTCTATTTATTTGGGATTATTTCAGAAAAACAAATAGATGTAAGAAATACCTTAATGAGGAGCCATGAATCCACAACTGGCTGATCCAAAGGAAATATTACAATCCCTGCTGAGTCCCTCATGTGTCTTTTCCTAGTTGCAGTCTCTTCCTTTCCCTGCAGAGGTATGAGCTCCCTGAATTTGACATTTATCAGTTCTATGCATTTGTCTCTTTCTCTCTCTCTTTTTTTTTTTTTTGCATATGTATATCTCTCTCAACAGTAAGTAGAATTGTTTTGAATGCTTTATTGAAACAGATAGTACATTATGTGTGTTTTTTTGCCCAATGTTATATATATGAAATTTAGTTTATTTTTGAGTATTCTAAATAGGTAAGTGGTTTTTACATAATGATACACTCTTTTACATTATGCTATTATTACTTTCATCAAATAATTTGTTTAATTCACATTTAATTGCATATTTATAAGCCACTTTCAAGCTGATTGGCTTATGAATATCTTTTGAAATAATTCATATTAAAGGGTAATCAAGCTATTCATTTACCTAATAGTAAAATGATGTTTAAATGACTCCTTGGTCAAGAACAATGCTAGGTATTAAAAATTCACTGGTGAACAAAATTGACTTTGTCTCCCTTTTATGGTTCTAACAGTCTAATCGGAAGACAGATCTCAAATTCCACAAATCAATATATGATTCATTCAACAAAGTCTATTGATTGTCTTATATGAATTTAAACTGTGAATCAAACAAATGAAAATCTCTGACTTTGCAGAACTCATTCTAATTGGGTGGTGGTGGGAGGGCAGGGCAGACACAGTAAATAAGATAAGAGTAAATAAAGTAAGAAAAAAAAAATAAATATTTTATGTAAAAAGATGTTTAAAGGTGATATGCTATGGGGTAAAATAAGGGAGGAAAGGGGCTAGACAGTATGGGAAGTTTTCGGTTTTAAATGTATTAACCATAGAAGTGACCTCTGAGAAGGTGACATTTGAGTAAATACATGAAGGAGGTGAGGGGTGCTAAGACTGAGCAGTGTGGAATATGTGAAGAGCAAGTATAAGGACCCAAGGTCAGAATAGCAGAGAGCATGATTTCTAAAGAACAGCAGTGGGTGGGAGTAGAGAGAATGAAGGGAAGAGCCATAGGAATGGAGATCAGAGAAGGAGGGAGAGACATGATGTAGACCTTGATTGATTGATTGATTGGCCATAGTAAGTGCTTTCGCTTTTGCTTGGATGAGGTATAACATCATTGAAGGGTTTTAGTAGAAACGTGGCATGACCTAACTTCTGTTTAAATATGATTACTTTATAGGATACATTGAAAATAGAATTAATTGGGTATAAGAGCCGAAGCAGGAAGGCCAGTTAGGAGATTTCTGTAATAATCCTGGTGAGGGATCATGGTGACTTGGGCCAGAGTTGCATCAGTGGGGGTGGTGAGAAGTAGCTGCATTCTGGATCTATTTTGAAGATAGATACTATAGGATATAAGACTGCTAGTGGGTTGATGTGGGGTAAATGAGAAAGAGAGGAGTTGAGAATGACGGCAAATTTTTGGTGTGAACAACTGGAAAGGGTTTTGCCATTTCCTGAGATGCAGAACTTGGTTTGGGACATTAAGGTTGAAATGCCAAGTACATCATCCAAGATGAGATATAGAGTAGGCAGCTAGATAGAAAAAGCTGAGATTATAAACATTTAGCTTATATTAATATGCTGGGGCTTCCATAACAGAATAACACAGACTAGGTGGCTTAAACAATTAAATTTTATTTTCTTACAGTTGTGGAGTTTAGAAATCTGAGACTAACGTGTCAGTGGGGTTGGTTTCTTTTGAGGCCTCTCTCTTTGTAGAGAGCCATTTTCTTACTGTGTCTTCATATGGTCTTCCTTGTGTCTGACCTTCTCCTAATCTCTTCTTAAAAGGATATTGGCTATATTGAATTAGGGCCCACTCTAATGACTCTTTTTTAACTTAATTACCTCTTTCAAGACCTTATTTCCAAATGTACTCAAATTCTGAAGTCCTGAGGCTTAGGACTTCAACATAGAGATTTGGGGAGGACATAATTCAGTTCATAACATAGCTCATAGCTGATAATAAGAGCCATGTGACTGTTTAGGGAACATATGTGAATAAAAAAGGGAAAAGGTCCAGGGACTAAATCCTAGAATACACCACCATTTAGAAGTCATGTAGAAGTGGAGGAATAGACTAAGAGTATTGAAAAGGAGCAACCAGTAAGGTAAAAGAAAAGTCAGGATAGGAAAGGGTGGGGTTCAGGAAACCAAGTAAAGAACAGGCTTCAAGGTAGGGAGTGACTAATTGTGTCACTAAGTGCCTCACAAGGCAAGTCAAATAAGATGAATATGGAGAATAGACCTTTGGGTTTAGTAACAAGAAGCTTTGGCAAAACTTGAAAAGAGCAGTTTTGGTAGAGTAGGTGATGATTTTTAGGTTTCCCCTGACAAGAGTGGCTAGGTGTGTAGAGTTACCATGGCAAAGAAAGAGATTACTGAGGGAAGAGAGGCTTAGTGGGAATGGCCATGAGTTTAGTTTTAGATATAGGTGTTTTTGTTTGTTTGTTTTGTTTTGTTTTTGTTTTTGTTTTTTATATTTTGTGTATTTAAGTGGTTAGGAATACTTTACCTTCCAGGGATCTTTGAATTTAAAAAAAAATAGTTGGCAGGACTCTGTCTAGAACATGAGTAGTAGGCATCTTCAGAATCTAGAAAGTTGTTGAGGGAGTGAGATCAGGAGCCTCAAATCATATCCCACAAGCAACTGTCTTCAAGTAAGTTAATTCTTGTAAATAAGACTCTTTCCTGTGAGAAGTTTACAAGAAGAGAAGTAAGCAATAATCAAAGCTATAGTGATACTCAGATGTAAAAGAAGATACAGTTTCGACATAAATTCATGTGTTTTCAGGTGTAATTTTTTTTGTAATGTAGGTCCTTTAATATAGGAAAAATATCCTGAAAAATATGGAAGTCAAAAGAGTTTAATGTTTTCATGATACCTTGTACAAATTAGTATGTGAAGATCTGTAGTACCATACTGTATTGTAATGGTTTATTTATACATCTGTCTACCTCAGAAACTTGTGCATTTCTCTGGGGGAAGAACACAGGTCTTATTGATCTGTTATTTGTTATTGCCTAAAATGGTGCTGGGAATACAGTAGGCATTCAGTAAATTTACACCGAATTAATTCAATGAAAAATGAATGAAAAAAAACGATGTGACTTTTACTGGACATGGTTGAACTAGACATAAGGCATCTGTACTTTCTGTATCTTTGAATAGAGGGTGTTGATGGCTGATTGGCCCTGAACATCTAATCATCTCCTGTTCTGGTACTGTGGAAATGTGCTCAAATATATTTGTGTGTTTGCTGCTATTGAACAGTGTAGCATCATTCCCGGGAACATTACGTTCATTTTTGCTGGATTTTTTTAGTGCCTTCATGTATTCTAGGATATGTGCCTAAAAATAAATAGTATATTTGACCTAACCTGCATTCAGGGGAAGCAGTGGGTTAGGACAGTTTTCCATGAGCAGAAGGAGAATTTGTTGGCAAGCTCACATGAAAAAATTCCATTTCTCAAATGCTCCCACCTGCAAATGATTGTTATTTATTATTTGTTGACCACAAGCTGTGTACTCAGTGCGAAAAAAAATAGAAAACCAAAAAACCATGGGGGATGACATGGCCAGTGCCTCAGGGCTTAACAAACAGGCCCAATGTGCAATTTGTATATGACAATAGCAGAAAAGGTGACTTCATTTCTTGATGATTATTACTTCTTTTATGATTTCAGAGGACTTACAGAAGACATTTTGTCTGAAAATTTTCATCAAAATAAAATATTTTTAGGATTACTACTTAAAGAGGAAAGAAGTAGTCAATATTAGATTGATTCTAGATTGAACTCAAATGCCTATGTTAGGATACAGGTGGTTAAACAATTGACGTAGGCAAAGTAAAGAAGCTCTTATCCATAGACTAATCTGCAGCTAGCATTCATTATGTCTCACCAGGATTTTTCACAGAGCTAGAACAAATGATTCCAAAATTGTATGGAACCAGAAAAGACCTTGAATAGCCAGAGGAATGTTGAAAAAGAAAACCAAAGCTGGAGGCATCACAACTCTGGACTTCAAGCTATTTTACAAAGCTGTAATCATCAAGACAGTATGGCATTGGCACAAAAACAGACATGTAGATTAACAGAACATAATAGAGAACCCAGAAATGTACCCACAGCGATATGGTCAACTAATCTTCAACAAAGCAAGAAAGAATATCCAATGGAAAAAAAAAAAAGTCTTTTCAACAAATAGTGTTGGGAAAACTGGACAGCCACATGCAGAAGAATGAATTGGACCACTTTCTTAGACCATAAGTAAAAATAAATTCAAAATGGATGAAAGACTTAAATGTGAGACAGGAATCCATCAAAATCCTTGAGGAGAATACAGGATACAGGCAGCAATCTCTTTGACATGGGCTGTAGCAACTTCTTACTAGAAGCAAGGACAAAAATGAATTATTGGGACTTCCTCAAGATAAAAGTTTCTTCACAGTGAAGGAAACAGTCAGCAAAACTAAAAGGTAACCTATGGAATGAGAGATGTTTGCAAATGACATATTGGATAAAGGCCTAGTATCCAAAATCTATAAAAAACGTATCAAACTCAACACCAGACAAACAAAGAATCCAATTAAACACTAAGCAAATGATATGAACTGACATTTCTCTAAATTGCTAACATGAAAAAATGCTCAACATCACTCATCATCAGGGAACTATAAATCAAAACCACAAAACACAAAATTTTATGCTTGACATAATGGCTAAAATTAACAACTCAGGAAACAACAGATGTTAGTGAGGATGGGAAGAAAAGGGAACCCTCCTGCACTGTTGGTGGGAATGCAAGTTTGTGCAGCCACTCTGGAAAATAGTATGGAAGACCCTCAAAAAGTTAAAAATAGAACTACCCTATGATCTAGCAGTTGTACTACTAGGTATTCATCCAAAAGATAAAAAATACTGATTGAAGGGGCACATACACCCCAATGTTTATAGTAGCACTATCCACAATAGCCAAATTATGGAAAAAGCCCACATGGCCATCAACTAATGAATGCATAAAGAAGATGTTTTTACACACACACACACACACACATACACACGTATGTGTATGTATAAAAATGGAGTATTATAATATACAATGAAATTTTACTCAGCCATTAAAAAGAATGAAATCTTGCCATTTGCAATAATGTGGATGGAACTAAAGTGAAATCCATTAGTCAGCAAAAGAAAAATATTGTATGATTTCACTCACATGTGGAATTTAAGAAACAAAACAGAAGAACATGGAAGGGAAGGAAAAATAAAATAAAATAAAAAGAGAGAGGGAGACAAACCATGAGACTCTTAACTACAGAGAACAAACTGAGGGTTGCTGAAGGGGGGCAGGCTAAATGGGTGATGGGCATTAAGGAGGGCACTTGTTGGGATGAACACTGGGTGTTATATGTAAGTGATGAATCACTAAATTCTACTCTTGAGATTATTACTACACTATATGTTAACTAACTTGAATTTAAATAAAATATTGGAAGAAAAAAAATATTTCCTTAGATTTAATAACATATTTAAGTCATTCAGAGGCAATGGCAGAATGTGTAAGAAATTCCAGACAAATGGCACAAGATTCGGATTAGACTTCTAAAAAGCTAATGGTGTTTCTCTAAAACAGCAGGACATTGGAAAGCATTTGTTAAAGATGTCAGGCGTATAGCAATGTACACTTTTAATTATTTCCAAATCACATTGCTGGGAGAACAGACTTAGAGATTGAATCAGGTTTTTTCTCATCAACTTCCATAGTTTGGCAATGGAGACTACAGTCAGATTATCTGAAATATTGTTTAAAAATTACAGTACCTATTCTTAGGACTGTTGTCTGAACTCTGTTACCTCAACACTTGACTGTCAACATCATGTCCCATACTCAGGAGCTCACCATTACAGAACATTATCATACTGCTCAGCTTTGAGTGTGGGGTTTTTCTTTTTTCCTGTGATAATATCTTCACTGATTGATATTTTTCCCTCTCAAGGTGTATTAGTTAGTGAGCCTATGCTTATCCATAATAGACACTCCACTTCTAGCATACATTTTGTTCAATGGGCTTCTCCAGTTCAGTAGACTCTTGACCCAATATGGTCATCATGGTTTGCTACTTTCATACTCCCTGGGGCCACCACAGGCTCCTAGACCCTTACTTCTGTTCTGCCTCCTTAACTGAATTACTCCTGATGTTTGCTTCCTCTTCTCCTTCTGGAAGAGAAAGGACACAAGAAGAGGCATTAAGTAGGATGAATTCATAAGAGCCATCATTGTCTGGAGCATTTCTGCTACACTTTTAAAATATGTAACCATTTGCTGCTTAGAGTACTTCATATCATTTTCCTGGTTGTGGCATTCTTTCTCTCCCATGGCAGGAGACCTTGCCTTCTTTCCCAGAGATTTGGACACTTTAGGGTGAACTTCTTAATATTGTCTCCATGTGGACTTGTGTCTTCCTAAATATCTCTTTCCCTTCAGTTTTAAGAAAAAGTTGTTCTTCCAGTTCTCTAAATCCCTCTGCCTGTGTTATAAAAACCATTTTTCCACTTCAGGGGTTCTCCACTTTTTATAACTGTTGCACCTCTCTCCATGCCTTCAATATTTATTTTCTCTACTATATTAGTTAGTGTTCCATCAAGAAAGCAGAAAAAATAGGAGATAAACACACACGACTCTTAAACAATGTGGAGCTAGGGGCACTGACCAAGTGCAGTCGCAAATCCACATGTAGCTTTTGATTCCCCCTAAATTTAACTACTAATAGCCTACTGTTGTCTAGAAGTCTTACCAATAAACATAAATATGCTATATGTATTATATATTGTATTCCTACAATAAATTAAGCTAAAGAAAAAAATGTTATTAAGAAAATATGAAGATTGGGCGCCTGGGTGGCTCAGTGGGTTCAGCCGCTGCCTTCGGCTCAGGTCATGATCTCAGGGTCCTGGGATCGAGTCCCGCATGGGGCTCTCTGCTCAGCAGGGAGACTGCTTCCTCCTCTCTCTCTCTGCCTGCCTCTCTGCCTACTTGTGATCTCTCTCTCTCTGTCAAATAAATAAATAAATAAATAAATCTTAAAAAAAAGAAAATATGAAGATAAAATACATTTATAATACTGTACTATTTTTATTGAAAACAAATCCCTATTTAAGTGGACTCACACAGTTCAAACCTGTGCTGTTCAATGGTCAATTCTATGTTATATATTTATACATATATAATTTGTGTAGGGTTTTTGACAATCCAACTGTAGGAGCTGTTATACTGTTTCAGCTCAGATTGTGATCTCAGGGTCATGAGACATGGGGCTCCACGTTGGGTTCTACATTCACTGTGGACTCTGCCTGAGACTTTCTCTCCCTCTCCTCTGCCCCTCCCCACCCTCAAATAAATAAATCTTAAACAAAACAAAACAAAAAAACCCTTCATATAAGTTACCAAGGTATGTGTTCATTTGTTCCCACAACAAAACCACATCTGGAATAGCAGCTGCATTTGGATCCATATCTGATCAAGCTTATGATTGTCCATTGTCATTTTCCAAGATCCTTCTCTTTTCTGCACAGGCCACATAAGAGAACTGAATATGGATGAGGTAGGAATGACCACCTTTACATCTTTCAAGTCTTTGGTGGCACTAATCTTTGAAACTCCTCCAGCAATGTCATATTGCTCCTGACTTACTACTTCCGTTGGAAGAGGCAGTTTTAGTGGCTTTCACTTGGGGCTTGCTTATTAATTAATTAATTAATTTTACCACCATTATAGAACTTGTTCCATGGGTTAGGGAACCAATGGGTAGATTTTGCTGATCGCTGAGTATTCCTATTCCAACTAAGCATTCTGTATATGGGGAAATAATCACAGAAGGTTCAGAAACCCACTAGGAGATGGATCTGAACTAAAAGTCCATTTTTAGTCACCTGATCTCCATAGGCCCCTAGGCTGACTGGTAGGCCTCAGTCGTATTTTGGATGTCTAGGAATTAGTTTCAGTTTGGAGCCGGTTTGGAGCCAGTCTAGTAATCCCATAAAGGTCTGATTATTTCTCCTTCTCCAATGTAGTCACACTTGTAAATGGGTACAGTTACTTTTGGGGAAAGCTAGGAGAAAAATTAGCAGTATACATTTTTGGTAGTGTAGCAGGGTTCTTCTTCAAGGGGATCTGAGCTTTTCTTCATTGAAAGAACTCTGGTTCTTTGAACTGGCTCAAGTCTAAGAATTAACTGAAGGGCTATAGCCCTTTGGTTTGGCGATTTGAATAAGACTTCAGTTCACTAGACCTAGAGCTTTTCTGCTTACATAGATGAGTAAAATTTCAACAGGCTGCTTATTAATTTCAATTCTAGGTATACCATGATCAACTACCTAACTACAAACATCTCTGTAAGGCAGACTATGCTGGTTTTGGCTTTCTGGTTATAAGGGCAACCATGCTCATCTTGCCATTGGAAGTCCAGTGCTGTCCCTTGACACCTGCTAATCTGAAAACTCATAATTTTCTTTGCATTGAGGTATCTTAAGTTTGATGATAGTGGTTCCCAGTAAAATTTCTAACCTAGAGAGAAAGGGCACTACAGGGTTTTTTAAGGATGCTGGCTGGGGCTCATTTATTCTTCACGGCCATAGGGAAGGGTGTTTTCTCTGGCCCCTCATGAGGTAGGTGAGCATATCTTTCATGATAAATCCATTCTAATGTTCCAATATCTCTAAACCATTGGGTATCTTCCTCTATAGCAGGTGTCAGAAAACTATAGCCTATGGGTCAAATTCAGCCTACTGCCTGTTTTGTAAGTAAAATTTTGTTAGGGCACAGTAGTACCCATTTATCTACATATTTTCTGTATCTGACTTCATGCTATAATGGCAGAGCTGAATATCTGTGATAGAAACAGTATACCCTGCAAAATAAAAAAAATATATAAAATATATAAAATATAGAAAAAATATATATATGCATATATATATATATATATATATATATATATATACACACGCTCTCTCTCTCTCTCTCTCTGGTGTTTCAGTGAAAAGATTTGCTGACTCCTGCTCTACAGTCGATAAAGGAAGTTCTGTTATTTCAACTTCATTTAGTGCAGACTACCTTTGGATTTATACTTCAGTCAATCAACCAAGCAAACTATAGAGCCATTCCTGGACTGTTAAATCTGGGCTCTTTAGTTAATGGGCCCATATCAGTAAACTCATCCTGACCCCTTAATGTTAAATACCTTCCACTGTAGTCTCATACCCTTGAGATCCATTCCCTCACACCTAACACCTGGGTTTCTGTCAATATAAATTGGAAAACTCATGTAATTATTTTGGGATATTGTTTAGTTCCATGGCTTATATTTTATAACTCACAGTTTTGGTCTCTCTGGGACTTGACTGTGGCTGTAGGTCTAAAAGCAAGGGAAGGCAGTAGGGATAGGCCCTAAGAAGGATCAGTAGTTCTGTAATGTCATACCTCAAGGGACTCTATTACAGGTTATTCAGGCAAGGAGAAACTTTACTTCTTAGATAGGAGTAAACTTTTCTTAGATAAGATGTAAACTTTTCTAGAGAAGTTTTATTTTCTGTGAAGTTAAGGTGATAATAACAGTATCTACCTCACAGGTTTGTTGTGGAAATTAAGTATGTTAGCAATAACTGATGCAGAGTATTATAAAAATGTTGGGTTTTATTATTTTATAATTTTAGAAGACTGACTATCCCAGAAATTAACTAAAATGTAACTTTATCACAGAAGCATTGGCTTTAGATCTTCTGATAAAGTGAAATCTTTCCACTGATTTTTCTCTCAGGATTTTTGAATATGTAAAATATAATATTAATTAATCATATTTTATTATTTTTCTAAAGGTTCTCTTGGCTCAAAGATTTTTTAAAAATATTTTATTTATTTATTTGACAGACAGAGATCACAAGTAGGCAGAGAGGCAGGCAGAGAGAGAGGAGGAAGCAGGTTCCCTGCTGAGCAGAGAGCCCGATGCAGGGCTCAATCTCAGGACCCTGGGATCACGACCTGAGCCGAAAGCAGAGGCTTTAACCCACTGAGCCACCCAGGTGCCCCAAAGATTTTTAATTACTAATTAAAACTAGGCCTCTCTATTCTTCAATTTTTTATGCAAGAATGTTTGTGTGTATGTGTGTGTGTGTATGTGTATATGTGTAAGAGAAAATATATTATTTATGACTTCTAATTAGACCAAATATGAATATAAATGTAAAATGAAATTCTGTGTTTGGCCTATCTTATCATTTATTATCAGCTATCATGTATTTACTATCAGGCATATGGATAAAAGATTTAAATCTTTGCAGACCTAATACATTTAAAGAAAATATTCAGTAACTTTAAAGAAGGGAAAAGGCCCTTCATATTTTGTAGGTTTTATATCTGCTCTTAGCACAGAAATGACATATGTTTAGGAACCTCATCACATTTGAATTTTGTATCTCTAAATATCGAATGAGATTCAGAATTTGGTTAAGCAAGGCAATGCAAATCATTTTTGAAGATATTCATTGTGGCTTAAGAATTTTATGACACATGTCAACACATCTCATTCAACATCAGTTTATGATATTTAATCCATTATTATGTAAATTATTTGGTTGCTGTAAGATGCTGGACATATTTGGTTCTCCCTAATTGGTGGCCAGTGAAGTCAGAAATGTTCCATTAATCCAAGAAAGCACATACATATGAATCTTGCCTTGATTTATTTTTAGTACACAAATGTATAACAGTAATTAGTTATTCCAGGATATGCATTTAAAGAAGATTACTGCCTTAGATGGTAGAAGTCCTAAGATATTTGGCTGAGAAACAGTTGTTTAATTACTCAGAAATGTTCTGTGTCTTGCATTGGAATATTTTGGAAAAGAGTTGCTGCACCTTGAAATGTAGGTTTTCTTGTATGAAACATAAATTCAGTTTTGTCTGAAACCTCAATTCAGATAAACAATGAAAAGGGGATTAGCAATCAGCCAACTGTGATTTGGTATGGTTCTGAGTTTTCAGAAGTCTTGTGATGAACAGTGCTGTGCTGAGAAAATTTCTCTGGTATATAACGTGTTGATATTTGAATGTGAAATTGTAGCTTACTTATCACTGCTCAAATTATTTAAAAAGTGTTTTTCATTGGGGTGCCTAGGTGTCTTGGTTAAGCATCCAACTCTTGATTTCAGCTCAGGTCATGATCTTGGGGTTGTGAGATTGAGCCCTGCATCAGGTTCTGCTCATGGAACCTGCTTGACATTCTCTTTCTCCCTTTCCCTTTGCCCTTCTCCTCATCCCCTCCAAAATAGTTTTTCATTAATAAGGAAGATATACTCAATACAATGTGTGCCAACCCTCTTTTGTTGTTATTGTATGCTTATTCCTTATGAGTTGGTGTATTCTTCAAATATGACAGCATGTTGTCCAACAAGACCATAATTGTTCTACATGTTTCATGTTTAATTCTGTTCTCCAAGACTCAACTATTCCTCTTTTCCCTCTATTCTCCTTTAACCCAAATCCCTCTTAATTGATTCTGTCCACATAATCTTCCTTAAGTTCAGATATTTATTTTCTCATTCTCTCATATCATCACTACCACCATCATCATCACCATCATCATCATAATCTCTAGTTCAACAAATGTATTATTTTTTTTTAATTCCATGAGTTTCAGATGTGAATTATTCTCTATGATTCTTAATCTTGAAATTTTTGTCATTCTTTGACCACATTTCCTTTCCAATCCATTTCCCATTTTTTCTCCTTTTCCTTCACAATTTTATTTCCTACTAACAGTACTTATCTGACATTTATCTATAGCAGGTATATAATAAACATCCAAACTAACTCTATGATTGTTTCCATTTGCTTTCTTTCCATCTTCCCGGTTCAGCAACTCACCATTGAACAGACCAGGAAATGAAATGCTCTCTATTGATTTCTTGGTATACATGTTTTGTCTAAAACTGAGAAGAAAGTCTGTTTTAACTCAACTATTTTGATTTTTTTCTTAAACTAGCAAAAACTTTCTTGAAGAAAAATCACTTTGGAAATCTGTGTACATAAATGACAGTAGTTGCAAAGTCCCATATATTGTAGACATCTCAGAAACTGGAGAAGTGAACAAGTCAGTTAATTTTTCCTAGTCTGGAATGTTATGATGAACTGCTGAACTATTTCTGCTAAATAAGTAATGCTGGGTTGACTCCACTATATTTTTCATAACCAGTGGAGTTTTGTGCCTTCAACATGCATATATCCCTGTCATAGTCAAGCCAGTGAAAACCTCTGAAATTTTCAGATGGTTCCTAGCACTATGCAGTGAAGTAAAACTGTCATTAACTTTGAGTTGATGCCCTGGATGCTAGACTATGAAAATGGGGAAATATCTATGAACTAGACCAATTTGAACTGTCTTTGGCAAAAATAAATGTTAAAATTGGAAAATATTTGACCAATAACTAAAGAATGAGAGTTAGAACATCCTAGCATGGATTTGATTTCTATTGAAGTGATTATTAATTTTAAACAAAGAAGACTCTAGGACAGCTAGGAATAACTTTGAATTCAATTTAAAACCACCACATGACAGACTGTACTGCCAACTGTTGCAGTGGAAACTTATTTAATTTTTCCCCTAGAAAGCTTTTATTTATATAGGACGTCTTCCAATCATGGGAGATTATTTAGATAGGTTTTGTAGGAATATACATAGCTATTGTTCAATCAATGGAGTTCCTGATTTTATTTTTCTTGTGAATTGTTGATGACAGCATCCAGAAATGTTAGTGTTAGGTTTCTCTGATTCTGAAATTGCCCAGAATACAAACCTCTTTAATTTAGTGAATTGAAGGAAGAAAGTGCATGTTTTCATTCCCAGTGGATTTCAGTGTGAATCCTTAACCAGGTTTAGTTTGGAATTCTTCAGTGTCATTTCACAGACCACATTTTAGCTCTAAGTAAAATGACTGCATGTAGCCCTACAAAGATTTCCCAATAATTAAGTAGTACCTCATGAGAAGAATAGAGCTGTAGTGCTATTTACTTATTGATAATGTGTTGATGTTCAATAATAATTTGTATAGTTTATAAACACTTCTATTTTACCCTATACTACCAATATCAGTAGGAAGTGTTGTTATTTTCCTAATAGTGCTGGGGGGGCTGTCATAAAATGATTTCATTATAGTATTTTATCAGTTTTAACTTACAGTATCCTGGATTTGGATGGACACAATACCAGTTGTAGTCTGGTTGAAAGTGTTCCCTCTCTCTTCCTCATCATAATATCGAATACAGTGGAAAGGGTATTCTGAGGCTGTGCAAAGGGAAATTATTTTAAAATATTTTGTAATTTAGCTATAGTGAATTAATTAAATTATTATAATTAATTTTAAGTACAGTTGCATGAACCCATGCAATTAGCTGTGATGAACTTCTAATACATTTTATGACATACTTATCAGCTGAGCTTCAGCAATAGCATTTTTATTAAACATTATATTTATTACAAAAAATAACACACCTTCTGAGGGAATGACAACTATCAGCTCTTTGGAGCCTCCTATCAAGACTGCTTTATGAAACTGGGCACTATTCAGTATTCACAAGTTGTTCTTTTTTCCCCCTGGTTCAACCAAAACAGAGACATCCTCTTTCTATATCTGAACATCTCTGAGTAAGAAAATGTCATTATTAATATTCATGTGGAGCTATGTGAAAAAGCAAGGGAAATGAGAGAAAAAGGATGGAAATGAACCATGGTTTTCCAACCCAAAGGTCTCCTGAGCCTGAGGGAAAGAGTAGAGGAGAAAGAGCCACAATTGAACAGCTGATTACAGCGTCTGCAGTGGATTGCTGTACAGGCAGGAAATGATGAAGCCTGGCTGGATCCCAGCAGGGAGCCAGAACAAGAGAAAGCCAAAGCTGGTGTTGATGCTGAAAAGAAGGGGGGGAAGCGAAGCAGCTGAAACAAAAAAAAGAACCAGAGCCCTCCCCACCATCACCAACTGAGAACTGCAGGTGTATTTCATTTTAGCTTTAGTTCCTAAAACACTGACTATCAATTCATATCAGCTTATGAGCAGTTCAAAGTTACTCATTTAGAAGAGAAGCCTGGGAGTATTTCATTGTCAAAAAGAAGACTGGGGGCGCCTGGGTGGCTCAGTGGGTTAAGCTGCTGCCTTCGGCTCAGGTCATGATCTCAGGGTCCTGGGATCGAGCCCCGCATCGGGCTCTCTGCATAGCGGGGAGCCTGCTTCCTCCTCTCTCTCTCTGCCTGCCTCTCTGCCAACTTGTGATCTCTCTGTCAAATAAATAAAATAAAATATTTTAAAAAAAAAGAAGACTGAATCTATGAGGTGGAAGCAAATAAAGACAAGCTACTTGTGTTTTAATGAGCGAAGAAAATATGTTAGCTTTAGAAATCAAATGTTTTGAAAGAATTTCAGGATTTCCTGGATAAACAGATATATTGATTCACTTCCTATTTGTGCCAATAATTAAAAGGAAATTGAATTATAGTGCTATATTCAATTTTGCCACATTCAAGCAAAACTTGATTGTGTTACAACACTTTTGTGTTTACATAAGAAAAAGCCTCCATGGTAAAAACAAAACAAAACAAAAAACCCAAAAACCCAAAAAACAAAAAACAGGGCAGAACTAGTCTCCACTGTTAGATACCAGGATGTCATGAGGAAGCAGGTGAATAGCTTTGGGACTTGAGAATGTTCTGCTTCTCAGTCTGGGTGCTTGATTACATGGGTATGTTCCACTTGTGACAGTTCATTCAGTGGTACACATTTTTCTGTGTCTATTTTATATTTCAATAAAACAGTTTTGAAACAGACAAACAGCTCTAGGGAATCAATGACTTGAAAAATGTCTTCAAAATGTTTAATAAAGTATGTGTAAAGATAAAATGGGATCCAGAAGTTATAAAAATATCTTGAAGAAGATGATATTTATTCCTAGATTTGAACCGCACTAAGGAAAGAACCTCAAAATAACCTTTTTTTTTTTTTTTAAAGAAATAAGTTACCATTCTCAAGTCAACCCTAAGTTGGCTTCATACATCCTGTATTTTTTTAGTAAAGATGCTTTTTGAACAGGCTTTTGAAAATACTCTTAGCTATATAAACAGCTCAGCCAAACTGTGGAACTGGTTTATCACTTTCATAAACTAGCTGTCCTTCACTACTCTTAAAAATTTCAAAATGCTGGGGCACCTGGGTGGCTCAGTGGGTTAAGCCTCTGCCTTTGGCTCAGGTCATGATCTCAGGGTCCTGGGATCGAGTCCCGTATCGGGCTCTCTGCTTGGCAGGGAGCCTGCTTCTTCCTCTCTCTCTCTCTGCCTGCCTTTCTGCCTGCTTGGTCTCTCTCTGTCAGATAAATAAATAAAATCTTAAAAAAAAATTTCAAAATGCTGCCCCAATATGATTTAATTATAAATCAGTAGCATTAATGCAAAAAACTTTTTATTTAGCCAGTTGTCATCTATTCTCCTTAGTAATGTAGAGTATTGAGGGTTTTTTTTCTCCTTTCCAAATAAACTGATATAAGGAGGCAATGTAAAGGGGACCACAGGGTTGTATTCGGTGATGCATAAGTATGTGTGTATTTGTGTATTTAGGAGCAGGGTGGGATTTTAGGGTAAGAAGGAAGGCTGTCATTCTGTTTCTTCCCCCTGCAGTGGCATTTTTGTTATACCATGTTGTGATCTGGTACATGAAGAGTATAAGCCTGTAGAGAAAGCCTGTAGAGATGTGCAGCTGAGTGAGACTGATGTGGAGAATAGCAATGAAAATTCTCTCTTTTACTAGCAGATTTCAGTGGATGGGGAACTATGCATTAGGTAGAATCCTGAAACATATTGGTATGAACTCTCCTTCCTTAAAATAATCATGGATG
Organism: Mustela nigripes; assembly: GCF_022355385.1. Lineage (NCBI taxonomy): Eukaryota > Metazoa > Chordata > Mammalia > Carnivora > Mustelidae > Mustela > Mustela nigripes. The sequence goes on along the minus strand of NC_081557.1, from coordinate 169,556,742 downwards.
CAGGGGAGAATGACAGGGTTCTGGGCAGGTAACCATCCTCCCTTATTAATTTCAGAAGGGATAATACCCAATACTGGGCTATGAGAAAAAGGAGTTGATAACTTGGTATAGTAAATTAACTTTCAATGAAATCCTGAAAGCAAGAAGAGCAGACACTTTTTTAGGATAAATATTTCTAAATGTCATTTTGATAAGGCAAAAGTACTATTGTAAGTCTAAAACTTCTTTTGCGTTTTACCAGTTCTCAATGCTCACTTAAATCCTCACCAATTCTTTCTTAATAGACAGTATCAAAGATTTTAGTCAAATTTTCCCTGGGCTTGGACTAAATTGGAGCCATTGTGCAGCCAAAATTTTGAGTTGTGTAAGCTATAATGAAGATGGTTCCATTAATTTTTTGAACCCATGTCAGGTAATGGAAAACAAATTTGCATCTTGGATTGCCTTCCAAAAATGAGATACCAAGTTAGTGATTCCAGTAATTTAGAACAGAGTGGTGTAAAATTTTCCTTCTTGGTTATTATGGATCATAGTGGTGATGGAATTATGTCTGTTTTAAATAATCTTGTGATAGCAAGAAGTAGATTGCCTGGTTTTAGGAGAGGGAAAATACCACATGCAAGTTTTCAGACTTGATAATTACCTTACAAATATTAATTGTTATGAGTGAATAACAGCTCAGTGTTGGAAAGGATAACAAATCTAGTTAAAATGAAACAGGCTGATCCTTAAGTCCAGATCCCTGGAGACAAACCCCAGCATGGAGGAGCAGTGCCCAGATGTGCCCATTTTCCGCTGGCCCTAAGAAATATGTGCTTTCCCATAATTTCCATTGTTTAAATTAATTAATTTTATTTTTAGAGAGAGAAGGTGAGAAATCACATGCATCCATATGTGAGATGGGTGGAGGGGCAGAGGAATAGGGAGAGAGAGAGACTCTCAGTCAGGCTCCATGCCCAGCATGCAGCCTGACTTGGGGCTGAATCTTAGGACCCTAAGATCATGGCCGAGCCAAGATCAAGACTGACTGAGTCACTGAGGCACCCCATAATTTCAATAGTTAATTCAATGGTAGGTTTATTTATTTATTTACTTTTTGATAAAAAGTTTATTTATGTATCTGACAGAGAGAGAGCACAAGCGGGGAAGGAGCACGAAGAGGGGGAAGCAGGCTCCCTGCAGAGCAAGGAGCCTGGTAGAGAACTCAATCCTAGGACCCTGGGATCATTACCTGAGCCAAAGGCAGCAGCTTAAACAACTGAACCACCCAGGTGCCCCTAATGGCAGGTTTAGAAATGTATAGCAACTTGAGGTGAAGAAAACTCAAAACATGATATGTTTTTTTGTGATATTTTCAGGCTGCAACCCACTTTTCCAATAGTTGTAAGTCTTTCAGGCACACAGTGACCAAATTTATTGTTTTATGGTGAGGTTATTTAGGAAAAAAGAACACCTGAGATTTAATGTTATGTTATATTCTGGCCATGGAGGGTAAAATGAAACTGATTAGGAGCAAATTAATTAATAATAAATTATTAATTTAACTTAATTTATTTTGTGTTGTTTTTTAAATAGCTTTTTTAAAAAATAAATTTAATTAATTAACATATAGCATATTATTAGTTTCAGAGGTGGAGTTATGTGATTTATCAGTCTTTTATAACACCCAGTGCTCATTACATCAAGTACCTTCCTTAATGTCCATCACCCAGTTATCCCATCCCCTCATGCCCCTCTCTTCCAGCCTCTGTTTGTTTCCTATGTTTAAGAGTCTCTTATGGTTTGTCTTTCTCTCTGGTTTTCTCTTGTTTTATTTTTCTCTCCCTTCTCCTAATATCCTCTGTTTTGTTTCTTAAATTCTACATTTGAGTGAAATCATATGATAATTATCTTTCTCTGATTCACTTATTTTGCTTAGCATAATACCCTCTAGTTCTGTCAATGTCATTGCAAATGGCAAGATTTCATTTTTTGATGGCTGTGCATATTCCATTGTATATGTGTACCCCATCTTCTTTATCCATTCATCTGTTGATGGACATCTGGGCTCTTTCAATAGTTTGGATATTTTGGACATTGCTGTTGAAAACATTGGGGTGCAGGTGCTCCTTTGGATCACTATACTGGTATCCTTGGGGTAAATACCCAGTAATGCAATTGCTAGGTCATAGGGTAGCTCTATTTTTAACTTTTTGAGGAAACCCATACTGTTTTCCAGAGTGGCTATACTAGTTTGCATTCTCAACAGCAGTGTAGGAGGGTTCCCCTTTCTCCACAACCTTGCCAACACCTGTCATTTCCTAACTTGTTAATTTTAGCCATTCTGACAGATGTGAGGTGGTATCTCATTATAGTTTTGATTTGTATTTCCCTGATGCCAAGTTAGTTGAGCATTTTTTCATGTGTTCGTCATCTGTTTGGATGTCTTTGCAGAAATGTCTGTTCATGTCCTCTGCCCATTTCTTCATTGGATTATTTATTCTTTGGGTGTTGAATTTGATAAGTTCTTTATGGATTTTGGACACTAGCCCTTTATCTGATAAGACAGAGCAAATGTTAATTTTAAAGCTGACTAATCAGTATGTGACATGGTACTTCATTAAAAACTTGGCTCTGTGAGAGGCAGTATGGTGTGATCTCCCTACAAACAAGGTCTTTGGTAGATAGCTGTATACCAACATCAGCACAGTGCCTGGCCCATGGTAGATACTGACTGTGTATTTGGAAACAATGAATAGCTGAGTTTAATACCATGGGTTCTTTTGTGAACACAGTCTAGTAGAGAATCATATATCAATTTTTTTATGATTTTATTTACTTATTTGAGAGAGGATGGGTGGTAGAGGGGCAGAATGACAGGGAAGAAAATTCTCAGGTAGACTCCATGGTGAGTGTGGACTCTAAGGACCCTGGGATCACAACCAGCACTGAAACCAAGAGTCTGGTGCTCAACTCACTATGCCACCCAGGCACCCCCAAGATTTGTTGTTTTTGAGTAACAAGTTTATTGGGTAGGTCAGGGAAATTTAAGCTAAGACTTGTACTGAAAAAGAAATACACAGTTGCTTGCTGAGAGATTGGGGAGGGCAATATAAGCAGAAAAATGGAAGTTTGAAAAATAAAATGTGCAGGAACATTTATGTTCTGAAGTATAAAGTCCTTGCTGAGTGTAGGTGAAAGCAGTCAAGAGTGGAGGTAGAAGAGACTAGATATTTGGGTAGATGCCAATCAACGAAGAAAATAGAAAAAAGAAAGGCATGCTCTATTCTTCCACTATATCTACCCCACTCCCTCATGCCTCACCCTTATCTGCCGCTTATATCTGGGTCCATAGATTTTTGTTTTTATGTTACTATGGACAGATTTTCCATCTTCACACCATAGACATCCTTTCCACCTATATTCTAAATCTTATCCCATTTCACCCACTTAAGGATAAACACTCATGTGTTCTCTTTTCTGCATCATAATTTTTAATCTTTCATACTGGCTTGACTCGACATTCAAACAGCCTAAAAGTATGCTGTAATATCTTCCATTTTATAAAAATTCATTTTTTTTTTTTTACCATTTATCCTCCTTCAGCCATGGACCTATTTTTTTCTTCTCCATTTTTATAGCCAATATCTTCAAAATGATATTGAAAAGAAGGAAGTCTCCAAGTTCTCTTCCTCAATTCTCTCATAAACCCATCCTGCTGTTTGAATACTATGTATCTAATATAAAGATTTCAATGTTTAGAGTATTAAGTATCTAATGAGATCATATGTATACCATCAGTAATCTCTACATTTTTAAATTGAAAATTATCTTTAGTCCTTATTTCATGAGACCAATTAACAGCATGACACTTAAAAAAAATACTGGTTTTTGGAATACCACTTCTTGTTTCTCCTGTCTTACTTGCAGTTCATTTTTGCTTTCCTTTGTTGGCTTCTAATATTTTTAATCTGTAAATATTAAAGTGCCTGATAGCTCTATCTCCAGGTCAAATCTTAATCTAATGTACTTTCTATGCAATTTTATACATTTTAATGGCTGGATCTCAAGTACATTTTTAGTCCAGACTTCTAGTATGAATACTAGACTTTATATATACTTTTATATACTATTTCTAACCCATTTTCTCCACTTGCATGTCTTATTATATATTTGTTTATTGTCTGTTTTCCCTTCAAGAATATAAGCTACATAAAGGCAAAGATTTTATTTTGTTCATTGCTATTCCCAGCATTTGGAATTGCCCGGCACAGAGTAATTTCTCAATTTTGTTGAAATGCTGATATTTTTTTAAAAACTATATATGCATATTTTATGACCCAGTAGGTATTCTAAAGAACCCTGTTCCATAAAGATGTTAATTTCAATATTACGGAAGCAGAAAGATGAAAACATCTTGGATGTTTATCTCTAAGACTTGATGGATAAAATGTAGTAGATGCTTGTTATAGCATTAAAGGCATCAATGAGAGATGTTCCCATAGCTGAATAGGTAGATTTTAAAAATAGTTCTGAGTGAAAACAATGTAAAATTCACAAATATATGTATATAATGATTCCCTTTATGTAAATTAAAAACATTCACAGAAACTAACAGTATGCTGTACAGGTATTCATCTTAGCAGAAAAGCATACATCATGCACATTAGAATGGTTGCTCATGGGAAAGAGGTGAAAGTGAAGACATAGATGCTTGAATGAATAGACAAAAGAGAAATTGTGCATGACCAGTGTGAAATGGGCTTTGAGTTGGGAGAGATCTCAACTCTCTGCAGCTGAAGCACACCAGAAGTAAACAATGTTGAATTAAAAAAAAAAAAAAAAAGATGCACCATTGTGTCTGCAAGTGATGGGTAGAAGGCTGGCATAATTAAAAGGGAAACAACTCTACTCATGTTCTTGAGTCTCTCTACTCAAAATTCATCTTGAGACAGGGGATTCCATCATTCAAGTTTTGGTCACTTGCATTCTTCTTGACTATACCAAGTTTTGAGAGGAAAAAAATGGAAAAACAAGTCTGAAGAAAAATGGGTCATTCTCAAGATTTATCTTACTGGGAAAGACAGCTTCTCAATGTAAATTTAGGGTTCTGTTAGAAAACTATGGAGTTGAAAAATAAAGCCATTAGAGACCACATAATGTCAAAAGTTCCTCACCAATATCCATTAGCAATGACCCTAAATGATTGTTGAATGTAATCCCTCCTGGAAAATTCAATTTTATTTGCTTTTGGGGAAAAAAATCATACTAAGGAGGCTGTAGTTTTCAACTGTAAATTGAACTGATAGCTTACCAAAGTAATCTGAAGTTATGCAAATGATAGTTTATATTCAGATAATGGTGATGGAAGTTGCAGAAATCAGTTGCATAATTGAAATAGTTGCCAACAACAACAACAAAAAAAAAACAGGAAAACACACACGCACACAGACACTCAGAGAGTATTATACTAGGTTAATAGAATAGGGACGCCTGGGTGGTTCAGTGGGTTAAGCCTCTGTCTTCGGCTCAGGTCATGATCTCAGAGTCCTGGGATCTAGCCCCTCATCAGGCTCTCTGCTGAGTGGGAGCCTGCTTCCTCCTCTCTCTTTGCCTGCCTCTCTGCCTACTTGCGATCTCCCTGTCAAAAAAAAAAAAAAAAAAAAGAATAACCATGTTTGTGTGTTTGTGACCATTTGAGATCTTAAGCTAATATTGTATTCTATGCATGTATTTTCTTTCTATGAGAACCATAAATTTTTGAAAACATAATTTTGTCCTTGTAGACACCACTTGCCTAATTTTAAGAAATGGTAACACTACTGAAGTTTAAAATTGTTTTATTATGGAATTATATTTTTACTTTGCTTCTCTTGTTTTTCCATCTTGAAATTTTATATTTTCATGATTTTATTTATGCAATTACTGGCACCTTTCCTAGGAAATTTGGGAAGAGAAAAAAGAAATGGAGATAAAAATAAGACTTTATAAAGATTTTTTAAAGAGGAGATAGAATCCAATAATCCATTCTTTCATTTATTTATCAAATACTTTCTAAGCATCTATCCTGAGCCACGTACTGTGTTACACATACTAGATAACAGAAAATAAGGCTCTAAAACAGGTATTTTCCAGAAACTATATACCTATATCTATTGATCAACTGATCAGCAGATAATATACATATACCTTTGCTAATATAAACAACTCTCTACATTCTCAGTCCTTGTTAATTCAATTGAGAGACAACAACAACGAAACTCATGATGTCCTTACAATTTGGATATAGAAGTTTCAAGAGATTGCTCCCCTTCTGATTTCCATTCTTCAGTTGTCTAAAATAGAATTTCCAGTCACTATTTCTAATCACAATGTGCTGCTATTCTCTGCAGTTGCTTTGGCAAGGTGAATCAAAGAAGTTTCAGCCATTCCAGGCTTTAGCCTGAACAGACAGTCTGAGTCTTCCAGCTGATTGTCATTGAGGAATGCAGATTGCCTGCCCACCAAGCACCAGGATACCACTCAATGACAGAACATTGCCCTTGGGCTTTGAAATCAGGGGACCTCACATTCTGTCAGAGTACATTGAACAGCCCCTCAGAGGCAACAAATCACCCCCTGGTGTTCTGGTGTTCTGGTCCCTTTGTTTAATTTGCCCCTGAGATTTTCTATTACTTTCTGTGGAATCCTGAATTTCTGATACCAAGTATCTATTCCTGTGACTTTGTACCCTTGCCAAGCTAAGAAAAACGTGTTTGGAGACAGTTATTTTGCAGCTTCCCATTTTAGATAAAAACTAATGCATGCTTTAGGACTTTTCTATTCCTTTGAACAGGGTCACTATAATTTAGCTTGTTGTGTTCTTTTATTTATTGATTTTGCAGAGCTCAGGGAAGGCACAATTCCAACTGGCCTTAGGTACTGAATTCAACCTTTCATCTTCCTAACCTGGGAATCTATCTGTCTCATGGAATATTGAGCTGAGCTGGATGTGCTCCTTTCTTTAAAAATAGCCACATTCTGGGCATAGATTACTATGGGAAAATTTTTGAACATTTCACATTCCTCCCCAGTGGGTACCATAAAGTCATGGCCATGAAGGCTAGCCAAGAGCAGCTAGCAAGTTTCTACATTTCAACCCAGAGGTATTGTTCTTAGCATTATTTGGCTTGATCTCTATGTTTCTCTCACTGGTTGTCATAACGTGTCCTGAAGCTATTCTAAGCATACTCTATTTTCACAATGCCCTCCATGAGGCTTAGGTGACAGGGTTTATCTTTAGGAGTTATTTATATAATGTTATTACTAAAAAATTACTACTAATTGTTTAAAGAACAGGGTATTCAATCATCCAAAGACATTGCAATAATCTAAAAAAATAAGTACTGACTTAACAGTTTCCATGACAGAAGGCAAATGGAGTTAAGAATCCTCTTATTTAAATCAGAGGAGGCTGTCGAAGACTTATTCTCAGATTGCTTTCCTTAAAACAATGTGTTTTTCAATTTCAAAGTTATAGCAACATTAAGTGCATTCTCATCATCTCTGTATCAACTATAGTTATTTATGTAGCTGTCTATCATTTACCTATCATCTATCTATGTATCTAACTATCTAATATGCTAGTCCCCTTTATTTTCCACTAACATCTATTTCTATTGAATTATATGAAATTTTATAACTGGCTTAATAAACCACTTTGCAATTTTCTATCAGGATTATGTCCAGAATAACTTATGATTATCACTTGCACCATTCTCACCTCATCTAATATCACATACTTTTGAATACATCAAAACAAATATTTAGACACTGCCTTCTTCTTGTGAAGTATGTTCCACACAGATCTGGGGAATTTTTTTTTCAGGTTTTTTGTTGAATGTGGCCAGAAGATATTTATTGATATGAAAATATCAGAATGCTATATTTTATTGTTTTAACAAATAAAAGCTACCATCATTAGAGTCAGAGTAGGTTTCTCTTAGAGGCCATGTGCTTTCCTAATAAATTTAGGAGTTGGAAGAAACTTCAAAGCATATAAAGAAAAGGCTATACACAAAAACAGTAGTGTATTCCAACAGTTCTAACCAGAACTCTGGCCATAAGCAGAAATGCTGGAATATCCAGTATGGTGTCCTGGTTCTAATAAAACGAAGGCAGTAGTTAACAGATATTTTCCCCCCATTGTCACCAAAACTTTATCTCACTAAACAACTTTTGGATTATTCCTTAACTCTTGAACTTAAAAAAAAAATTTTTTTCCCTAATAAACTGAGTGATTAAAAATCATTTATTCTCTTTGCCATTGTATAATTTTCTTCACTTCTGTACTCATATTTTTAGAAAACCAGGCTGACAAATGACTTCCTATTATAGACTTCTTCTGTGGGCTCACCAGAGATTTTCTTTTTCTCTTTGCAATGAATGAATGACTTGTTGTCTGCCTTAGTTTCTCTTATTTGTTTATTGTACTCAGTGGTTGAGCCTTTTTAAAAATTCTCTAAAATTTTTATTTTTTTATGTTATGTCAACACACAGTACATCATTAGTTTTTGATATAGTGTTCCATGATTCATTGTTTGCGTATAACACCCAGTGCTCCATGCAATCCGTCCCTACTTAATACCCATCACCAGGCTCATCCATCCCTCCACCACGCTCCCCTCTAAAACCCTCAGTTTGTTTCCCAGAGTCCATAGTCACTCATAGTTCATCTCCCACTCTGATTTCTCCCCCCTCATTTCTTCCTTTCTTCTCCTATGTACTCCATTTGATTCCTTATGTTCCACAAATAAGTAAAACCATATGATAATTGACTTTCTCTGTTTGACTTACTTCACTTAGCATAATCTCCTCCAGTCCCATCTATATTGATGCAAAAGTTGGGTATTCATCTTTTCTGATGGCTGAGTAATATTCTATTGTGTTTATGGACCATATCTTCTTTACCCATTTGTCTTTTGAAGAGCATCTTGGCTCGTTCCACAGTTTGGCTATTTTGGACATTGGCGCTATGAACATTGGGGTGCATATGGCACTTCTTTTCACTACATCTCTATCTTTGGGATAAATACCCAATAGTGCAATTGCTGCATAGGGTAGCTCTATTTTTAATTTTTTGAGGAACCTCCACACTGTTTTCCAAAGTGGCTGCACCAACTTGGATTCCCACCAACAGTGAAAGAGGATTCCCCTTTCTTCACAACTTCTCCAATATTTGTTGTTTTTTGCCTTGTTGATTTTTGCCATTCTAACTGTTGAAAGATGGTATCTCAGTGTGGTTTTGATTTGAATTTCCCTGATGACTAATGATGATGAATACTTTTTCATGTGTATGTTAGTCATTTGTATGTCTTCTTTGGAGAAGTATCTGCTTATGTCTTCTCCCCATTTTTTGACTTGATTATTTGTGTTTTGGGTGTTCAGTTTGAGAAGTTTGTCATAGATCTTGGATATCAGCCCTTTGTCTGTAGTGTCATTTGCAAATATCTTCTCCCATTCGGTGGGTTGCCTCTTTGTTTTGCTTTTTGTTTCCTTTGCTGTGTAGAAGCTTTTTTATCTTGTTGAAGTTCCAAAAGTTCATTTTTGCTAATGTTTCCTTTGCCTTTGGAGGGATGTCTTGAAGAAGTGGCTGTGGCCTATGTCAAACAGGCTACTCCCTATGTTCTCCTCTAGGATTTTGATGGATTCCTGTCTCACATTGAGGTCTTTCATCCATTTTGAGTTTATCTTTGTATATGGTGTAAGAGAATAATAAAGTTTCATTCTTCTGTGTATAGCTGTCCAATCTTCCCAGCACCATTTATTGAAGAGACTATCTTTTTTCCATTGGATATTTTTTTCTTGCTTTGCTGAAGTTAGGTTGACAATAGGGATCAGAGTTCATATCTGCACTCTCTATTTTGCTCCATTGGTCTATGTGTCTGTTTTTGTGCTAGTACCATGCAGTCTTGGTGATCACAGCCTTGTACTATAGCCTGAAATCAGGCAACATGATGCCCCCAACTTTGTTTTTCTTTTTCAACATTTCCTTTATGATTTGGGGTACTTTCTGGTTCCCTGCAAATATAATGATTGTTTGTTCCTGCATTTTGAAAAATTCTGTTGATATTTTGATTGGGATGGCATTGAAAGTATAGATTGCTCTGGGCAGCATAGACATTTTTTTTAAAGATTTTTATTTATTTATTTGACACAGAGAGATAACAAGTAGGCAGAGAGGCAGGAGCAGAGAGAGAGAGAGAGAGGGAAGCAGGCTCCCCGCTGAGCAGAGAGCCCGATGTGGGTCTCAACCCCAGGACCCTTGGGTCATGACCTGAGCCGAAGGCAAGGGCTTAACCCACTGAGCCACCCAGGCGCCCCAGCATAGACATTTTAACAATGTTTATTTTTACAATCCATGAGCATGGTATGCTTTCCCATCTTTTTGTGTCTACTTCAATTTCTTTCATGAGTGTTTTGTCGTTCCTAGAGTATAGACCCTTTACCTCTTTGGTGAGGTTTATTCCAAGGTATCGTATGGTTTTTGGTGCTATTATAAATGGAATTGCACCTCTAATTTCTCTTTCTATAGTTTCATTTGTTAGTGTATAAAAAAGCATCAGTTGCTGAGCCTTGAAACAAGTGTTGGGTGCAGAATTTTATAGTCTCTACAACCTCCTGAACAGTTATAACTCAGAACTGTATATGCCATTCCTTTCATAATCAAAAGAACAATGACCACATCACTACTCTTAGTGCAAATGTTCCAACAAAAAAAGGCAGTCAGTGATGGCTGGTAATTCATCCTCTCTGAGCAAATGTGCTGAGGTCTTGTGCAGTTAAAGGAAACTTTCTCTTGACCTTCTATTCTGTTCTCTCTCACACCATCTTTACATCTTGGCCACTCATTCAAGTCCTTAAAAGATGGCTTTTACACAGTTTATATTCAGGTTGCCAGTTATCTGCCAGTCATCTTCACTAAATTCAACTCAGCCCAACATCTCTGTCTACTTCTCCATCTGATTATTTAGTTATAATCTAAAAAATAATTTTTCTAACCCTAGACTAATATTTTCTCCCAAATTGCCTTTTTTTAAAGAATTACCTTATTTCTTATTCCTCTGTCATGTTGTGAATGAAACAATGCTATTTCAGCATTGTTCTCCCCAGCTATTTTCATATTATACACAGACTATTTATTAATATAAACACATGAAAAATTACAAGCAAAATTAAAGAAAAATAAAATACATAATATAAAATGCATTATTACTTTAAAAAATTAATTTGTTCTTCTCAGGTAGACAGTGAACTTCTTGAGGGCTTAGAACCATTAATTTTCTTAACATTTAGGTATATAAGTATTTGTTGAGAGTTCATCATCTTTATGCTTTTACATCTTGACAATAATGATTAACATGTATTAAAACAATTCTATAGTCTTCAGATTAACTTAACAGAGGTTTTCATATTTTTAATATCAGTTTTTGAGATTGATGAAAGTGATGTACTCTTTCCTTAAGAAAACAAGTACATATGAATTTTCCTTCCTCCCTCCTTCCCCCTTCCTCTCTCTCTCCATGTCCCCTCCCCCACATGCACACATATGCATGCACACATGCATAGTTACAGTACTATTTTGCATATACATTTAGGGTATCCCTAAAATTTTTGGTGTCTATATGGGTGCTAGGTTAAAAATTACTCTCCAGTGGTTTTTATTTTATTTCAATTTAAAATTTTAAAAATTTCTATTTATTTATTTGAGAGAGAAAGAGAGAGAGTGATCAGGGGTGGGGCAGAGGGAGAGGCAGAGAATCTCAAGCAGACTCTACACTGAGCTGGAGCCTGACATGGGGCTTGGTCTCATGACCCTGAGATTATGACCAGAGCCAAAACCAAGAGTCAGATGCTTAATTGACTGAGCCACCTAGGCACCCGGCCCAGTGGTTTTATAAATAATATTTAAGTATTGTGTTTGTGGAAATATTTAAGAATGATGATAGGAAAAAAATAAGAACACTATCAAAAGGGAGAAAGGCATGGTAGAGAGGAACAGAAGGGTGGAAATAGGGGAAGTAAGAGGAATAAGTAGTAAGAGATGAAAGGAGTAGAGGATGTCACAAAGTGGGCTGAAAACATTGATTCTCTGGATCAAAATTTTGAAAATTTAGGCTGAATTTGGATAAAGCTCTAGAATGAGGAGGGGACCATGATACAAAGCAAGGTAATGGTGCCCTCCACCCTCTTGCCAAAATGAGCTCAGAGAGAACAATTGCTTGTAGATGTCATGACTGATCAGTTGAGACCCTGAGTCTAACTCTCACTGAAGAATAAACTAAGAAATACAGAGAAAAGTCAAGTTGGGCAGGAGGGCTGGTGACTCAATATTAGTGAGATGATATTAGGTGAGGAAAATAGGTGTCTATTGCCCGATAGGTTTAAGTACTCCCTGCATCCCATCCTTTTGGGTCTACTGGAGTTAGAAAGAGGCTTTAGATGTACTAACAATGGGCCCATGGTTTATTTTCTTACAGTAACTATAGTGATTGCTAATGCTTATTGAAAATGTATAAGCCAGAAGCTGGGCTGAGTACTTCATATGAATTGTTTTATTAAATCTTCACAACTCCGTAAGACAAGAACAATGACTTTCCTCATTGTGTGGAAAACTAGGGTTGAAGAGATGAAATATCTTTCTGAGATCACAGAGCGGGAAGTTGCATGCTTGGAACCCACATTATCTGATATCAGATGTAGCTTTCTTACTCCCAACTTTAAACTGAAGAGACCTGAGACCAAGTCACTGTAGCAGAGGCTGCAAGTGGCAGACAGAGGACAGATCTACCTGGCCCAAACCTCCTTCAGCCAGGGAGATGTTAATGATATAGTTGATTTCTTCTTCTCAAATTTTGAACAGCTGTGAGGTGTTTAGACTACTGAGCCCAGTATCAGTATATATAAATAACCCTAACTTGATCCCCTTTGATTTTATTTTTGGATGTCATAGCCTTGTCCTTTCTTTATTTTAGCTAAGCCTCTACTGCATGTTCCCTGAGCAGCAGAACGATCCATTTCAGGAGCATATTTTATATGATGTTGACACCAGCTGCTCCATGGAGAGCATCAGGCTCCTGCCAGAGTTTAATTGGCACCCAGGAGCAGATGGGCTCCAAAGCACCAAAAAAGTGATCATGTTTCACAATAAGTCTTTATCTCAGCATGAAGAAAAGCAATAAATTGTGGAGAGTCTGAACAACTATTCTCTAAACACATACACAAAAATTTATTATGCTACAATGTAGCTTTTTGCCAAAAAGGAAGACAACACATCTGCCTTTTTAACAGCCTCCATGTAACTTGTATTTATGTGCTGATTATTTAAAGCTCTTTAATATCCAGTGCTGGGTAATTAACATTCTTTCATTGAACAGACATTTCTAAGCACTCACTATATGTCATACAATATTCTAAAATACAGCAGTAAACAAAGATTGACAGAAATTCTCACCTTTGCAGAGCTTACATTGTGGATATAAACATGCTTAAAAGAAATGAAGATGGGGAACAGTAGAGCCATCATTTACCTCCTTTAAGTTTCAAAAATTCCTTTGCATTAGGAAGTTATACTTGTGATGTCAGTTGATTGGGAAAAATATGACAATAATGTCTATGGATTCTGAAATTTTTTTTAAAGATTTTTATTTATTTATTTGAGAGAGAGACAGTGAGAGAGAGCATGAGAAGCGAGAAGGTCAGAGGGAGAAGCAGACTCCCCATGGAGCTGGGAGCCTGATGTGGGACTCGATCCCGGGACTCCGGGACCGTGACCTGAGCCGAAGGCATTTGCTTAACCAACTGAGCCACCCAGGCGCCCTGAAATGTTTGTTTTATTTATATTTTGTGAGTCACAATTGCATGTCCATGCATCGGAAACAGTCACACAAATATATGTGTGGCACACGGATTTTGCTTAAAGAAATTCCTGGTTTCTTCATGCCTTGGTATATCTCTAGTGATAATTTCACAGCATCCCATGGATCCAAGGATCACAAGTTGGGATGACTAAAATAGATGATATCCAAAGGGTTTTTCTAGCTCTGAGGGCAGAGTGCAGTGTTACAAGAACTAGGTGTTCCCTGTTGAAAGATTTTCTAGGGGTGCCTGGGTGGTTCAGTCAGTTGTGTGTGCCTTCAGCTCAGGTCATGATCCCAGGGTTTTGGGATCAAGCCCTGCTCAGTGTGGAGTCTGCTTTTCCCTCTTTCCCTCCCCCTGCTCCAGGAAGCGTGCTTGCTCCTCCTCTCTCATAAATAAATAAATAACATCTCTCCTTTTTTCTTTTTAAAAGAAAGATGTTTCTAAAAAGCCGGCATCTTTACTTGGTTCATTTGTTCTATGTTAGAATAATTTAAGGTAGTTCACATTTCCCTGAGTTTTAAAATTATCAGTCTGTGATACTGCCCCTAAAATTTAATTTGTCTTTGTTCTATATTAGATAATTCTTTCAAAAATGGTCTCATAAAAATTAATTTTCTTTCTTTTTCACTTAAAAAATACACATAAGCCCTATTACCCTGGTAACAAAAGAAATTTAGACCTTACTAAGACTAATAAAATGTATTGAACTTCTGTTTATGAATTAGTTTACATTAAAAAACACTTTAAAATAGGAAAAATACCTAAACTTCTGTTGTTTTTTATTATATTTATCAGATTCTTGAAGAAAGTCACACCCATGTTTGGGAAATTTTGGCAAGTCAAAAAGAAAAAACATAGAGTGAATCATTTTGCTTTACTTATAATCTCTGATAAATCATTAAGCCTTCCTTAAATTTGTCCAGAATGATTATTTCCATAGTGGTTCAGTGTGATGCTTGATCTTCCAATGCCTGTCTTAATAAGGTTATGATTCAGTAGCTGTCATTAAGTCATGCAGCAATAAAACGTTGGCATTATCTTGTACTTTATTGGGTGCAGAAAGTTTCCACTTAACATATTTTCATCTTTTTGAGAATTCACTTTTATAAAAGACATCTGAGGAATGATATCTTGGTATAAAAAATGTTTTTTGTAAATTGAATCTTATAAACTTACCTTTTATATTAATCAAATTGGACTCTGCAATTAGATATTTTGGTCTAATTGATTATACATAATATAATTGAAAATTAGAGAGCAGTAGCAATTTCTACTTAAGCCCCAATTACAAAACCAACCCTGGGATTTTGCCTTTATTTCTATCTTTGGTTTCAGCTCCTTGTTTTAGAAATTAGAGGAAGGGAGGGAAGAGAATGTGAAGATATTAACTTACTATGAGTTATAATTGAACCTAAAAAATTACCTCAAATAAAAAGCAAGGATAAATCCCAAATTATTCATAAACACCTTCACCGGGTACAGAGGTCTGTTATAGTTCATACAAAAGAAGTAAAAAAAAAAAAGTTCTTTGTTTTTAAGAAGTTTGCTGTAATATCATATTCATATGGTGGTTGAACTGAAAAAAAAATAGAGAAAAATGCCATGTATTTTTTACATGCTTATTAAATATCTAGGTCTGTTATTTAACTATATTAACAAGAGCAAAATACTTGTTGGGAACTCAAGGAGAGATCAAATAAGGAAAAGTTGAATCTGACATATTTTGTATCAATAAACTAAAAATGTTTTAAGAATCTTAAAAACAATTTAAATACATAAATATTACTTAAAAATTAATGGCAGGCAGGGAACAGACATCCCAACAATAACAGTGGAAAGCCTAACAGAATGAAGTCTTTAAAAAGTACTGAGAGAAATTATTTTTAAGTTTTATTTCATTACACAGCAAAACTATAATACAGAGACACAAGAGAGAAAAGCTCAAAAACAAAAAACAAAAACAAAAAACACTGAAAGAATGTTATCCTTGAAATCTTGCTGAAAGTATATCCAGAATTTGTATTAGTAATAGCAAGCAAAAACACTGGTTGATGTATGGGTAAATCTAAGCAAGCATTGATCATAAGGACGTTTATGTTGATAAGATAACAACAATAATAATGATGACCAGCTAGGGGTTCAAAATTAATGTCAAACATAAATACTAGACAACAATGAAATGTGTGAAACTGAAATAAATCATTCTTAGTTGCTTTTATTATCTAGGAATGAAAGCTACTTTGTGGATGCAGTCAAAAAAATTCCAACTATGTGAACCTCTGCAGGATGTCTAAAGTCAAATGGTCTGAGTTCCCCAGTCCATAGCTGTGTGACCTTGAACGATTGATCTAACCTCTCTATTCTTCAGTTCGTCCATAAGTAAAATAAAGTTGACAGTAACAGTGCCTATTTTATAGTGTTTTTATAATAATAATTTGATGCTTACAAAGCATTTAAAATAATGTATGGCCCTGTGAGAGTATTATATTTTATACATATTCAAGATATATATGTGTGTGTGTGTGTATGTGTACATATATATATACATATATATAATATTTCCTAATAAAAATAGTAAAGAAATACCTAGATAGAGGTTTGATTTGATTAGTTATCATGTAAACCTAGAGGGTGTTAGATAAAGTGAAAAAGATAGGAGAAACAAATGCCATACGATTTCACTTATATGTGGAATCTTAAAAAAAAAAACAAATGAATAAAAGACTAAAATATAGGGAATAAGATGGTAGTTGCCAGCAGGGAGGTGGGTGAGGGGATAAGCAAATAGATAAAAGACGTAAAGAGGTACAAACTTACAGTTATAAAATAAATCATGAAGATGAAAAGTACAGCATGAGGAATATAGTCAATAATACCATAATAACGTTGTATGGTGACAGATGGTGATTACACTTATTATAGTGAGCACTGAGTAATGTGTGGAATTGTCAAATCAATATGTCTTACACCTGAGGCTAAAAAAAATTGACTAATAATTATACTTCAAGAAAAGGATTAGTTTATGGGGTTCCTGGGTGGCTCAGTTGGTTAAGTGTCTGCATTCAGCTCAGGTCATGTTCCCAGAATCCTGGGATTGAGCCCTGCATCAGGGTCCCTGTTTAGTAGAGCACCTGTTTTTCCCTCTCTCTCTGCCTGCTGCTCTGCCTTCTTGTGCTCTACATCTCTCTATTAAATAAATAAAAAAAAAAAGAAAGAAAGAAAGAAAGAAAGAAAAGAATTAGTTTAAAGCTGTTGTAGGTTCTTTTTTATTTTAAGATTTATTTATTTATTTTTAGAGATAGAGAAAGAGCTAGAGAGATAATGAGAAGTGGGAGGATCAGAAGGAGAGAGAGAGATAGAATCTCAAGCAGACTCTGTGCTGATCATGGAGCCGGACACCAGGCTCCATATCATTACCTTGTGATCATGGCCTGAGCCGAAAGCAAGAGGAGGCCGTTTCACCGGCTGAGCCACCCAGGTGTCCCTAAAGCTGTTGTAGTTTCTTGAGGAAGAGAGTGGTATGATAATATTTGAGGGGCTCTAGAAAAAATATCAACTTTATCTTTCTTGTTTTCAGTACCAGAGGCAAATTACGTGTTTTACTTTTATTCCCAGATTTCAGAGTGGTATCCTTGTCCTGTGTTGCTTTCCTCACTTAGACAATGGTTAGAACTGTAAAGATAAGTTGATAACAAATAACATGGTACTTAATGTGGTAAATTTTTGTATTTTTCAGTTCAAAGCAGTGCCTATAAAGAGATTTTAAGAGGCTAAATAATACATTAAGAAATACATGTATATGTTTTACATCTTCTAAATCTATTTTAATGGAAAGTACATCTAGATTATAGGGCAACATCTGAATGAGTTGACATATGTTTGACATTATGTTGTCAGCTATCTTCTTTGGAATGAATTTCCATTTTTTTCTTCAACTGTTATTACTTTCACTGTAATTGTAGCTCTTGAAAAGAGCAAGGTATACTCCAATCATGTGGATCACAAAATAGAAATTTTAATCTCGTCTGTATTTTATGTTTCCTCAGATAATCAGGACCACAGACAAGGAGATAAAGATGGATGGTAGTTGTCCATAGTTAGAGGTTATTTCAGTTAGAAGGAGCTCACTTTTTAGACAGAAAATCTCCTTTGTAATGAGCACTGGGTGTTGCATGTAAGTGATGAATCACAAAATTCTACTACTGAAACTTACATTATACTGTATACTAACTAACTGGAATTTAAAGAAAACCTTTAAAAAAATAAAGAAAAAAAGAAAAAATCCCCATTGGACTTGAACTCGGGACACTCCTCATCTAAAATGACATTGCACCTGCCGCTTTTTTTCTTGCCAGTCTTTCTTGCTGCCAGAGCTGGGAATGGGGCTGCAATTCTGCTCCCTGTTAACGGGTGCTGGGAATGCCTGCTCGCTAACCTAACATGTAGCAGTGCAGTAGCATTGGCAGTTTACAGTGTTTAGCTAGGGTATTTCATTACCGTCTCCGAGGCTGTCTCTAAAACTGCCTCCTCATTTGGTCCTGAGGTTAGATTCCTTGGGGATGGCTCATCTGAAGCTCTGTAGTGTGCCATTGGCACCAGCTGTACAACCCTGGCTGTGGTTCTGAAGGGTGCTTTAGGCTGAATAAAATCATTCCATCGGGCTCTTTGATGTGATCCCAGTTGGTCAGCTGGGGAAGTGAGCTCGTTCTCTCCACTCCTCTCCAGCTCCAGGTTGGCTCCTGGCCCTCCACTATGGTCTGTTCTTCTGATACCATGAGGTTCTAGCTCTTCTCAGCTGCCTGCCCTGACATTCGCCCCCATCTGGCATGCTGACTTCTCTCTACTGGCACGCTGACTTCTCTCTGCTGACACTGGCCCCATTCCTCTGGCTCTTGTTCTCGTCAATGCTTCTGAGTTTTCCCTGACTCCTAGTGAACTCCCAAGCATCCCAGGATGCCTGAGATGTAATCACATTTCAGCTGCTGCCCCCATATGAGGTACCAATTAAACTGAGATGAAAAAGATGGAGTAGGCTCCAAGACAGAAAGCCGAAGCCAACATTTACTCATCTCTGAGCCATGTTAGCAGGAAGAAAATGACACACACTCTCTGAGGTTTGGATTCTAAACTATGGTTTGGAGGCGTGAAGAGATTTTAGTATGTGTGTTTAGAATCAGTATGAGCTTTCATCTTTAAGTTAAAAGGAATTGCTTGGAACTGCTTATGAAGGAGATGTTGAAAGCCCCCCATAAATAATTGGAAGTTAAATCCTATCACTGTAAGTCTACTGAAACAGAAAAAAATTAGTAAAGATTATGCACAAAAATCCTTTTCATAGTCCCTCCAAAAAAATAATGTCTCTTTTTTTCTCACCTCAGTAGAAGATACTACTGTAGTGCAAATTTATTTGTGAGAGACTGAATATACCCTACAGTACTTCAGTATGGCCATAGGGTCTTTCTTCACAGAGGAAGAAACTTACGATTTACTTGTTTTCTGACTTTTCTCATTACGACTGATTGTGTGGTATTATGTTTTTCTTTTTCTCTATGAGCCTGAGTTTAAATAATCACAAGGAACTGCTAGCATTGACTTTTTAAAATCACTATTTGAAGTCAGTGATGTTGGTCAGTAGGGTGTACTAATGGCAAATAGAATCTCATTTTATTTAAAAAAAAAAATACTACCAAAAAACACTTGGTTCAAAGGAAGAACTCAAAATTGCAGAATCATAAAAAAATAACAGTAATGAAGAGAAAAGCAGAATCTGTGAGATAAACCTGAATCAGTTACCAGAAAATTTATACCATTAAATAGCTATTTCAATAAAAATAAAAGAGGAAGGCAAATGAATGAAACAATCCATTTAAAAAGCTAAAAAAAGTAAATCAAAAGTATAAAAAGGAAGTAATATGAATAAAAACGGAGATTAATGACTTAGAAAACAGAAAAATAGTCCCAAAGCCACATTGAGCTAATTCATTAATATCAGAATTGAGAAATCATTACCTAGCATAATCAAAAGAAAGAAAGGTTAAAGAAAGAAAGAAAGTAGAAACAAATATGAAAGCTCCAAACAACAAAATTGGAAATCAAAAAAGGGGAAAAAATCCATCAAACCAAGCAATTTAAAAAGTTCTATTTTGTCCAATTGTGTGAGGATAGATTTGAAAATCTTCATAAAAACTGATAAAAAAAAATCAGACTTAACCATAGCTGACCCCAGTAAAGTATAAATGGAAAAATAACTAGTAAAGAAACAGAAAAGTAAGCTATAAGGTCCTGAAAAGTGGCAGGTCCACTTGGTTTTATAGAAAACCATATACAACTGGAACTGAAAAACTTTAATGAATCAATGATCCTAATACGTTTAAAATATGCCAGAGAATATAGACATAAAGCAAATCTTCCAATTTCATGGTCTAAATCTACTGTAACATTAATGCCAAAAGCTGATGATGATTGCACCAAAAAAATAAAAATGCAGAAAATCTCATTTACTAATGTCAATGCTTTCCATAGTCATAATAAAAGTATTAAATGAAATTTTAGCAGCTGGAATCTCACAGCACATTTAAAAAATAATTGCATTATGATCAAGTCCTGAGATTAATTCCAAGGATGCAACATGGTTCATTAAATTCAGGTGATTCACTGTTAGAAATTTCATTAAACTGATACAACATATTAAGAAGACTAGAAAGAAAAATCATTTGAACATCCCCTATTCAGAGAAGACATTTTACAACATTCAATATCTATTTATATTATAAACATTCTATAAAATAGTAATTGATGGATATATAATTAACATGAACTTTCTCTTCCTGTTACTCTCTCTTCCCTCCTTCCCTTTTCCCCACCTGAAAGAATAGCATCAAGGAATCTAGCATCTTATTTAATGGGGAGACAGTAAAAATGTTTTGTCTAAAGTTATGAACCAGGTAAGACTGCTCATTTTCTCCACTACTGTTTAACACAGTGTTTGAAGTATTAGCCAGTGCAAGTAACTCAAGAGAAAACAATTGAAGGCATAGCAATTGGAAGGGAAAAAGTAAAACTATATTTACGTGGAAATAATATGATTATGTATCTGTAAATCCTAAAAGAAACCATGGAAAAACTATCAAATAGTAAGGAATTTAGTATAAGAAATTTAAAAGATTTTATTTATTCATTTTAGAGAGAACTCACAAGCAGTGGGGAGGGGCAGAGGGCGAGGGAGAAGCAGACTTCCTGCTGAGCAAGAAGCCATGCGGGATTATAGCCTGAGCCCAAGGCAGATGCTTAACCAACTGAGACACCCACTGAGGTGCCCCTATCAAGAAGTTATTACCTTAACATACAAAAAAATAAGTAATCATCACAGAAACAAACAAAAAATCAGAATCTAAAATGGAGCAGATCCCATTTCAGGATATCAAAATGGAAATTGAATTCATTTGTATAAACTCTACAAAAAATTCTTCAAAACTTAGATAAGAAAATGTATAAAAAGTTTCCAAGAGACACAGAAATAGAAGTGAGCAAGTAGACATGCTCCATACTTGGATGAAAAACACAATATGATGAAGTCAGCTATCCCTAAAAGCTTAAATTTAACATAATTCCAATTAAAAAAAAATCAGTCTTGGGGTGCCTGGGTGGCTTAGTCATTAAGCGTCTGCCTTTAGCTCAGGTCATGATCCCAGGGTCCTGGGATTGAGTCCCGCATCAGGCTCCCTGCTCAGTGGGAAGCCTGCTTCTCTCTCTTGCATTCTCCCTGCTAGTGTTCCCTCTCTCACTGTGTCTCCCTCTGTAAAACAAATAAATAAAATCTAAAAATAAATAAAATAAAATAAAATTTAAAAATCAATCTTTTTCCATAGCTAAATAAACCAATTATAAAATTTAATTGGAAAAAGATACTATCATATGATCTCTCTGATATGAGGAATTTGAGAGGTAGAATGTGGGGTTGTAGGGGGCAGGGAGGAAAGAAATGAAACAAGATGGGACCGGGGAGGGAGACAAATCATAAGAGACTCTTAATTTCAGGAAACAAACTGAGGGTTCCTGGGGGCTGGGGGGCTGGGATAGGGTGGCTGGGTTATGGACATTGGGGAAGGTATATGCTATGATGAGTGCTGTGAATTGTATAAGACTGATGAGTCACAGACCTGAACCTTGCAGAAATTATATATTCTATGTTAATTAAAAAATTTAATTGGGGGGCACCTGGGTGGCTCAGTGGGTTAAGCCTCTGCCTTCGGCTCAGGTCATGATCCCAGGGTCCTGGGATCGAGCCCCACATCGGGCTCTCTGCTTTGCAGGGAGCCTGCTTCCTCCTCTCTCTCTGCCTGCCTCTCTGACTACTTGTGATCTCTGTCAGATAAATAAAGAAAAAATCTAAAAAAAAAAAAAAAGTTAATTGGAAAGAAAACAAATAAGAATAGATAGGAAAATACCAAAGAAGAGGAAATGTGTATACAGTGGAGTCACAGCTATCCATACTCAAAAGTAAATACTATAAAATATATTATAAATACAATAAAAGCTATATAAGTAAGACATTTTCTTAATGTCTTATTCAACAAGTAACCCAGTTGAATAGGGAATTTATGTGGAAATTTAGTATAAGATGCTAGCATGGAGATATTCTACAGTCTGGTGGACTTGGCTCAACAGGGGAGAGTGCAGCCATTCCCCCCACCCCCACCCCAGGGTCCTGCAGGCATGACAATGGCCTGGGTCACAGAACAGCTTCCCTTCTGTTTGGAGGTGTGGTCACATGTGAGTGCACTGGTCTCAGAGGTAGTAAGCCTGGTTAACATGAAGGAAGGGACCTTGGCCTGGCCAGGGAGGGGCTCAGGGCCCTTGGCTGGCCCTGTGTGCAGCCCAGGAGCCATTTGGAGTGAGGAGCAATGCCAAGGGTGTGGGCTCCTTGTGCAAAGCTGTCTCTGCCCTTTGGGTGTGTTTCTCTGCTTCAACCCGGAATTTTGCACACCAGCCCCAGGCACCTGACCTGATCACCCCTAGCAGGGCACTGGCCAACCTACAAGCTCAGCCCAACCTGGGCGGCAGACTGCTGATGTCGCTTCAGTCTCGCCGGGGACTCAGAGGGCAACAGAGGTGACCTCTGCACCAGTTGCCTTCTGTTTGATCCCTTCCTGGTGACTGAGATGGGTGGTTGTAAATAAATGCCTTGCAGCTTTCGCTGTCAAACCTTAAAAAAATAAACATCAGAAAACCATGTCTAAATAGATCTGTGCAGTTCAAATCCATGTTGTTCAAGAGTCGACTGTACATATGTCCTCACTTTTTGACTCGGCAAAATTTCCACTTCTAGAAATCTATCGCTATAATACATTGGCAAGGAAACAAAAAGATTTATGCATAAGGCTCTTCATTGCAACACCTAATAACAAAAGATTGGAAATGATCTAATTGTTCTGTAGTAGAATGAATTGCCTTCTATCAGCATACTGGAGTACTATGGACTTGTAAGGAGGAATATAAAAATTTTAATATACTGTTGTGGAGTGATGTTAAAGGAACAAGAAAGATGGAAAATGTGTATGGCATGCTATTATTTTTCTAAGAAAAGGAAACTATATTGTTTACATTTAAAAATGAGGAAAAAGCCATAAAGGGATGAGAATGCCTAGTGGGTCACTTGTAGTTATTAGAAGAGGTGCTGTGGAGGATGAGGGAAAGAATAGACTAGAGGTGATATGGATGAACTTGGACTCTTTTAACATATTTTGTTCCAATTATTTGACTTAAGAAAAATGTTAGTATTTAGTATAATTAATGCAAAATTAAACAATTAAAAATCCTATAGTATCAAAAAGGATACAAATGAATTGTGCCTCCAACTGATGGTTTAACCGTAAACATACACATACACAGAAGAGCTATTCTAGGTGACTTCAAACCCAATAATTGTACTTAGTGGAATATGTCCTTATGATAAAAATAACGGCAAAACATTTTTAAGTCATTTTTTTGTAATTTTATTTTTGATAGTTTTATATTGTTTTACTGAGGTATTATGTATATATTGTGGGATAGAAAAGATATTGATAAGTGGGTTTTATGGTATGGGAAAAGAAGATACAGTTGTAATATATGTAAATGAAAATATAGGTAAATATGAACTTGAAATATTTTACCTTTCTTAAAAAATATGTTTTTTATGTTTTGTTCATTAAATATCCAAAAACTCAATAGCATGGAACACCCCGATGCCAAAATTATATTCTCTAACTACCATTTCCTGCTAAAAGGAACTAGGTTTCTTGGAGAAAACAGTGATTCTAGTTGAGGTTAATGTACAAGATAAACTTGGAATATCTTGTTATATCAGAAGCAAAGAAGATATTATCAACTGTATGGGTTGCATTAAAAAGGCTCAGGAGCCAACTTGAATAATCTCCCAGTGGCCAAAAATAGGACAATTTGAGTATTAATAGATATTAATAACTGCAATGAAACAATTGAAATATGTCATAATTGTTTAGATTATGAATTCATAATAATACTTAAAAAATCTTTAGTTGCTTTTGGGGGCTGTTAGGAAACTAAATAATTACTTGAAAACACATATATCATTAATTTGTTTTTTGCTCTATTAATCCTTCTTTATGCTTTCTTTTGGTTTACGTTTTAAAAATTTTCTTTTTGATTTACTTTTTCTAGTTTTCTGAGTGGGGTATTTAATTTGTTTTAATTTGAAATTTTTATTGATATAGATGCTTAATGCTATAAACTGATAAAATCCATTATTATCCCTTTTTTTCTATTATCTATTCCTCAGAGTACGAATGCAAAGGATAGAGGGGATGTGGATGGAACTCAGACTTCTTTTATTATATCTCATTTTAAGAATTTGACTTTGGTGGTGCCTGAGTGGCTCAGTTGGTTAAGTGTCGGACTCTTGATTTCAGTTCAGGTCATGATCCTAGGTTTGTGTGACTGAGCCCTGCGTTGGACTCCACAATGGGCCTTAAGATCCTCTCCTCACTCTGCCCCTCCCATGCCCTCTCCATATCCCCTTTTGTGTGCACTTTCTGTCTCTTAAAAAAAAAAAAAAAAGAATTTAGTTTGACTTGGTTACAAATGGTTGGATGACCAAATAATTTATAATGGGAGGTTCTCCTTATAAGACTATTGCAATTAATAAATAAAGAAGAAATGACAGAAATAGAATAATACCATTTTGTAAATCCCCCAAATTACTGGATCTCAGTGGTAATCACCAATGGCTGATAAAAAGCACACACACACACAAAAGAGGAAGACATCCAGGCACTGTGGACCTTCTAGTGGAAGTACAAAGTGTTGGCTATGAAGTAATAGTGTCCCATCCACCACTTCCCCTTTGGTCTCTTGTTCCCTTCCCCGGACCACTGCATACACAAAACCCCAACTGTAATGTGATTAAGCCTCTGGCTCTAACTAGCAATTCATATGCAATATAAGAGGTAGAGCAACATGTTAAATGGCACCATGGAGTTGTAATCAACAAAATCTAGACTGTATGAAACTATAGGACAAACGGTCTGGTTCTTTGTTTATTTATTTATTTATTTATTTATTTTAATAAATAAATTGCAAGGGGGAAAACACAAAATTGGAGGCGAAAACTCTAACAGATCTTTAAAAATGTCAACCAATTTAAATAAAGACCCTATTTGAATAATGATTCAAACAAATAGTGTAAGTAATTGGAAGTCAGTCATGGAAATATGAATAGCGACAAGATTTTTAATAATATAAGGGATTTTTTTAGGTATAATAATTATATTTTCGTTTTACTGAAAAAAGTGCTTATCATTCAGAGGTAAATACTGAAATACATATAGATGAAATAATATGATGTTTGTTTTGAAATTATCCACTGAGAAGGGAAGGAGTAGGGAGTGGGGGGGAAATGAAACAGTATTGGTCATAATTACTGAAGCTATGTGATGGGTTCACATGCTATTTTCTTTAGTTTTAATTTATTTAAAATTTTCTGTAAAAACATTTTTAAAAACTTCATGAAATATAATCCCTCAGTAAGCAATAATAATTCAGGCTTTTAAAACAGTGTTAACCTCCCAGTGAACAATACTAAAATTCTTTCAATTACAGAAAAAGACATATATACGTTCTTGATTGTGAGGACATCAGAAAACCTTAAAGACTGTGCTTCCTCATGAGGCAGATTGGAGATTTATTGGCATGGTACCAGTGGTGTGATGATAAATGTGTAACAGCCAACCCTCCAAAAATGAGAACAAAATAGTGATTTGTGATGTGTAGCATTTGCTAATTTTTCTGGTGTAAATACTCCCTCCATGGCCAGTTTCAAGCTACTGACTCAGTGTCACTGGATGTGGAATTGCAAGCTCTGTGCACAATGACCTGATCCATTCTCATGGCCAGCCAGTATAATTTGGCTCCAGCTCACCACTGCCCAGCCCCCATTAAAAGGCCTAGGAAGTCCACAGACCATTGGAGCACTTCATGTTGTTGCTATATACCCCCTCCACATCCCCTCCACATAACACAATAGGCCTCCCAGAACCCCAATTCTGTCAAGCCAAAGCTCTGGCTCTTTCCTAAGTAGTTTTGGCTCCCTAAATGTGCAATGACCAGTTTAGGTTTTTGTACTGTGACATTTCTTCTAATATGTTGTGTGATCATCCATCAAATATTTACATGACTTCTGCTATATGCCAAGGCCTCTGCTAGCTGCTGACATCGTGTGATGTGCAAAAGAGACTTTGATCTTTGCCCACATTGAGCTTAGAGTATCACTAAAGCAGGGAAGCATTCATGAAACTCCTCTTGAATATGTAATTACAAATCAGTCAGTGCTTTCAAAGAAAAGGATCAAGATCCTCTGTCAGTGTTTACCTGAGCTGGGCTGACCCATCCAGTCTGGAGGCTCAAGAGAAGCTAGCTTCGTTATGGAAGCAGTATCTGAAAGGAGATCAGAAGGTTTCTGGAAAATTCACATTAATAACATATTAGTATCAATTAATATGGTATTTTATGTTATTTAATATCAATATTAAGAAAATATTAATTTTTTTCAGAACACTTAGAGATGGAGCATTCTCTGTGGAGGACAGAGTCAGTGGGAAAATCCCAAAGTGGAAGGAGGGATCAAAGGAAAGGAAGGGAGGCCAGAGAGGTGGAGAAGCAGTCAGCAAAAAGCAGAGCCATCAGTGATATGGGAGGAGAGAAAGTATAGGTCTTTTTTTCTGTGCTTGTGGGAGTGTGTAATGTGACAACTAGGATGGGACCAATGAGAATTATTGGTCTGGCAGTTTTATTTATAAAATATTCAAGTTTACCAAAATACCTGCTTTTAACTCCTAAATGTTCACATTCCTGTTGATACCTGGAGAACTTCCATTTTATTGTGGATTTCCTACAATTTAAATTCCTGAGATAAGTATTTGATGAGTATTTGTATTATCTATATATCTGCAATGTCCTAAGATCTAGGCAGAGGGGCCTCTGCTTTGGCCTTTTGGTCTGGCCTTCTTATAGCCATGCCTCTCCTAGAGGGGAAAAGTCTGTGAGGCCAAGAGTTGATGGAAGTTGAGAGTTTCACCCCTTACTCCTTATGGATTATTTTCTCTGTACCTGGCAGCCCAGACTTTTCTGCTCAAACAACCCCAAAACTGCTGTCTGGGACAGCACAGGAATCTATGGCAGCTCTCCAAGAGGCTGCTGTTTGTTGGGGGTGGGAGGGTGACTGTAGACCATCTGAAAGTAGGAGCTGGGTTAACTCCATACTTGGATGTGAGAACCCTCCAGCATGGGTCAGGCTGGGAGAGAAAGGGGGGGGATGGGGTAGGCTGGGAGGAGGGGTCCTTTGTGCTCATGCGTTGGGGTATGTGGTGATGGTAGTGGTGAATGGCCATTCAGCTGTTCATAGACAGCATTTAAATTATTGTGAGAAGTTTAAATTTGATATCTGGCCTTGTAGGTCATTCTGAGGTATATTCGTCAAGCAAGAAGGATAGAATTTTTATTTAATTTAATAATTTAAGCCTGGACACATAGGATACATGGTTCTTCATTTGTACTTTCATTCAATGTGTTAATGAGGGCAGTTTTTAAAACTATCTTAGAAGTGCTCAGCTGTCACTACAATGGGAAAAGTAGGCATTTTACATATGCATGCTTATTATATTATATCCTTAATACACTTTGAGATACTTAATGAATCCCAATTACCGTTGTGAGGAAGCATCAGTGATACTTTTTGTTGGGTGCTCTGTGCCCAACAAAGGCTTAGTTTTACGGACTTTAAATGTATTAACTCATTCATCTCTCATAACAACTCAGTGAGATGGGGACTGTGATTTTCTCTATTTTACAGATGAGAAAACTGAAGTTCAGGGATGTAGTGAATGGTGGAGCAGGTTTTGAACCCAATGACTTTGCTCAAATTTGTGCTCAAGTTACCACACTGTTCTGCTTTATGATTTTTTCCTTGAGAAGGAGATAAGGCTTACCTTGAATTATAATGGCCACATTTACTGTGGGAGGAAAAACACTTAAATATCACTGTTAGTATTAATTGGTAGTATCATAGATCATAGTTTACTTTACTTAACAGTAAATACTTTTGACTCTTAACACTTTATTCACACAAATCTGACTGTAGTACTTTTGATATTTTATGGCCTTACAATATTTTGAAGGTTAGTTTTTATCCCCATATCATACATGCTTAATGAGAATAAAAAAATTAAAAAGTAAACAGAAAAAAACAAAAATCTGTTTATAGTCCCACCAACAAAAGACAAACACTGTCAACATTGTAGGACATTTTTTTCTAGAATTATTTTATGTGTTATAAAGCAACACATATAGTTTATATCCCATGTAATCTTCATTTTAGTTTTCAGTTAGCATAACAAAATTTTCCTATAGTCTTAAAAACAATGATCACAAGGTAAACCATAATTTGTTTACTTATTCATTTATAACTTGATTTTCAAAGTGTTTCCTTTTCTTATTAACTGATTTATTTGCCATTATAAATATCACTGCATTAAACATCTTAAAACTTTGTCCACATGTTAACTTGTCTCCCTAGGCTATATTTCTAGAAGTCAAATTATATGAGCATTGTTAAGGCCTTTAGAATATATTGCCACATTAATTTTAGAATTTTATACCTTTTAAAATTTTAAACACCAGACTATGAGTGTGTTGACTTCCTTACATTTTCTCTAAAGATGAGTGGTATCTATGAAGAAAACTCTGTAATAGTATTGGTTTTTGTGTGTATATGCATTATCTGTCATGGTTCTTTCCAATTTGTTAATGGAAATTTTGGTGTTTGTGATAATTTCTGTGGGCTCTTTATATGGGAATAATATTTTACATCTTTGATATTTTCTGTGACAATTTCCCCCTAATTTATTGTTTGCCTCCTAATTTTGGTTAGTGTAATTGACAAAAAAATTTAGAATTTTTATGTAGTTAAATTTATCTTATATATTATAGTTTTTTCATAGTTTTTTTTTAGCTTGATGATTCTCCTTTATGCAGAAATCATATTATACTCAACAATGTTTTTATTTTTGTAGTGTATGATTTTTATATTTAATTCTTTTGTCCATTAGAGGTTATTTCAGCATAATAAAAATCTTCATTGATCCCACATTAATTTCCACCCAATAGCTGTGTGCTTCTCCTAATTCTCCTGGTTGAGCAAGTTATCTTTGCCCCAATGGTTTGTGATAGCTCTCTTTTATTGGTTTTAAAACACTACATCAAACTCTATATTTTGTTTCATTAATCTGTTTATTTTTTGGAGCAAGTATAGGAGTTTAAATTATCTTAATGTTAAAGTATGTCTATGCTGTCCTGTTATAACTTAGTTAGAGAAACTAAGTCAATGCTTATGTATGTACTTGAGAGATGCATTAGGAATAGAAGAAAATCCCCTCCTTAACACTCTGAATACACAATGACTCTTTCAGGGGAGCCACTAGATTTTTATATGCGTTTGGACTCTCTCCACAGGGTCCAGTAAAATTCTGTCTACACTGTACAAACTCCCATAATATTTTCTATTGTCTGCCTGGTCAGAGGCCAGAAAGAGAATTGATTTCAGCAGCCATTTCCAGAGAGACTGTTGAAGTTCTGCTTTGAAAGCTTACCAAGATCTATAGGCTTTTTGTTTGTCTCATCACACTTCCTCTAAGGTCTTTGGGAGAAGCCACGGCTATTCTGTGCTAAGCTATTAAGTATAGAACTTGATGAGATTTTACATTTACTTCATGTGAATGTGGGATGGGGTATGGATATCTCCACAGGAGGCATGGATAAAATATGGCAGGAGACAGTAGAAAGAAGTATGATTAGATTGATGAAGAGCTGTTTGGTGCATTTTGTTTTTATTTATTTATTTAGGTTTTATTTGTTAGAGAGAGAGAGAGAGAGAGAAAGAGTGTGTGTGTGTGCATGAGCAGAAGGGCAGAGGGACAAGCAGAATCCCTATGGGCGTGGAGCCCAACATGGGATTTGATCCCAGGACCCTGGGATCATGACTTGAGCGGAAGTTAAACACAACCAACTGAGCCACCCTTATGCCCTCTCTGTTGCATTTTAAAGGCTTACCTATGAAATCAAAAGCACAGCCCTTCTTAAACTTTGCGTGCATATATTAGACACAGTGATAACACTCAATTCTAAATTAGAAAAAACCCTGAGAAATCATCTAGTCCAAATTACTTACTTTATAGATTAGGAGCAAAGAAACTATGCTTTCCTGGCTATACAATTAATTAGAAGAGAAATCTACCTTCCCTTTCAGTCCTCTTTTTATCACACCCTGACTTCGATGATTGAAATGACAGCGACAGTGGGAGATCTTCTAGTACTCTATTGGAGTACTTCTGATGCTTTCCTTTTATATAATATACAGGCAGAGAATTCATGTTTAGAAAATTCCTGGTGAATTGCAGTGGGCCTAAAGTTTTCCTATTTTAATTCTGTATCCAATCCCAATAAACTAGGCTATGAAATCAATAATTCACTGGAATTTAATCGTTTTTCCGTTTTGTTCTGCAGAATCTCATAAAACCTAGCTCTAAACTCACACATGGCATATGCTTTCTGATGTCACTTTTAACATAAAAGTTAAAAGATAAATTGAAGCTGCTGCCACATCTTGGATTGTAGTCTTTAATCCTGAATTATGACATGCTCCGCCTTCACCCCTTGTGCTATGAATCACATGTGCTTTCATTCATTTGTTTGTTTGTTTATTTATTTATTTAGAGAGAGGAAGTGATGAAAGGAGGGGTAGAGGGAGAGAGAGAAAGAGAGAGAGAGAGAGTATCTTAAGCAGACCCCATGCCCAGTGCAGAGCCTGAAGTCGAGGTTGATGTCACTGCCCTAGGATCACTACTTGAGCCGAAACCAAGAGTCAAGTGCTTAACCGACTGAGCCACCTAGGTGTCCCACTTTCATTCATTATTTGAAGTTTTCTCAATTTTTAAAGTCCCTGTCTCTTAGAATGTAAAGAAACATTTGTTTAATTTGAAAAGTAAAATGTAAAGTATGAATCAAGACAAAACTATGTGATTTTGAAATATGTGGGAAATATTGGAATCTATATTTTTTCTTATTTTCAAGAGTAATCACTTGCTTAGCATACTGAAAAACTACCTCAGATAGCAAATAGCTAAAGGCATGTCTACTTCGTGTACCATAAATGGCATAAAATTTAAAGTAAAGAAATGATTCTACATTATCTAGCTGTGTATGTCCCACCTCCTGTTGTTAGTTAATCAGATGTGAGATTTTCCTTCTGGGGAACTTTTTGTACTAAATTGCTTGGTGAAGATTTGCTTTTGTGTTTCTTATAAAGAAATTCAATGAATTAAAATGTTCCATGGATTAATGGGGAGCCTAGACCTCCAAATGTCCTTTCTTTCCTTCCTTAGTATTAAAATAAGAGATCAAAGGAAGTCATAAATTCAAGTCTTATCAGGATGTTTTCTGTGATTTTGATCACACCAAAGAAAGAATTCCTGATGTGGCAACATCAAAGCTTAAACTATGAGGACTTACTGTATTTGCTAGAAGATGATACATTTAGTTTTTCTCTTTACAGAAGGAAGCATTTGGCTATTGCTTAATGACTTGTATACATGCTGTCTTTCATGCTTTGAGTTTGTTATTGCATCTGCAATTTATGAGAAGCTCATCTTTTGGGTTTAGCAGATGGACTCATTTGAATTAGGTTTGCTGAAAAGTCATTTCCGAATTATATTATGTAAGAGACTAAAGCAATACTTGCCTCAAGATTTTCTGGACCAATGATTAGGCCCAAAGACTCTTAGGACAAAGAATAATTTGTGGTAAGAACACCCAGAGCTCTCTCAGGTGGGAGGGGCAGAATCCTTCTAGGAAAGGCATGGTTCCTACCTCAAAACAGTCCATGAAAAAAAAGCCCATTGTTTTTCTGACTGACTGACCCAGATTCCTCAGCTGCAGAGCAAATAGCCTATGAAATTTGCTTTTGATTTTCAAATGAAATGCTTTTGAGTCAGAATCCCAGCATACTGTTAAAACCCACCGATTCTGTTACATGACATTGACTATACATAATGTACATGTGCTGCAAAAATTTCATGGGATGGGGTCAAATCCCTCAGAAGAGAAACAGGTTCAAAGAAGAAAAAAAAAGGACCCTCAGGTATTTTTAGACTTTTATAAGCTAAGTGGAAGAGTGGTCATAGTGACCTTAGGATCCTGGTAATCCTGGCAGCAATTTGCTTTTAAAAGTAGAAATTAAAAACTTCTATCTTTCTTCTACTTTTTAACTGGAGGAATATAGTCTTGTACAAAATTTCTGTGAACATAAGATTTGAAAGAAACATGAAGTCTTAGAGGAAAAAATGGAGGGTGGGGTTGATGGGTTGAAGGAGAAAAGAAAGTCTGAATGAGGCAAAACGAAGGGTTACTAATACACCCCAAGACCCAACTTAAAAAGCAGCCTAGGAAAAAATAATTAAGCAGAGTTGTTGAATAGAGTAATTTTGTTCTATCCTGGGCAAGTGAAGTAATAGGAACATGAGATAATACGACTTTATTTTCTCCCACTCTTTCTTTCTCCTTCCTTCCTTCCCTCCCATCGGCTCTCCTTTCCTCCCTTCCTTTCTTTCTCTTTTTCTTCCATAACAAACTGAGAGGACATTATCAAAAAAGGGCATATAGATGGGGCACCTGGGTGGCTCAGTGGGTTAATGTCTTTGCCTTCAGCTCAGGTCATGATCCCAGGGTCCTGGGATCGAGCGCTGCATCGGGCTCTCTGCCCAGCGGGGAGCCTGCTTCCTTTGCTCTCTCTCTCTCTTTTCCTCTCTCTCTCTCTGCTTGCCTCTCAGCCTACTTGTGATCTCTGTATGTCAAATAAATAAATAAAATATTTTAAAAAGGGGCATATAGATGAACCTGTGAAAAGCAAATCGGCTTACTAAGAAAGGGGTGCTTAGTCTGGGGACCCCTCAGGGATCTAAGGATGAGATTTTGTGGTTTATGAATTCCTAAAATTGTCAACATGTGTCTATTTTCATTTTTCTAGGGAGAGAGTACACTCTTATCTTCCACTAGATTCTTCAGAGGTTCCATGGCCTACAAAAGTATGAGAACCACTGATATAAAGTATTTGAAGCAAGAGAAATAATTAGATACTACCACAATTTTAAAATGATATTTTGATATAACTGTGGTTTTCCAAATACATATTTTTCCTTCAGCTCTGGGGCTGGAGATCAAGATACCATCATTTTCTGTAAACTTTAGGTTGTGATCATTTCTATAGCACTACCGAAATACAAGGTAGAATCCTGGTAGAATCAAACAGTAAGGAAGTTAGTGAAAAAAAAAAAAGTGAAACTTGAGTAAAATCTGTAATTTACCAATTGTACCAATGCTAATTTCTTAACTTTGATATTGTACTTCGGTTATAGAAGATGTTAAAAGGGGAGGCTGAGAAAGGAGGGGGTATACAGAAACTCTGGAAGTGTGAATTCATGCCTCTTCTAACTTGACTTCCAAAAAAAAAGTTAAATGGCATCATCTTAACTTTTGGTTCCAGCTCTGCTTGAAGTCTGACAGTTCTCTCCTAACATTGCAGTTAAGTGAGATAATATACTACCCCTTTTTCTTAAGAAGATATATGCAAAATAAAATTCTCTATCTTACCTTTGTCAGTCTGGGCAAGTTACATGAGCCCCTTAATATGTAATGTCCTGAAAATGAGGTAAATTTGCTCTTTCCTCTTTTTTTTCATTTTGCTGAGTTTTTTTTGTTTGTTTGTTTTTTAAGATTTTATTTATTTTAGGGATAGCTCGAGAGTGAGTGAGCAGGAGGAGGAGCAGAGGGAGAGGGATAAGCAGGCTCTGTACTGAATGCACAGCCCAATGTGGTGCTCAATCGCATGACCCTGAGATCAGGACCGGCGCCAAAATCAAGAGGCAGGTGCTTAACAGAGTCCCCCAGGTACCCCATTTTTTTATAGATTTAATTTTTTTAAGGATTTTATTTATTTATTTGACAGATAGAGATGACAAGTAGGCAGAGAGGCAGGCAGAGAGAGAGGAGGAAGCAGGTTCTCTGCTGAGCAGAGGGCCCGATGCGGGGCTTAATCCCAACACCCTGAGATCATGACCTGAGCCAAAGGCAGCAGCTTTAACCCACTGAGCCTCCCAGGTGCCCCCCAGGTACCCCATTTTTGCTGAGTTTTTAATACATTCTCATTTGATAGCAACTCCTGGACTCTATTGTGCTTTACTCTTGATCTTGGGCACAGATCTTACCTTTGTGTTACTTCTAGGCAGCAACATAAAATGTCTAGCTATTTCTTTTCCCATCTTCCATAATTATTAGAATCTCAGTTGTGATTTTTTTTAGCATTAAATTTGAACACATTGCCTTTTCTCTTTTTCATCATTTCCACAGAATTCTTAGAATTCTTCTTAGTAGTAATACTATATTATTTACTATTGGACATCCAACAACTGTCTGTGCAAGAGGATATATATTAGGTTATCTTGAACTCTATACCCCTACATTTCATTCTTTTAAAAAACACTTGGGTAACTATTATGTGTTATAAGCTACTTTTCAGCTGAGAATAATAGAGGTAAGATCCCTGCTAGATTCTCACCTTCATTCCAACCCAAGGGAAGGGGGGAAAAGGGAGTCCAGGACAAGCGGCTTAACAATTTTATGTATGTATTTATTTATTTTTTAAAAGATTTTACTTATTTGTTTTTTAGCCAAAAAGAGAGAGAGAGCATGTGCAAGTGAGGTCAGAAAAAGGGACAGACTCCGCACTGAGTGCTAAGCCTGATGTGGGACTCAATTTCCCAACTCCAAGATCATGGCCCTATGATCATGATGTGAGCCAAAATCAAGAGTCCAATGGATAACTGACTGAGCCATCCAGGCACTCCAAGTGGGCTTTGCATTTTGGAAGTCACTTGGAGGTTACACCCACCTCAGTTCAGCTCATATCCATTAACCCAACCATAGTCATATGGCCTTACTTACTTTGCACAAAAGAGGCAGATTAGTTTTCCTGCTGAGCTGCCTGTACTCCCTAAGACTTAGTGGTGGTGGGACTATCATTTTAAGGAAAATGGAGAGAATAAGAAGGAGTCTGCCACTGTGGATTTTAAGTTCCGGAGTCATTCTAACATGTGTCTTTAAAAATTCACTTTAATAGTGGACACAAAAGTGGAAATGTGGAGACCAGGTAGGAGGCTACTTGTAGTAGTTCAGGTGGCATGCAATGGTGGCTATTATATGCTGACAACATACATATTCAATTTTTAACCCATCACTACTGTTAATTTTCACTTGCTTAAGGAGATCATTGTACAACTTAATTAAATGTAGAATATTTATTATAATTAGGATTGCCTTCACATGATCATTCTTTTCTCCACTTGGAAGTTGATCTCATTCTTTTTTTTTTTTTTTTAAAGATTTTATGTATTTATTTGATAGAGAGAAATCACAAGTAGATGGAGAGGCAGGCAGAGAGAGAGAAAGAGAGAGAGAAGCAGGCTTCCTGCTGAGCAGAGAGCCCAATGCGGGACTTGATCCCAGGACCCTGAGATCATGACCTGAGCCAAAGGCAGCGGCTCAACCCACTGAGCCACCCAGGCGCCCGGAAGTTGATCTCATTCTTATATATATAATTATTTTACAATAAATGTAATAACTTACTTTAGCTTTATTTTGGCTACTAAGCTAAAGAGTTCTCATTTACTTTACAACACGGTGTTAGCTGGGAGATGGCCTAGGAAGTCTTTGCGGTAGCACCAGTGAGAAATAATAGTGGCTTAGACGAGGGTTATAGCAGTGCAGATGCAGAAGAGAACAATTCAGGATGTATATATACAGGCAGAACCAATAGAACGGGCAGGTAGAGTATGGGAGGTGAGAGAGAAGCTAATAATGACTCACAGGTTTTAGCCTTGATTGATATGGCCAATGGTGCTGCCTCTTACTAAGCTATAAAAGTCTGATGAAGAAATGGGTTTCGAGGGGGTGATGAGAATCAAGATTTTGTTTTTAGTTATGTAAGTTCGTGATCAGAAAAAGAAAAACCAAATAGACGTCTTATAGATGGTTAACTCTAGGTGCCTAAAGTATAGGTGTCAGGTCAGGGGAATCTATAAATTGACTGGGAGTTCATACTGGAAAGATGCCCCTGGAAAGTCTGAAGGATGTGTTGAGGAATGTAAACTAAGGACAAAAGTGAAAAGTTCCGGCAGAGATAAAAATGGTGAAGAGTCTGAGAATGAGTGGGCTGCTTAACTAAAGGCCCTGCTCTTAGTAGCATTCACAGATGGAGAGAGACCTATTTCCATAAAATACTTAGATTTTCATTGTGACTGCCTAGTTAAGTGGCTATTGCTAACAGTGGACTGGAATGTCCTAGACAATCTTCTTTTAAACAGGGCTTCAAAGAATGTAGTTTGTAAGCCTCTAACTTGTGCTTATGTATAGTCTCTATTCTTTTGGCCTATGAGGTCCTTCTTCTTCACTCCCCAGAGTGCTACTGAGACCGGGCAAACATTCAGAGTCAGCTGATATGTTCATCAGGATAGGTCTAGTAGGACTTTGTAAACATACCATAATGGTTGGAGTCTTCCCTTGCATATCCTTGAACTTGAGACTAGGTGCAAAGGCTTTAAAAGAATACTCTGAGCTCTTTGGAGCTGGCCTCTCATCAGGTAATGACAACACTCTTGTTAGTCAACACCTAGGAGTAAAATTGGGAATGATGAAGTGTTACTTTGCAGCACTTGCCACTTTCAACTTTTTATTTGGTCTCCTGTAGTCTATTCTTTTGTGTCTTCCCTTCCCACCCCCCTTCTATCCATTTGAATCACTTTTTAGCAGTTCATCACAGAAAGAAAGTAAGACCTGGATGGTCTCCCTCTCATTTTCTAACACTTTTGACTAAAAGAGGATCTGGGACTATAATCACTTCCAGAAAGGATGTGAATTGGGTGCCAGTAAATGGACTCTGGCTTCCAAATATGTGTGTGTGTAGAGACATGAAGGCAGGAGAATGACTTTTTTTTTTCCCCCTGCTGGCAAGACAGTGCTATTTGCTTGTGCTCCTGGTCTTTATTTTGGAGCACCAAATCGGCTATCCGGTGAAATATTTTAATAATGCCAGAGGACAGTTTTCCCATTATTTTGGGTTCTCTCTCTCACTTAAGTTTCATGCATTTACTTAGAAATCAACATAGAAAAGAGCATCTCTTCCTTCCTCCCTCCATCCCCTGCCCAACCAGCCAGCCAACCATTCATCCATCCATCCATCCATCCATCCATCCATCCATCCATCCATAATTTTTTGTTCAGTCATGCATCATTTATTGAGTGGGTACTTATGTTTTCTCTCTGGTAGAGAGAATTATAAGAAATTTTAAGAGATGATTTTATAATCACTGCTTCTGTATGTGTATGATTTTTTAGGGTAGTTTAATTTCCATGTATTGATCGTCTAAGATATAATTCTTAGTTAATATTTGCTTAGGTTTGTGATGGGGTGAGTCAATCTGAAGCTATACTTAGGAAATTAAGAATGAAAGAAAGACTATGGGGTTGGTCACTGGTAGCTTTTCATAAGACAAAGTCTTAAAGTGGGCCTTAAGGAAGCTTAGGGTTTGAAGAGGTGATCCAGTGTGTGGATACCAAACCTTCACCACATGCTAGTCCTTATTTACTCTGAGAGGGAGAAAAGACAGTCTTGGTTCTGATCTTTATTACTATGTTGAAAGCTATTCGTTACTTTCTGTAGCATGGTTGTTTATTATATTCAATTTTTTTCTATCCATACTAAGCATCTTAATGATAAGCTTTATTTCCTCCTGACTTCAATATCCCCCTTGGCAAGTGGCACAGTACCATACATGTTATAGACACTCGTAAGGGCATCTAGAAGAGAGTTAGTGTTGAAGAACACAGACTTTGGAAATGGGGTACTAGGATTCAAATGTGAGTTGTATTAACTTTTCCTAGAAGTGCAACTGTCTCTCAGTTTTCTCAACTTGAGGATAGCAAATAGTACTACTGGCTTCATAACATTGTTTTGAGAATTAATAATGTATACAAATGCTTAGAAGTTTCGGGATATCATCATCATCATCACCAAATGTTTATGGGAATAAAATGGAAGCATAGGGTTCATTTTGAAAGAGAAGACAGATGGGTAGTTTAGGTAGGGATAGCAGATGAAATATTTTAAGTGTTAAGTTGAGTAGTTCAGAAGATAGAAGTAATCAGCAGTCATGGGGCTTCTGGGTGGTTGGGCATCGGAGTCTTGGTTTCAGCTCAGGTCATGACCTCAGGGTCATGGGATTGAGCCTGGCATCAGGCCCTGTGGTCAGTGGCTCAGTACAGAGTCTGCTTGAGATTTTCTCTCTCCCTCTCTCCCTTCCCCCTGCTCGATCTCTCTCTCTTTCTCAAATAAATAAATAAATTTTTACTTCTTTCTTTTCAAATCAGCAATCATTTGGGGGGTGGTTTTAGCATCAAGTCTAGAGGCCAATCATTCAGAGTTAGAGACGCAGGGCCACAGCTTGGTTGCAATGGTGGAGGAGGCTATAGTGAAATATGCCAAAGAGGGCAGGTAACCAACCATGAAATCATTACATATTTGGTGTGCTGAGAGTTCTTTATATCAAAAGGAACATTTGTGCCTGCATTTATTTGGTAAACATTAAATTAGGGTATTCTGCTAGGTAAGGCTATCAATTAAATAACAGCCACTATATCTGCCCTCATGTTATTTATGGTTTTGTGGGTGGTCAGTGTTTAAACAACCTCAATAAAGTGCAATGGGTTAAAAGATGGAGAAGCCCAGAAGGTGATGGGAGGTATCTGCCAGTCTGTTTTCTCTCCCTGGCCACTCCATTCTGCTAATTGCATTTGGAAGCCTTCAGAATCTTGTTCAAAGCCTACCTTCCACCAGAATTCATTGTTTCATTAATTTTCTTTTCTCTTGTCCTTAATACTATCTCTTTACAGACATGCATTGATGCTCTTAAGTTTTCATCTTCATCTGAATCTGTACAGCTTTCACTCAAGAAGTCTGGAATGCTAGCTCTACTACTTTCCTGCATCCCTTTCTGAAAATCCTTCTGGAACTAGGGATTGATCCCTCAAAACATACTCATTCATATCTTCTTTCAGAGATCTTTTGAAGTCTGAGGTATCTCTCTGGAGTCAGCATTCACTTATCACTTTTCACCCACTATTAGTAGTCTTTCCTGTATCTTTGCATTTTGATTAATATATATTATCTTCCTTTTATCTGGGTGAGCCAAGTCCATGATGAAAGTTGGGAAGTCAGATATCCTGCCACCTTGAAGAAGTAGTCAGTTCTGGGTCTCATTTGCAGTGCATTTTTCCGCAATGAGCATACATCTTTTTTTTCAAAACATGGCCAAGAAGGTAGGATGTATATTTGTTGAACTACTGAAAAATCTCACTTATTATAGAGGCAAAAGGAAAGAAAGCCCAGCTCTTACTGCAAAATAAATGAATAGTCTTAGTGCACATTATTAGTGAAATTGAATATTTAAACAACAGCCTTTTCTTTGAACAACAATCTCCTGAAACCTGATGTGGTGTGAGATAAGAGTCAGAGCAGCAAATCCAAATTAACAACTGTAAACCTTTGAATTGCATGCTCAAAGTGGCTGGTTATGAGAGAACTGATTTTTACAAGATGGTGAGACAGGCAATTATCTATTGTCTCTTACACTAAGCCTAATCTTTGTACTGACTCATTTTAGATCCTTTCTCCCTCTGGAGAATACCATCTGCACAGACTGCAAGGTCTAAGATAGCAATGATCTGCTGAACATATGTGGAACAGATGGTTGAAGAAATTATCTGCCCATTCAATTGCTACATTACTCATTTCCGCCACCTTGCTGCCCATGCAAATACAAGGCTGTATAAAGCTGGTCTTTAGGTCATTCCCCATGTTGATTCATAGAGGCCACTTGGCATGGCTGCCTGTGGAGTGGTACAAGGGCCAGCATCCGCAGATAATGTTGCCTAAATTCCTGGCAGAGCACTTTTAGGGAGTAAGAAAAAAGTCAGATGATGTCATTCAGGTAATGTCCAAGTCACATTTTCAGTTTCCCTAAGGTGTTGTTTGGGAGCTCATTGGGAATGGACTGCAGTCAAAGCTCTGTAAATTCAGTTTACATTCTGTGTCAGTTGGGTTGGAAAGTCTTGTCCCAGACTAGGAGTACATATCCAGGAGCAGAGAGAAACTGAGGAGTAAGAAAAAAAGCAATTGGTGGTGATGAAATGGCTCTTGTTGACCTCAACTTTTGCTCTCATTGTTATCCCCATGTGTAACAAAGGCCAAATTTTGGAATTTGAATGATCTAATTCCTCAGTGAGGTAAATCACAAATGGTTCCATTCAAATATTTCTTAATCTACATCTTATGCCATAGATCCAGGAAAGAAAAGAAGAACCCCCCCAAAACCCAATGCTATGAAAATTGAGTTTGTAGTCCCTTCAGTTGACTGAATTTTGGAAAAAGTCATACTCAATTCATGCATCCTTGCATTAATTAGGCATAGTATCAGGATGAAAGCCAGGTGAGTTGAAAAGGTCATGTTGAGAACCCATGGTCTTTACCACAATATTTTCCTGTTTCCATTTAATTGAATTTTAAGTGGTTCACAATGAATGGATAAAACCACTGTACTGTTTCTGTCACTTGGTTTTAATTAGCGGCTGGGAATAAAAAAGTCTTGGTTTAATTTAGCAATGAAAGGGTTATTTTGAAGCTTGAGATGAAATGAAACAATATGCCATATTGGGTTTTCTTTTGTTTGGGGCTATTTTTCTGTCATTTCTTTGAATTTATTATGCACTAGTTTTGTGCCAAGCACTGTGCCATGGAGATGGCACCCCTGTCCTGTGGACCTTAATCAGTACAAGATCACTTTATTTCATATACTTAAGTAAGAAATCTTTGAGAAAAGAAAACTCTAGTTTATTCACAGTAAAACAAATGTGAGAGCATGATAGATTTAGTGTGGTCTTCCACTTCCATTTTTATAAATCATCATTTTTCTGACCAAAATGTTTTCCTGCTCATTGAAAATATTGGTATATATTCTTTTAAGACAGTATTCAGTGTAAGAAATACAAAAAAACTCATCAATCAACAAAACCAGTAATTTTTATATAATTTGTGTAAAAAAATGACATTTGGCAAAACAGTACTTGTGACTTCGTAGTTAAGTGGTAAGAAGAGACCACAGATGGTAGGGATTTAAGTAAAGGTTTGCAGGAACCTCATGGGTATTTAAACAAAAGGAGTCTAAAAAAGTTGGCTTATATGGCTCAGCCATACTTGTTTCTCCCTTTTTTCTTCACTCTGTTTTTTTATCTAGAAGATACTAGTATGGAATAATTAACGTGGTGAAGTGGCTTTGCTTTTTACGGTTTCCTAAGGCTATGACTTTTTTACAGAAATTCATTCCACTGGAAATCCCAGCTTTCCTGTTTTTATTATCCACACTTCACATGGTGGTTTAGACTCAATTGGGCATTGCAGTGTTTGGAGAGCAGTCTGTTTAACATAGGGAAATGCACTGCTACTTTCATACCCATCTCTCACAAGCCATGCTCTGGGTTTGATCCAATATGCAGTCATGAACACTGAAGAAACCCGTCAGTATCTCATTTTCCCCCAACTTTGAAGTCAGCTCCTTTAAAGAGGTTTTACTTCAGCTATGTTTATTGGGCCTAGTTGAGTGGATATCAGAAAACAGGTAATGTGGAAGGAGAGATGACTACTGAAATGTAATATCCCTTTCATCAAGAGGAGCTCCTTCACAATTTGGACCACCCAGCTGCTGCCCAGAGGTGCAGAAGGCTCAGTGGCCTGCTCGTATTGCCTGCTGAGCCTGTGCTGGAAAAAGCAAACATCTCCTCATGCAACCATATCATGATAGCCAGAGTAAGTCTCCAGCCAGCTCTCCTAAAGAGAATTTCTCTTCTAGAGAATTGTCCACATATTTGGCAAAATATCTACTGCACATGTGCAGTAATTAAGCTAGCCAACAGCAGGAGAAATGGTAATATGTACACAGAGGTTCATAATAACTGTTAATAGGTAGACACAGCAGTAGCCCCAGTGTGGAGTAACTAGGCAAAGGAGGAGAGAGAAGGTGAGATTTGGAAATCATTTTGATGAGACTGTGGTGTGAGGTGAGGAGTGAGGGGGATGGCGAGTCCTTGCATCCACTCTGGGCAGTGTCAGACGCCTACTCCCTTGTCAGGGGTGCAGAACAGGTTAATGGTCCAGTGCTGCAGCTGGTGTCCTCTCATCTGTCTTCCCAACAGATAAGAACCGTCCTGGACTCAAAACTCCTTGCAATGATTGCTGTTGAGGTTTTTCTTTGGTGTTCACAACTTTGACAATACAGTAACTTGTTCAGTCCATAGATGGTGGAGAATTTGGAAAACAAAACCAAAAGCAGTTGAGTCACTATCAGTGCAGATCCCCCCAGTCTCCACACATTTCAGGAGCTCCAAGGGCAGTATGTGCATGTTGCTTTGACTGTAAACTCAGGCAGTTTGGTTTTATTTTTATTTATTTT
Organism: Mustela nigripes; assembly: GCF_022355385.1. Taxonomy (NCBI): domain Eukaryota; kingdom Metazoa; phylum Chordata; class Mammalia; order Carnivora; family Mustelidae; genus Mustela; species Mustela nigripes. The sequence continues at coordinate 169,513,687 of NC_081557.1, read as the reverse complement.
TTAAATTTTTAAAATTTTTTTAATTAACATATAATGTATTATTAGCCCCAGGGGTACAGGTCTGTGAATCACAAAAATATGGAACACTTCACAATTTTGCATGTCATCCTTGTGCAGGGGCCATGCTCATCTCTGTATCGTTCCAATTTTAGTATATGTAGTGCCGAAACGAGCCCAGCAGTTTGGTTTTAATGTTGGAGGCATTGTTGTCCTCATTTTATAAGCAACAGAAGAGGGTTGCTTTTAGAGTATACAATGTTCTTAAATCTGGGTAATATTTGTAATGCTACAAAGCCTTTTTGCAGTTTTCAACACCTCCTTGTTTTCCCTGACTGCTTCCTCTTTCTGGTATTATAACTGGGTCATGGTAAGGTTCCAGAGAACCATATACAGCAGTGAGTAAAGAGAACATATGGGGGAAAAAGAGAGAGAGAAAAAAGAGAGAGAGGCAGAGAGAGAGAGAAGTGCAAATCAGAGAACAGACTCTTAACTATAGAGAACAAACTTTGGGTTGCTGGAGAGGAAGTGGGTGGGGCTGGGCTAAATGAGTGATGGGAGTTAAGGGGAGCACTTGTGATGAGCACTGGGTGTTGTATACGAGTGATGAATCACTAAATTCTACTTCTGAAACTAATATGACACTGTATGTTAACTAATTGGAATTTAAATATAAACTGGAAAAAAGAAAAAAAGAAGAAATGATTAAAGAGGAGCCAACCACTTATAGTATTGTAGAGAAGGATGTGATCCATCTGAATACATTTTATTTGGGCTGGTTTTCAGAATCCTCTTTTGAATCATGGCCAAAAACTAAGTTTCAGCTGAATTTACCGTTGTGCCCCTCTGCACTTAGATGGTTTTATTGCTGGGTGTGCGGGTGCATGTGTGCAGGCATGGCTGAGGTTTTGCTCTTGTAATTTATAATGGCTCTATCTATAGTATAGTCATTTTATCGAAGTTTGTAGAAACGCTAATGTGTGCCACCATTTGTGACAGACGCAGCTGTTAATCATCAAAGTTTCTGTAACTCTGAGAAGAACAAATGAACCTGTTATCACTGATTCCAATGACTTGACAACACTATATGATTGGTAGGAACTGCAACTGTTCGCAACATATTTGGATCTTCTCACATTTATTGTTTTGTTATTTACCAGTAATAGAATGGGAAATCATTGAAATTATCCACAGGTGCCTCTGATGTAGGAAAACTAATGCAAATCCCCATGACATGAAGAAGTAAATGAGAAGGTGGGAAAGAAACTGTGTGCTCTTTATTCTTTCCTCTGAGTAATGGAACAATAAGCTGCAAGTGAAGGGACCAGGGCTTGTGAACATCACCTGTGTTACAAAGAAGTTCATGGTTCACATTTTTTCAAATGCACATTTGTGAAACTAAGCATCAGTCCCTCTCCTTAGGTCCATCTGAACTCGGTGATGTGGCCATGATTGGTGAGTGGAAGGTGAGAAGATAGCTCCTAACTTCCCTCACATGATTTCTTTTCTCCCAAGACTGGACTGGGGGCAAATCACAAGAAATTCCATGCTTTTGTGAGATAGAACTGTTGAGCAGGTGAGGTGGGAGGAGAAGAAAACAGATTTAGTTCTCCTCGGAAGTGTAATAGGATAGAGACAAAGTGGACAGAATCCTGGAGAATTAGTTGAGATACAGCAGCAGAAGAAATTATATCCACGTGTTTCTGGGATTTGCTGATTACACCATAGGTTGGAAGGCCAGGGTTCTAAATTTCCATTCTTAGCTGCTCTAGTGGCCTTGAAGCATTAGTTACACATACTCCATTTACTCAAAATCTATTTATTGAGAAATATTTCAGGGGCCTGTTACTTTGTTTTTGCTACTCATTATGGAAATAGTATTTTTTACTTTGTAAGGGTAGAGAGTAGACTAATGGTAAAGTAGGAAAATTAGTAAATATGGGCAAATTAAAATTGTGTCATTATAATACTTTTAAATTTTTTGGTGTTCATTCTATCAAATTTCTAAGTGTAAAATATGTCAATATGTTTTTTCTAACGTCTATATTTGTCCATATATATTGCTTTATTTAAAAAAAAACATGGACTGATAGCATCTAGTTGGTATACACTGGCATGTCAATATTGGTAGTGAAACTATTTAAATAATTCTGAATAGCTGCTGCTTCATCTCCCTGTGTAGCTCCTTGCTGACCAACCCAACCAGCTCAACCAGCTCATGCGGCCTCTCACTGAGACTCCCACCACTCCTTCATTCAGCCTCGAAATAACATAGAGCAAAACAAAGTCCTCTGGAGACCTTGTTACTATAGGATGCTTGAATTTGTGTCATGCCTGCCATATCAGTTGTTAAGTATTTTATTTTATTTTTTATTTTTTTTAAAAGATTTTATTTATTTTATTTGACAGACAGAGATTACAAGTAGGCAGAGAGACAGGCAGAGAGAGAGGAAGGGAAGCAGGCTCCCTGCTGAGCAGAGAGCCCGATGCTGGGCTTGATCTTAGGACCCTGGGATCATGACCTGAGCCGAAGGCAGAGGCTTTAACCCACTGAGCCACCCAGGTGCCCCAGTTGTTAAGTATTTTAAATATCACACTTGAACAAGTAAGAAAGCATCCTTTATGCCTTCACCTTTGCATTAGACAAGCAAAAGTATTAAAACTCAAGGTCTTGTGCATTCAGAACTTTTCTTTGAAGGAATTTACTATATATTTTTTGTAATCAATAGCTCTTATAATTCTAATTTTTAAAGGGTTTTATTTGTTTATTTGTCAGAGTGAGAGAAAGAAAGCACAAGCAGGGGGAGTGGCAGGCAGAGGGAGAAGCAGGCTGCCCCCTGAGCAAGGAGCCAGATGCGGGACTCAATCCCAGGACCCAGGACCTGAGCTGAAGGCATATGCTTAACTGAGTCACCCATGTGTCCCATTATAATTCTAGTTTTTAAAGTATCCTTTTAATATTAATGTTCTGCCTTAAGTTAATTATTTCTTCCCATAGCAACTCAAAATATTTGAGTATCAGGTATTTGTATATTATCCATATAAGGTAGACATGGCAATGTGTTATCCACATTATGGAGAACTCAGGCTCGTTTTGGTGAAGTACTTGTAGGTTTAGAAATTAATCAGGTGTTTCCCTTTGTTTTCTGACTATGTGCACTCCTAGTATATATATGAAATCATTACCAGTTAAACTGAAAAAATAATGCTTCTATACCCAAAATATTTCAAGTAACATATTTTCTGCCACTTTCCCACTTTTCTCCATGGTGATTACATGAAAACATTTCATATACAGACTTACTAAAGTAATTTTCAACTTTGTAATAGAGCCTGAAGCCCGTGATTGTGAAGCCACCAGCTTTGATTTTCTTCTTCAATATTCCTTTGGCTATTTGGTGTCTTTTCTGGTTCCATACAAACTTTAGGATTATTTGTTCCAGCTTGGAAGAAAAAAAAAAAAAAGCTGATGATGTTTTTATAGGGTTTATAGATTGTTCTGGGTAGCATAGACATCTTAACAATATTTGTTCTTCTAATCCATGAACATGGAATGTTTTTTCATTTCTTTATGTCTTCCTCAATTTCTTTTATGAGTGTTCTGTAGTTTTCTGAGTACAGACCCTTTGCCTCTTTGCTTAGGTTTATTCCTAAGTATCTTATGGCTTTTGGTGCCACTGTAAATGGAATCAACTCCTTAATTTCTTTTTCTTCTGTCTCATTGTTGGTATATAGAAATGCAGTCGATTTCTGTGCATTGATTTTATATCCTGCCACATTGCTGAATTGCTGTATGAGTTCTAGCAATTTTGGGGTGGAGTCTTTTGGGTTTTCCACCTAGAGTATCATGTCATCTGTAAAGAGTGAGAGTTTGACTTCTTTGCAGATTCAGATGCCTTTTATTTTGTTGTTGTTGTCTGATTGCTGAGACTAGGACTTCTAGGACTGTGTTGAACAACAGTGATGATAGTGGACATCACTGCCATGTTCCTCACCTTAGGGGAAAAGCTCTTAGTTGTCCCCGGTTGAGGATGATATTAGCTGTGGGCTTTAACTTTGTGTATAGCTTTTATGATATTGAGGTATTTTTCCTCTATCCCTATACTATGAAGAGTTTTAATCAAGAAAAGATGCTATGCTTTGTCAAATGCTTATTCTGCATTTATTGGGAGGATCATATGGTTCTCGTCCTTTCTTTTATTTATGTAGTGTATCATATTGATTGATTTGTGGCTATTGTACCATGCTTGCGGGCCCAGGAATAAATCTCACTTGGTTGTGGTGAATAATCTTTTTAATGTACTCTTGGATCCTATTAGCTAGTATTTTGGTGAAAATTTTTACATCCATGTTCATCAGGGATATTGATCTGTTATTCTCCTTTTTGGTGGTTCTTTTTCTGGTTTTAGGATCAAGGTAATGCTAGTCTTGCAGACTACCTTAGTAGTCTTTCTACTACTAGTCTCTGCTAGTCTTTCTATTTTTTTTTTTAAATAACTTCAGAAGAATAGGTATTAATTCTTCTTTAAATGTTTGGTAGAATTGCTGTAATCATCAAGACAGTATGGTACTGGCACAAAAACAAACATAGATCAATGAAACAGAATAGAGAAGCCAGAAATGAACCCTCAACCCTATGGTCAACTAATCTTCAACAAAGCAGGAAAGAGTGTCCAATGGTAAAAAAGACAGTCTCTTCAACAAATGGTGTAGGGAAAATTAAACAGCCACATGCAGAAGAATGAAATTGGACCATTTTCTTACATCATACACAAAAATAGACTCAAAATGGATGAAAGACCTGAATGTGAGACAGGAATCCATCAAAATCCTAGAGAAGAACACAATCAGCAGCTTCTGTGACCTCAGCCGCAGCAACCTCTTCCTAGAAACATTGCCAAAGGCAAGGGAAGCAATGGCAAAAAGGAACTATTGGGACTGCATCAATATAAAAAGCTTTTGCACAGCAAAGGAAACAGTTGACAAAATCAAAAGACAACCAACAGAATGGGAGAAGATATTTGCAAATGTCTTATCAAGTAAATGGCTTGTATCCAAAATTTATAAAGAACTTATCAAACTCAAGACACAAAGAACAAATACTAGAAATGGGCATGGGACACCTGGGTGGCTCAGTTGGTTAAATATATGCCTTTTGCTTGGGTCATGATCCCACATCAGGCTTCATTCTCTGCTGCCACCCTTCCTGCTTGTGCTCTCCTCTCTCTTCTCTGAAAAATAAATAAAATATTTAAAAAAAAGAAGAAATGAACAGACATTTCTCCAAAGAAGACATACAAATAAATGGCCAGCAGACACATTAAAAAATTCTCAGCATCACTCAGCATCAGGGAAATGCAAAATCAAAACTACAGTGAGATACCACCTCACATCAGTCAGAATGGCTAAAATTAACAAGTCAGGAAATGACAGCTGTTGCAGAGAATGCAGAGAAAGGGGAACCCTGCTACACCATTGGTGGGAATGCAAACTGGTACAGCCACTCTGGAAAACAGTGTGGAGGTTCCTCAAAAAGTTGAAAATAGAGTTACCCTTTGACCAGCAACTGCATTATTAGGCATTTATTCCAAAGATCCAAATGTAGTGATCTGAAGGGACACCTGCACCCCAATGTTTATAGCATCAATGTCCACAATAGCTAAACTATGGGAAGAACCAGATGTCCATCAACAAATGAATGGATCAAGATGTGGAAATACAGATAATGAATATGTATGTATACAATGAATACTACTCAGCCATGAAAAAATGAAATCCTGCCATTTGCAATGACATGGATGGAACTGGAGGGTATTATGCTAAGTGAAATAAATCAGTCAGAGAAAGATAATTATATGATTTTACTCATTTGTGGAATTTGAGAGACAAGACAGAGGATCATAGGGGAAGAGAGGAATAAATAAAACAAGATGAAACTTGAGAGGGAGAGAAACAATAAGAGACTCTTAATCATAGGAAACAAATTGAAGGTTGCTGGAGGGGTAGGGGGTGGAGGGATGGGATAACTAGGTGCTGGGCATTAAGGAGGGCATGAGATGTAATGAGCACTAGGTATTATTATAAGAATGATAAATCGCTAATCTCTATCTCTAAAACTAATAATACACTATATGTTAATTAATTGAATTTAAATTAAAAAATCATAAAAAAGTAATTTTCAGGATCAGTTACTCCATATTTGCTATTGATTAAGCCATGCAAAGTATGGTTTGTGATCAAGGCAGCATCATATCTTGATCTAATAATCATGTTCTTTGGCATGTTAATGTCCATGTATATCTGTCCTTACAAACCAAACCCCATATCTAGTTTACTAACCAGAAAGGATGAATGGATTTTGAAACTGTTAACAGTGGTTAAGCATACAAGATTAAGATCAGTAAGGTCCAGGTTCAAATCCCAACTTGTCATAACACTCACTAGGCTACTTAAATTCTCTCAGCCACCATTTCTTCATTTGTGCAATGGTAATTATAAAAGTAAGTATTTCACAGGATTATTAGAATACTGCCTCTTATAATACATGTTAATTATTATTATATTTTATTTCCCTTCACATTACGTGATAAGCATTTTAAAATGGTATTATTTTTAGGTATTTTCCATGAGAAAGTCTGAGAGACATTCATTTTGATTCAACAGCATTTCTGAAATGCCTTTCACACAAACTATTGAAATATTTCTTTAAGAAAAAGTTTCAAAAGAAAAGAATGCAAAAAAAAAAAAATCTTTCAGGTGTGTAGTACTTGTAACAGACTAGAAAACTTTATTCTATCCCTGCATCTGCCCCCAATCCATTGGTGCAGAGTCTGTGCTTCTTTAGCCTTAAAACTAATTTAACCTTAAAACACACTGAACTTAGTTCTCTCTATGACTCATGCTAAGGAAGGCAAGAGAGTATTTGCATGTCAGTATGGATTGTAAACCTGAAATGAACTGGACCAATCTCAAATCTTTTCTTCAGGCTCTAACATATGGGTAAAGCCTAGAGACAGAAAGAGAGAGAACTCTGGGAGCAAACAGAGAGTCAAGTGTATAGAGCCAGATACTGATAGGGTTCAGGCACTCTTCCAGAGAACAAATCAAAGTTAGCAACTTAGCAATTCACAACTGCAGAGATGTTTGAATGCATTTGTGAGTTTTCTAAGGCTCTCTACTTTTTTGTTTTGTTTTGTTTTTGGCTTTATTACTTTTTCCACCAAAGGATTAGTTTCTCATTCCACGTCACAAACAGTTTTATGTTTGACCTCCTATATCATCTGTTTATAGTACTTTAGTGATAAAACATACTGTATCTTATATTAAGTTCATTTTGGTTTTACTAAGCTGTAACTTTTTCTTGAGGATAGTATTATTCCTGATGCGTTTTTATATCTATTACAGAGTTGGCATCAGGCCTTCTAATGTTAAAGCTATTTAACATATTGATAAATATGTTACACAGACCTGAGTGAGAAAAAAATATTGAGGAGTCCCTTGAAGTCAGCAAATACCTAGAGCTCATGACGCAGTGTCTGGCATAGAGGATACATGTGTTCTCGGAGTACCTTCTGTGATGGGCTTTGCTATATGAGCAAGGTGAATCCAGAAATCCACACATAAGTCTTTATATTGGAATGAGAGTTTGGACCATAAATCCATATTTAATTAGAATGCAAGAATCTTCTCTAACTCTAAGATGATTTATATTATTTAAGAAGATCCTGTGAATCTCATTCCTCTAACATATTTGAGTCGGCAGAGTACTATTAAAAAATTCATGATGACTTAAATCCAAATTATTTCAAATGGTGATAATTTGAAAATAGTAGACATTTCCAAGAAATATTTTAAAAATTGTACCAGTAATTCCAAAATCCTGAGAAAGAAGGCATAAAATTGTTAGTGGAGTAGGGACTAGAAAATATCTGTGCGCTTATATTTTGGCATTAGCACCAATCATGGTAGAAGAATCAGTATCTTAGATTAAGTGAGAAAAGTAACTGACAGTTGTCTGTGTCATTCTCATTTTAGGGTTCTTCTCATCTAATTGCCTTGCTTTTCACTTTCCTTTGTCATTCCTAAGAGTTGTGGTTTCCCAGAGGGCTCTCTGTTACAGTCTTTGGCCTGACACATAGGCTGAAGCCATGCACAGCACACACTGGAGCTTTTCAGCTCCATTTACCCTGGAGGAATCGCTCAAAACTCCTTTGCCTTGGCTCTGTCACAGAACAATAGTCCTTTGGAAGAGAAGTGCTGGCTGGATCCCTGTTATCACCTAATTTCCTTTCATTTGATGAAATCCTAGATCCTTCTTTCAAGAAGCACTCAACAGACTGATGTTGAAACAGTAAAATGTATTTGTGACTAAAATATATGTGAAATCATACTTACTCTGTGGCATCCTAGAAAGCACTGGTAGTTTTGGTCACCATGTGTCTGAAAATAGTCATCAGAAAGAGCTGCTTGATGAAGAAAATAAAAGCCCTTTGCAGTACAGTATAAACAGATTTCTTTAGTCTTCTATCAATGAGACAAGGTTTTGGGAGTGAAAAGAGGTGGGTTTGAGTCAGGTGGGTTTGCAGAATGCTGGGGGTCCAATCATCATTTTAAGCTTTGAAGAAATAATTTTAAGATTTATGAAACCTGTTGATGCCCTGCCTCACTCTCCTGGGCCCTCTTGAGTTCACCTGGAGGTATGATGGATGGTTTCCAGTAATGTAACTACTTCTCACCTCCTGTTTTCTGCAGCTCTCTTGAGTGTTTTCACTGGAGCCCTGGGAGTTTTCTCTGCTGCTTAGAAGTGCAGAGGAATTAAGGCTCCCAATGACAACCCTCAATCTGTGGGAATGGGAAGTGCGCTATTTCCCATCCTATGGTGGGAATGTTCAGAAGCATGTTCTATGTAGTTTCTCAGATAGTCCCCAACAATCTGAGCCTGGGTTGCCCACAGGGCTAACCCATTCACTAATATGCCTATACTGGGTTTTTCCCTTCCCTGTCACATTTTCCCTGTTCTTGAACTCCTACTTCTGAAGATCAATTTCCAAAGAAACTACCCACACCCAAGTCTTTGTCTTGAAATCTGCTTTGAAAAGAACCCACACTAAGACGTGGTCCTAACTTTGTATTCAACTGGCACTGAGACTCTGAAGAAGTTATTTTATTTTTCTGGGTCTAATTTTTTTGACCTATTCAGTGAGACAGTTGGGCTGAATTGAGAATTTTCCTACTTATTTAGCTGAGAACTCTTTAATTTTTTTTATTTTAACTTTTTTTGTATTTTTTTATATTTTGTATTTTTGTATTTTTTAAATATTTTATTTATTTGACAGACAGAGATCACAAGTAGGCAGAGAGGCAGGCGGGGGCGGGGCAGGTTTCCTGCTGAGCAGAGATCACAATGCGGGACTCAATCCCAGGACTCTGGGATAATGACCTGAGCTGAAGGCAGAGGTTTTTTGTTTTTTTTTTTTTAATTTTTAATTTTTTATAAACATATCTTTTTATCTCCAGGGGTACAGGTCTGTGAATCACCAGGTTTACACACTTCACAGTACTCACCAAGGCAGAGGTTTTAACTCACTGAACCACCCAGGTACCCCTCTTTTTAAATTAAAAAAAATTTTTTTCATTTTATTTCTTTTCAGTGTTCCAAAATTCATTGTTTATGAACCACATCCAATGATCCATGCAATAGGTGTCCTCCATAATACCCATCATGAGGCTCACCCAATCCCCCAGGCCCTCCCCTCCAAAACCCTCAGTTTGTTTCTCAGAGTCCACAGTCTCCCATGGTCATCTCCCCCTCTGATTTCCCCCAACTTCCTTCTCCTCTCCATTTCCCCATGTCCTCTGTGTTATTCTTTACATTCCACAAGTAAGTGAAACCATACAATAATTGACTTTCTCTGCTTGACTTATTTCACTCAGCATAATCTCTTCCAGTCCCGTCCATGTTGATACAAAAGTTGGGTATTCATCCTTTTTGATGGTGACATAATACTCCATTGTATATATGGACCCTATCTTCTTTATCCATTCATTTGTTGAAGGGCATCTTGGCTCTTTCCACAGTTTGGTGACTGTGGCCATTGCTGCTATGAACATTGGGGTACAGTTAGCCCTTCTTTTCACTACATCTATATCTTTGGGGCAAATACCCAGTAGTGCAATTGCAGGGTCATAGGGTTGATCTATTTTTAATTTTTCGAGCAATCTCCACACTTTTTTCAAAGTGACTGCACCAACTTGCATTCCCACCAACAGTGTAAGAGTGTTCCCCTTTCTCCAAATCCTTCCTAACACATGTTGTTACTGTCTTGTTAATTTTGGCCATTCTAACTGGTGTAAAGTGGAATCTCAATGTGGTTTTGATTTGAATCTCCCTGATGGCTAATGATGATGAACATTTTTCATGTGTCTGTTAGCCATTTGTATGTCTTCTTTGGAGAAGTGTCTGTTCTTGTCTTCTGCCTATTTTTTGACGTGATTATCTGTTTTTGTGCGTGCTGATTTTGAGGAGTTCTTTATACATCTTGGATATCAACCCTTTGTCTGAAGTGTCATTTGTGAATATCTTCTCCCATCCTGGGTTGCCTCTGTGTTTTATTGACTGCACAGAAGCTTTTGATCTTGATGAAATCCCAAAAGTTCATTTTTGCTTTTCTTTCTTTTGCCTTTGGAGACATATCTTGAAGAAATTGCTGTGGCTGCTATCGAAGAGGTTGCTGCCTATGTTCTCCTCTAGGATTTTGATAGAAGACCACGTTGAGGTCTTCTATCCATTTCAAGTTTATCTTTGCTTATAGTGTAAGAGAATGGTCGAGTTTCATTCTTCTACACATAGCTGTCCCATTTTCCCAGCACCATTTATTGAAGAGACTGTCTTTTTTCCACTCTATATTTTTTCCTGCTTTGTCAAAGGTTATTTGGGCATATGTTGAGGGTCCATATCTGGGCTCTCTACTCTGTTTCAATGGTCTATGTGTCTGTTTTTGTGCCGGTACTATGCTGTCTTGGTGATCACAGCTTTGTAGTAAAGCTTGAAATCAGGCAATGTGATGCCCCCAGTTTTGTTTTTCTTTTTCAACATTTTCTTAGCAATTTAGGGTCTCTTCTGGTTCCACACAAATTTTAGGATTGTGTGTTCAAGCTCTTTGAAAAATGACGGTGGAATTTTGATTGTGATGGCATTGAAAGTATAGATTGCTCTAGGCAATATAGACATTTTAATAATGTTTATTCTTCTGATCTGTGAGCATGGAATGCTCTTCCATCTTTTTGTGTCTTCTTCAATTTCTTTCATGAGTGTTCTGTAGTACAGAACTTTTTTTTTTAAATCAAATTAAATCATAAATAGAACTTGAAAAATGTAACAATAGTTAGAACAAATGAACATGTTTCTTAGGTAATTTAGAGATTTTTTCCTGTATGTCAGACATTTATTTATAGATCACTGAGGCATAATCTTGGACTCCTATGATTCTTTGCAGCACAATTTTAGAGTGAGTGGACTAGATAATCTTTAAGGTTCATGGAAAACTTCAAATTCTGGGATTCTAACTGTGGTTAGAAGTTCCTGAGGAGCTCTTTAACTCTATCTAACCTCTGGATTATTTCCCAAATTCCAAATCCACAGAGATCTAGTTTGGAATCTTTTTTCCCCATACCATTTATCTTTCCATCACCTAATGGTTATGTGAACACACATGTGTATGTGTGTATTTACATATAAAAAAACAAAATCAGAAATATAATTGTGTCATGCCATAGTTTCACCAGAATTTTAGTACAAAGTCTATAAATTTTGATTATATGCTGACTGCATCTGAAAGCCAAAGGTAATCCTCATCAAAAAACTTTTTTAGTTCATCATAGGACTTTCAAGATTTTTCCCTGCTATTTCATTTATAAGAACACATTCAGTAACATTTTCATCTTTAACACAGATATGACATATCTGTGAAACTTATAAATATTTCAGTGAGCTTATGTGCTATAAATATAATGCATATATATACATATAATACATGCATACATATATATTACATATATACATATTATATATGTATATATGCATTATATTATATGTATGTCATATATATAGATAATCTATATTATCTATATATATATTATATAGATCTCCCAAATCTTAACTCCTGGTCATTTATTTAACTCTTAAAGGTTGTTTCCCTTTCCACACAAAGGTATTTTGACTAGAGTTTTAAGATAAGATGATTTTTTTCCCTAGAAGTATCCACATGCCTCTTTATTTCCTCCTTTCCCACACTTTCTGCCTAAGCTGAGATTTGGACTTTCATCAGCCTGTCTTCCCCTATTATTTTCCTTATAATACTTTAGTACATCCTATTGTCCTTCCAGGTAAACTGCTAAAACTGCAACCACTTGTTTTTCCTGGGCCTGCTTCCAGCACATCTTTCACCTAGCCAATCTTTCTAGGGATGCTTTCTACTCATCTCTCAAGCCCTGCCCTTGTGCTTAATTTGTAGTGATACACAGAGAAAAAAGTCCTTTCTTGCATTTTTATTTTCTGGAGGAAAAGCTGTTCTTTTATTTCCATTCAAATTTTTGCCTTTGTAATATACAGTCTCCTTCCTTCCTACCTTCCTACCTTCCTTCCTTCCTTCTTCTTCTTGAAGGTGAATTGGACAGAGGGTCCAATTTGAAGGACTAAATTTAGAGAAGAGACAGAATAACATCTGCTCAGTTTTCTGGCAAATATGCATATCCATTAACATGTATATGAGTTCTGATAGGAAGGATTATTTTCCTCAAATATGGTTAGTAGTTATGTTAGTTTAGCATTTCTTGGTGAAGCTGAAAGACAGTAAGAAAGAGAGTAACTTATATATTCATCTTAATCCAGCCAGGGTATCCCATATTTCTGGGAGGCTTGATGGTTGTAAGTTCCTTTTACAAGTTCTTTATTTACTCAACAATTTTCTATAGTGTTCAAAGCTTTGAAACGCAGTACAACGATATGTCAGACTTAACATTTTAGAGATCACATCTCTCCCTTTCCTTAGCAAGGCTTTTCCTGAGCCTTGCGGCTATGTGTGTTGCCCTTAAATTTTGTTTGCTGGTTTCTTTCTTGAGTTCTATCTTTTCCTTCATAAGAGGTGTACACTACTGTATGACTTCATCCAGATGCATTCCTTATCAAAACCACCCAGGCTGTGGAATGTGGGCTCCTTGTCTCCCACACCTGACCCATAAGTTCCTGCAAGGCTGGAGCTCATCTCCCAGAATTAGGCAATATATTGGGTGCATAATAGTCCTTAATATATGCTGGCTGAATAAATCATCCAACTTATGGAACATATGTTTTAGGAATTGCTTTTGGATGAGGCTTTATTAAGAACTTTTCTGAATGGCTCAAGATTTCATGATTTGGCTGTCTTTCAGAAGCTCTGATCAGCTTTTTTTTTTTTGTTATTTCCAGTTCCATGTATGAATTATGTATCTGAAATTTCTTTCCTACTGTGCTTGGCTTTGATGGCATCCCAAGGTTTGAGTTTGCCATCTTTCTTTGTCAGACTATACTTGATCTCATTCTTGGTCTGGCTTCTTCACCTCAGACACTGATGTGAAAAACAAAATTCCTTTCATTTACATTTATTCTGTCATGTACATCCCCATGTTTAGCTGTGCTCATATCAAGCGTCAGCCCACACCCTGTTGAGGTGACCAGAGGCTCTGTGATAGATGCCAGGGTGGTGGTATACTTACCGCAGACTCATTTGGGGACATTCCAATGAGGGAAATAACTATTTTCTTTCCTGTTTTAGTTCCAAGATCCTTCAGCAAATTAAGCCAGTTTGTCTCTACATTGTGTTTCATATTATTTCTGGGCAGGAGTCATCACTGATGTGTTATTCCCTTTTGTACCAATGCTCCTAACAGTTGGCCAACTTGTAGCCATAGGTATAGCACGTTGACAAGTTTCATGTGTTTCCTCATTTTGCTTCTTTATATTTTTCTGTTTTGTGCAACTTCTCTTGGAACATTTTAATCTAAATTATCTAGTTTCTTCTTGTTCTTTTTTTTTTCATGACACCTACCAAAATATTTTGCCATATCAGGATCTCAGTCTAGTGGGTAGTCCCCAGGGCCATCAGAGAGTTGCATATTGTCATCATCCCTTTGGGGCACTGGGAATAGAGAGGGAGTCCTGGATATTTTTACATTTGTTCTCTTCCTGTTTCGCTCATCAGCTCAGTTTGCCTGTGTAGATGACCACAAGGTTTGACAGGACCTTTCCCTTCTTATTAGTTCTATTTTTAGATAGGGACAGGCGACAACAATAAAAACTATTTGCCTCATGCAGACTTGATACCAGGCAATGTTCTATGGGCTTTACATCTGTTGTTTCTTTAATCCCACAGCAAACATATGCAATAAGTATTATTCACCCAACCTCTCCAGAAGTTTCTGGGTGCTCTTCTTGTCAGCTTGCTGCAAACATGCCCTAGGATTTCCTGCCCATTCCTGCCATATGTTAGTATAACATGTGATGTCATGTAGTATGTCATACACATGATAAGTTGTTATGTAACTTTCTATGCCTTAATGCTGGGATAATCTCCTCACTTCTAAAACATCATATGTATTACATGCCCTATTGATTGACAATGATCAAGAGGGGGAATCAGAACTATTCATATAATTTCATTTTCCTATTCAGTGGTTTTGATGCTGCCTATAAATCTAAAATGGCAAAGGGAAGAAGAGGGGAAATGGCCCATAGAACTGTTTCTCTCCATTCTAAGGATCCCATCCTCCTCCTTTGTACTCCTCTCAGCCTAGCCGCAACCCCCAAATTAGCGACCCTGTCACCCCCTTCCACCTATGCCATGCTTGGGAGGCAGGCTTTTCTCAACATGCATTTTAAACACACAACTTACTATGAATTCTCTAGGCTAGTCAGTGAGGAATCTGAGGAACAGAGTGGTGATACGACTTGCCAGTTCACTGAAATATGCTAGAGAAACACGTGAGCTGTGGGGCATATCCTCCTTGAGGTCTCGCTCAAATATTACTCCCTGTCTGGAATCTTCTGTGAGGCTCCCTCTGCTTTCTCGGAAGGCAGAGTTATTTCCTCTGCCTGTTATCTCATGTCACTTTATATATCCCTCAGCACGGCATTTATCTCAGGATATTGTGACATGGGGTTTATTTCTCTTCCCTGTTATATTGTGAGATCCTTTATGGGAAACACTATGCCATTTATTGATGCATCCCCTGGGCCCAGAACAGCACTTGGCATATTGTAGGTGCCGGACAAGCGTTTGTTCTGGGAATGACTGCAAACATGCCGTGCAGTTGGCTGCTATTTTTATTCTTGTTCCCTGATTACTGCTTCCTCTGGATCCTGTTGGTTAGTGGGTATTGATATAGGAGGGCTGTCTTATTGAGGACCTGTGGATTCTGGCTACAGAAATTTAATCACCAGGATTTCATTTTCAAGTTAAGAACCTTGAGTTAAAAACAGCCTTAATGCACTCATGTTATGGAATCTGCTTTGTAAAAACTATGAAGTAATTTTAAACATGAAGGTCAAATTTCAAATTAAAAGTCCAACTTTCTGGTCAGTATTTTCTCAAGGCAACAAGAATTCTGTGTATTTGCACATAAAAACACATAGATTCATGCTCACATCTACTGTTTGAGGTTGTTTTATGTGGTTATATCAGCTTTCAAGTTACATATGAAACATGGCCAAATTGTTTACATCGATGGATTTCTGACATGATTTCAGCTTGACCTGTGCCACATTTCCCCATGTAGGCACAGAAAAAGACACACCTCCATCCCAGATTTCAATGCACAAGCAGAAGTAAGTTATTAGAGTCTGAAGAGAAGCAAAAGAGAAATAGCTATGCTTCTAATAGAAGAAAGAGGGCAAACGTTGATTTAATCAATTGACTTACTTTTAAGTCAGAGAACAGATGTTTTCTGTTAGGTCCCTGGTGAAAATTCAGTAGGCGCCAGTGATACTTTAGGACCAGTGGCTTCTGATAAAATCTGAAACGAAGGTCTGGGCTGTTCTTGCTAAATGGGCTTTTGCACAGCAGGCCTGTCACTGTGGTGAGATTTTTCTCTTGAGCAGAAGTTTGTTTGCTCTCTCTTCTTTATGCTTTTGTTCCTTGTCTTTTCACTGCCCACTCACTTTTCTTCTTTATCTCTTAGCGTAGGAAAATCACATGCCATTTTTTTTTTTTTTTTACTGTTACATTGTTTGAAAATAATAAGTATGAAGAATTTTGTTCTCTACCTTGAAAGAGGTCTTTGAATCCTGTATTTTCTGGTCCGGTAGAATCACCTGTGCTGTGTTTTAATCTCACCTTGTTCACAGCCTCCTCTTTGAGCCATGGAGTTCAAAGAGTGCTTGAGGTACTAGTTACCCTGATGTTGTCTTCAGAACCTGTCCCCCAGCCTCATCATGGAAACGGTAAGCAGAACTCCCCTCACTAAAACTTCAAAGGGGTCCTCTAAATGTTTCTAAGATTCTGCATTCCCAAAATGCCAGCTTTTCTTTTTCAGCTACTTGGAAATTGCTTGTAGTGAAATGAGCCTATTCCTTCTCGTAAACACTCCAGTGATATTAATATTCTTGGAAGTTCTTTACCATATACAATTTGTTACTATGTTTTCAAGCAGTAGGGCATGTTCTTTGCCATTCTTTTTGCCCACATAGCCCCCATCTCCCCCACCATTTGATGAACAGCGCTGCAGGACTATGAACTGCTTATGATCAGGGAATGTCCTCTACCACCTTAGATCCCCTGCATAGCATAGCTCCTAGCACACAGTGAGAGTGTAGTAAATGCTTGCTGAATGAAGCCAGATAGCTCCCTTATACTCACTTACTGGAACCCATGTGTAGCTAGGCTATCTCAGACTATCATAAACTCCCCACTGAGGAAATCAAGATGGCTGAATAACCAAAGAAATATGTTCCTTGCTCATATTTTTCATAATGAATTTCATAATGAATTCTCCCATCTCACCTATGCGTTTTGTATTATCCAATGATCTTGGTCTATATATCCATTTGCTAACAAGCAATGTTAATAAACATTAACACGCAAAAATGATAAGATCTAGAACTAGGCAGTGACTCTTTTTTTAGAGTAAACTGGTCTTGAAAATGGATATAATTAGAAGGCTAAAAAATATTTCACAATCTAGTAATTTCCATTTTATGAGAGATAGGATGAGTGACCAATCTCTGATAATTGCCCAGCAGAAACTGGCACCTACTTGGAACGGCATCTCATTGTTTGACTCACTGAAGTGGAGGGGATGTTAAACTGGATAGCATTAAGACACATGGAAGCTCTTCCATGATTCCTTTCTCCATGCAGCTGTCTCAGGTCTGTGCTGATTTTCACCTCTCAGTGTCATCCTTTATCCTATCCCTTAGACTAAAACATCTGTGGTAGGAGCAGGAGAGTATTTCTGAGGCAGGAGCCTGAGGAATGCTTATTTGAATGGGGCTGACTTCTTACCCTCCCCAAGGGGCAGAGGTGTTGATAGTTTCCATCAGTAATGACCTCATAGGAAAGTCGTGTACATCTCAAAAGCCACCACCACAGCTGGCACTGATTCAGGGGGAAGCTGGAGCCTGAGTCTAGGTGATCACTGAGACAGAGCTATAGGCTAAAACATAGAAGAAGACTCTTGTTTTTTTTTTTTAAGATTTTATTTATTTGACAGAGAGAGAGAAATCACAAGTAGGCAGAGAGAGGGGAGAAAGCAGGTTCCCTGCGGAGCAGAGAGCCCGACGTGGGGCTCGATCCCAGGACCCTGGGATCATGACCTGAGCTGAAGGCAGAGTCTTTAACCCACTGAGCCACCCAGGTGCCCCAGAAGAAGACTCTTTTTAAACCATCTCTGCCCTCTGGAAACAACACCTGATTTCCCAGCCTTAAAATATTTAATGTGGATAATTTAGAAGTATTTAAAACAACTTTCCTCCTTCTTAAAAACCCACACATCATTTACTCTTAACTTGGGCATTCACTCAAGGCAGACATGGCAAACACTACTATGAGGGAAAAGCTTGTGAGGCAATAGGAATGCAATGGAGAGCAATGCCAGAGTCGCTCTGCCCTTGGGAAGCTTTTAGTTTGTGAAAGACAGGTCTCAATAAAATCATCACACAGCTGTACAGAGATCAGTGCTGTGAAGGGTGAACAAATTTCTTTTTTATTTTTAAGTTTTTACTTAAATTCCAGTTAATTAACATATAGTGTAATATTAGTTTTAGGTGTACAATATAGTGATTCAGCACTTCCACACAACACCTGGTGCTCATCACAAGAACACTCCTTAATCCCCACCACTCATCCCCCAACCCACATCCCCTCTGGTAGTCATCTGTTTGTTCTTTATAGTTAAGATTCTGTTTCTTGGTTTGCCTCTCTTTTTTTCCCCTTTGCTCATTTGTTTTGCTTCTTAAATTCTACTATTGAGTAAAATAATGTGGTATTTGTCTTTCTCTGACTTATTTTGCTTAGCAAAATACTCTTTAGCCCCATCCATACCATTGCAAATGGCAAGATTTCATTCTTTTTTATGGCTGAGTAATATTCCATTGTATAAATATTTTTATAGTTTAGAGCCAGGAAAGGATTGTCGAAGCTACAACCTTTCAAAGCAAAATAGAAGTAAACCAGATGAAGGGTGTGGACAGACCTTTCCAGGCAACTGAGACCTATGGCAGGAAGCAGCATTGAATATTCAAGAAATATGCAAACTTGATTTCCATGAATCTTGGTGGGCAGGCAGATGCAGACAATGCAGATACTTGCTCTCTGTCCCTCTTTTATAACCCGGCTGTGGTTTCAACTCCCTTCCAGTTTTACACCGAAATACCCAACCCCCAGTGGAGGACAGGGCTGCTGGATAAGCATGTGACCAGCTAAACCTTTGCTTCTTCCTAGCACAGTGTAAGGAACAGTTGTTGAACATAATAATCACCAAAATTGATGATAAAACTTTTCACAGAATTAAAGGATACTTTTCATAGAATTTAATCTTCCCAGATGAGATCTCCCTGGATCAACCAGTTCTCAGTGGCCTGCCAGTTGGCTACAGATGCATGTGTGAACCAAGACCACTCAGCTGAGTCCAGCATAAATTGTTAACAGCAGAGCTGTGAGCTAAATAAATGGTTCTTTTAAGCCACTAAATTATAGAATAATGTTATACAGAAAAATGTTTCCCAGTAGTAATCTATTCTACCTTATTTAATAATTTTTAATCCACAAAGTATGAGAACAGTAAATTATTCAATAAGATAAAAATAGGTTGAACATCTTGTATATTGTGTATTATTGTATACCTTCTACATGCAAACAGATGTTTTAATGGGATTTAATGGGATACATGGGTAAATAAGATATAGTGTTTCTCTACAAAGGAGTGTGTTAAAACCCCTAAGAAGAAATAAACAAATGCCTACACCAGGTCAAAAAGTACTAAATTAAGCACAAAATTCCAAATTGGTGTGATAGTTAAATGCCACTTTAAGATCCCCCTTTTCTAATTGGTTGATGGTAGATTATCTTCCAACACAAGGAAATAGTATGGAGAGATCCCAAAGCAACTCTGAAGTCAGTTCTAGGTGGGATGGTCTGTGGGTCTTTCCTGAAAGCAGTAGGTGACCTCAGCTTCTCAGTATCCTGTACTGCTTAGGCCAGGAGTAGGACCTAATAATAAAATGCTATCTTTTCTCATATTATGGAATTGAAAATGATTTCACAACACAAGTCATAATGCATACTAAAATTTTAAGACATTGAAGAAGCTTTTGTGAAGGCTCCACCACTGTAAATTTTGTTTCAGATTCATCCAAATTCCAGTTCTAAGGTTTTTTTTGTCTGAGGACAAACTGATTGATAAGAAAAATGACTCTACATTTCCAACAAATGCTAAATAGCTTAGCATTTCCCCACACCATGGTGTTCTGAGGATGATTTCAGTGACCCGTATTTGTTCCCAAAGCAATGTGGAGCACATAGTAGGGATTCAAAATAATTCAAAATTTGAATTAACTTTAAAACTTTTCTTCTTGTTAGAAGTAAAAGAATGAATATTTGACTGATTTTTGTTGGTTTTATAGTTCAGTAATCTCTTACGTATCCAAATGGTTAGAGAATGGATTATCCTGACTTAATTATGATGACTAACAAAGGATGAATATTTACTACATATTTATGGTTTACCTAACATGAACCATAATACTTCAATAGAAATGCTAACACTAAATTAATAGTTAAGTTTGATTTTTGTTCGAGTCATTAAACTTCCTTGTATAACACTATAAGCAACATATTTTTGGGATTTCTGGATGTTTGTATTCCATATAATCATAAGTTTCCCACACAAAATGCTGGCACCTATAATATTATACCCATATAACCAGACATCCTATAATTATATAATTATAAAAATCCTGAATTCTTCACTTTTGTTTTACATGGCAGCACATGCTGTTTAATTGTCAAAACAGGGAGTTAACATATAACATAGAATATTTCTTCTTGTATTGAAAAGAATTTATCTTCTCCAGATGTATAACAAAACTTTTATATGCTTTTTCTATTTTGTCTGTAATGATGTAGTCATGCATATCAGAAATGTAAGGTTGTTGTTTAAAGATTCATTTTGAATTAAAATTGTCTAACAGAAGAAGAGTTCAGATATAATTCAAGTGAAAGTCAGAAAGTTAAATCAAATTATACATAGCCAGCTTACAATTCAGGCCAAAATGAAGAGATTTCTACCATTTACAGAATGGTTTTTAGTGAGATAGGTCTCTATTCTTTGTGAAGCCAAGAAACTAAGAAAAACTTAAAGATATTTTATGCAAAACATTTATGATTTAAAAATGTGAGTGCTGTATTGAAGTTAGTTGATAGAGTAAGCCTCCAGGAGGCACCAGGTAAAAAATGGAAACTTCATTCAACCTACCAATTAACCAAGCAACTGCTCAGTGAACGATGTTCCAAAGATGTTGAACACCATGCCCATGTTTCTAGCTTGCTCCCAGATCACAGCAGATTAGTACAAAGCCAAAGGCTTTCAAGCACTCAATTCATGGCAATTGAGTTTAGCTGAATTAAATGGTATGTATGACTTAGCCACTAAGTAGCTGTGTGTTTTCAGGTAATTTGTTTAGCCTCTCTGCGGCTCTAAAATGTGACAACATTTTGAATTATAAAATTGTAAATCTTCTTGGGACCCACAAATCATCTAAGTTAAGACGTGTTCTTTATTTTCTTTGGGACCACGTATCCTTTTGAGGCAACAGAGGAATTATCCTGTACATTTGCCAGGCTGTACAGTTGTTCCATTTATTAGCGTATCACCTAGCATTACCTTGAGGACAGGTATGTCCTCTGGAAACAAGTTTTGATTATTTGGCACCTTGTTACTTATTTCTCTTAGCAGTTAAAAGTACTATCATACATGGTCTGAACTCTGTGCTTCTCTGGCTTTTTCTTCTCTTTAAAGGTCACATAAAGCCGATATCATGTTTATTGCTTACGGATATGGCCTCTAGTGCTTTTAATTTGGATTACTTAATAGGTATACTAATTAGTATGTATGAGGTAAGATTCCTTTTTTAAAAATGTCCTGGGAGGCTCTTGGGATATGATATGGCAAAAATTGTCCAAGACTCCCACATGCTATAGCAGGTCAATGGAGGATTGAAAAGAGTTACAATGTTTAAGATACAAGTTTTTCTCATATATTATCTAATTTAATCCTTACAAGAGGCCTATATGGTAAATGTGATTATCTCTATTTTACAGGAAAGGAAAAATTCAGATACATTATTGCTCATTCATTTATTTATTCAATGTGTATTTATTAAACGCCTACTCTAGGCTAGACACTGCTCTTGGTATTGGGGCAAACATGGTGGCGTTAAGGGAAGGAATAAGAACCTTTCATCTATAGAATCTCATTCTTAGGAGTGGTGGTAGCAGGAGATACTAGCATTAAACCAGTAATAAATGCCTAAGCAAATACTTTCAGATACTGTTAAGTTTATGAGGATCATACAAGGTAATGTGGTAGATTGGGGGAAGGGTGGGGGTGAACCTAAGAGGGAAGGTAAGGGGCGGATCACATCAACTCTGACATCTGAGTTGAGATCTAACTTGCCTAAGTGGAGTAACTAGGATTTATACTTAGGACTCTCCTGGTGTTAGATGCTCTAAGAACATTTGCTATGGACATTAAAATGCTAAAATGTTTATATTAATAACAAACATCCAAGAAGTCTGTAAGTGTCTATATTGCCTGCTCTTGAAATCATTAGGGTCAAACAAAAAGTGAAAGGAATGGAAGAACTATAAAGAACTATGCACATTAAAGCTTTCTTATGTGTGCCCTTGCAGTCTGGCTTTGAATGCCTGGGGAAACAGGGAATGAAACAAAGCAAAGGGAATGAAATGTGCGTGCGATTTCAGTGAAGAAATGAGCAGTGTAGTGATTAGTCATAGATAAATTGTAATAGCATTTAATCTCTTTCTCTCCCATATGTCTTGAAGAAACAACCTTCCAATGATGAAAGTTTATTTTGTTCTTTTTTCAAGGGTGAAAGTTTAAATCATCGGTAATCCATCACCGAAGAAAAATGGTGGTTAATATTTCAGTATATTTCTTTCTAGGACTTTTTAAAAATTAACATCTTATCATGAGTTTTTCTCTCATGTTATTTCAACCTCATGAAGCATAATTTTAAATGGTGCCAGAATAGTCCATCATATGTCCCTATATTATTGTATTTGACCATTCCCCTATACTGAACATATAGTTTTGTCTATTTTTTTGCATTTTACATAATGCTGAAATGATGATCCTCATACATATTTCTATGCTTGCCTTATTATGTTCCTTGGATAGATTACTAGAGTAAAACGGTTGTCAAGAATAGTAAATTCTTGGGGCACCTGAGTGGCTCAGTCAGTTAAGCATCCAACTCTTGGTTTTGGCTCAGGTCATGGTCTTGAGGTTGTGAGATTGAGCCCCGCATTCGAGCTCCATGCTCAGTAGGGAGTCTGCTTGAGATTCTCTCCTTCCTCTCTCTCTGCTCCTCCCCTCACTTTCCCTTTCCCTCTCTTTCAAATAAAAAAAATCTTAAAAATAGTAAATTTTTTGTCAAAACTATAAAATTTCATTCATAAATTGCTGGGGTGACTTCAGGGTCTCTTACAAAGTCAAGTTTGACATTCTATTTTATCCTATGTTATTTTGAGTTATAGTCTAACAAGTGAAAGTTTTGACTTATAATTGAAAGTCCCAGTGGGAGCTAATGGTCTAAATGTATCAAGTCTGATTTATTCAGTATTCTGTTAGTGAAATTTATTTTAGCCCAACTTTGAGCCCATGTCCAGTAATAATGAAATTCACAGACTAATACTGGGACACAGCAAAATCATAACAAGTCATTAAAAGTGAGTAACTTACATTCAGTAGAGTTTCGTATTATGTACTTATAATATTATACATTATTTATATAGAATCAATGTAATTTTCTCTTACAAAGTAACAGTTTCTTTATGTGTATATGGTTCCTTTTGACTACTTAAAATAGTCAGTTGGTCACAAAAGCCATGTTCCTAAAGTAAGGTTTAACTATAGAGTTTATTACATAGCATAATGCATTTTGTTCCTACTTAATTAAACAGATTTCTTATTCTGTATTAGGTGAGTCATGCCCTCCTCTGCCCTTTTACTTTCCCAAAATAAACTTTTTTCAATTTTGTTTAAAATATTCTTTATTTATATTGAAGCCTGCCAGATGGCCTTAAGGGATTAGCAAATTATAATTTAGCTGAAAAACGACAATTTTAGCAGATCAGTGTTCTCCTCTAGAGGCTAACAAATATGCATCAACTACAGTAAGAAAAGGGATGTTTATTTGAAACTCATCCAAACAATCTGAAAGCCCTAGATGAAAATCTTGAAGAAAAAAGATTTTCCACAAATTTCTTCTTTCCTCTTTCTCACTTCTGGATACTCTAGGAACATAGAATCAATAACCCATCTGGCTTTGGAACTGCCTAGGTTGCGAGCAGAGCAGCAAACGGTGTTAATGAGGGAAACGGGGAGAGAGAGAAGATGCAATTAGAAATAATTTGAATTTAACTGATACTTACATTCAAGAGAGAAAGGCAGAAAGCATATTGTATCTTATTTTTTTTAAAGATTTTATTTATTTATTTGACACACAGAGATCACAAGTAGGCAGAGAAGCAGACAGAGAGAGAGAGGGAAGCAGGCTCCCTGCTGAGCAGAGAGCCTGATGCGGGGCTCGATTCCAGGACCCTGGGATCATGACCTGAGCTGAAGGCAGAGGCTTTAACCCACTGAGCCACCCAGGCACCCCAAGCATATTGTACCTTAAATGAGACATATTTGGAAAGATTAGCAGTGTATAAGGAAATTTAGATGCATGAAATTTAGCATTACATAGAAGATGAAATAAAAGCAAGCATAAATTACCCAGTATCACCTCCATTATTTGTTCCTTTGCATTACGTAAGTGTGTAATATTTCACTCAATGAGGTTAAGTGAGGCCATAAGAGAAATTATTTCCTTATTTTTAAAAATATTTATTTATTTATTTGACACAGAGAGTGAGAGAGAGATCACAAGTGGGCAGAGAGACAGGCAGAGAGAAGGGGAAGCAGGCTCCCCACCAAGCAGAGAGCCCAATGCAGGGCTTGATCCCAGGACTCTGAGATCATGACCTGAGCTGAAGGCAGAGGCTTAACCCAGTGAGCCACCCAGAGGCCCCAAATGATTTCCTTTAAAATAGCCCATTTTACATTTAAGATTTCTTTCGAAGTCCAAATTAAACGAAGTTCAGTTTTTTGAAGATATGACATACCATGTGATGGCATAAATACCAACTGGAATTGTGAATAGTGATTTTCCATTTACTGATATGGGACTGTATGAAAATCATATCACATTTCTGGACCCATTATATCCCTCTCTTTAAATTGATAGTATTGGAATAGATAATTTATTTTTATGGTCACTTTCATTACCTACCCCTTAAAAAATTGAAACCCTAAAATTTATAGTTACTCAAGGCATCTTTTTCTCCATTTCATTGTTCTGCTTATTCTCTCCTTCCTCATATTTTTTTATTTAAAACTGTTACATGTTTGGTTCCTCTATTAGAGGTAAAAAAAATAAATTTATGAATCCTCTCACCCCAATTAATTTACAATGTACTTGAGTAGAGGTGATCTTTTGTTTCTTTTGTGCCTTCACATAATGTGTAATTGTATTTCTGCATAGAGGAGTTCCCAGACCTGTTTTTAACTCACTGACCAGTGTCTTTACAAGCTCCCGGTAGAACAGAGTAAATAGAATAAACAGATGCATATGTAAGGTAATTAAATCTCTGTTGTTTTATTTGCATGTGTGGTGAGTTTCTGAGGTCCAAATATCCAGACTCTAAATCTTAGAGAGATCAGGGTCATTGTCTTCTGCTTCTTAGAGTTTCTCTATCAAGCTCAAAAAACTACCCTTTTTAGATTTCACTGTGGGCTGGGAGAAGTGCTCCAGATTAAAACAAACAAACAAAAAAAACAGAAAAGGTGTTACTATGACCTCTTTGGGCACTAAGGACTGACAGCATCAAGTGTTTTCCTTATGATAAATCCTCCTCTGGCCTGGGTGCTCACCCTGGGGTCACTGAAGGACAGGGCTGTGATTAAACACAATTGCCACTAGAGGTCAGTGCTGACCATTCACAGAGACAACGAAGCCAAAGCAATTGGCCGTGGAGTCCCCCAAGTTAGGAAGAACATTCGAAGTTCCTTTGTGTCATTGGTTGAGATCAAATTGACGCTGGATCCATTGTGAATTGTGTATTATGTGCAGGCCTTAAGAGAAATAATTTTAATTTCATTGATGATTATAGTCAAGAACATTATTTGGATTACTTCTTATTACTGGATGTAAACCAACTGTTTTAGGAACTAACAAAATCCTGCTTTTTGGGATATCTCAGCAGGCTCTAGGTTTCCTTACTTTGCCCTCTTTTAAAATGTTGTAATGAACATCAACATATAAGTAAATGTAGGGTAAATGTAGAGGACAGGGTGGTGATACTTGAGGTACTTCGATAAGGTTCTTGTACTCCCACACAATCTAAAAAGACTTCCATTTTTCTGATATGGAAGTTTGTCATTCTTTCACTAGGCTCTAGTCCTTTTGAGCCAAACCGCTTTCTTACAGTTCTTCCTACTACAAATATTTGTTATTTTCATGTCATATGACAGTAACTGTGCCTTGATCTTGAGCGTCAAGTATTCACTTAAACATTTCCCTGGGGACATAATGTTGGCTCATGGTTTCCAGTTTAAATTTACTTGACAAAGTTTTTTTTTTTTTTTTCAATTGTAGCTCATTGAGCTATTGTTCTAGATCAGCCTTGGCTGTAAAAGCACGAAGAACTAACTAATCTAATTTTCATGAAGTATTTCTTACACAGATTTTCTCATTTAACACTCACAACTCTTGAGAAAGGGGATTGCTTGTTATCTTCACTTTACAGGTGAAGGAGATTGAGGTTTAGGGTTTAACTTGTTCAAGACCACACAGTTTAAAAGAGAAAGGGTCAGGATTTGAATCCAGGTCTGTTTTACTCCAAAGCCTATGTTTTTTCCTAAGTGTATAATAGCCTACTACAGTATACATAATAAAATTACTGCCTATCTCCTATCATCCTCTCCCATTTCTCCACAACTTGCTGGACACCTTTGCATCAAATATTCTCAAGAGTTGATGACTTCAAATATTAGCTATTCTAGCATGCTATTCTGATGAGAAAGTGTCCTGACCCCAATCCATTTGTTAGCATAGTTTAATGTCAATTACAGAATTCTGGCATTAAGTCAAGGTGTTTGATCATTTTAATGTACCTCCAAGTGTCCTTATAGTTAACTGAAACCCTAAAAGCTGAAGGCCCATATTAGTCAGCTTGGGCTACCATCCTAAAATACCATAGATCAGGTGGCTTTAACAATAGGAATTTATTTCTTACAATTCTGGAGGCGGGGAACAACCAGTTTGGTTCCTCTGTGAGAGCTCTCTGCCTGGCTTCCAGATGACCACCTCCTTACTGTGTCCTTATATAGTAGAGAGAGCACTTCTTGTACGTGCACATATACCATCATAAAGGACCCGCTCTCATGACCTCATCTAACCCTAATTACTTCCCAAAGCCCCATTTCCACATGGCATCACATTGGGGGTTAAAACTTTAACACATGACTCTTGAGGGATTCTAGTCAGACCATAGCAACCCTGAATATTAAATACTAGCTCTTTTATTTTATTCAAAATATGAGGAGGGAAACTTTGGAAGGGGAAATATTGGATAAGGATTTTGCTTTTGTTCTCATCCTTTATAATTTGGTGGAAATCGTAGACTACTACGATTTGCTAGAAATGGTAGTGACATAGTAATTTTACTCCGTAAGTAACTGAGCTTCTTGAGAACAGTGCCTGTTTCATTCACTTATACAAGACCAACAACTACATAACTAATATGTTAATTGGCATATACATGCTGAATAAGTCAGTGATCTGCTAAGGAACAGAATTGCCAAACCTGTCTTTCTGGAGTGGCAAGTTGTAAGGATTATATCTAAGCTTCCTGTAGTTCTCAATTTTTTATGTTCTTTTTAAAAATAAAATTAGACCAAGTTTTTTGATGTATGATTTATGTTCAGTAAAATTCATATTGTTATGTGTATAGCTTTATTTTTTAAAATATTTTATTTATTTTAGAAAAAGAGTGTGTGCATATGTGTGTGTGTGTGTGTGTGTGTGTGTGTGTGTGAGAACAAAGGGAAGGGTAGGGGGAAAGGAAGAGAAACTCAAGCAGATTCCACACTCAGCATGGAGCCTAACGCAGGGCTAGATCTCATAGTTCTGAGATCATGACCTGAGCAGAAACCAAGAGTTGGACACTTAACTGACTGAGCCACCCAGGTGCCCCTAGTTTGATGGGTTTTGAAACATGTATATAATTCTGTATATTCCATCACTACCATAATTAATAAAATAGAATATTTTTCTCCCCCAAAATTTCCCTTATGCTCTTTTAAAGTCAATCCTTTTGGGGAATTAAGATCAAATTATATGTAGGCTTTTGGATCTGGCTTCTTGAGATTCCTCCATGTTTTTGCATGTATTAGTAATTTACTTCTTTTTATTGCCAAGTAATATTCCATTATACAGATATATCACAATGTGTTTATCGATTTACCAGCTAATGATACTTCAGTTGTTTCCAGCTTTTGACTATTTTAAATAAAGTTTATATGTGTGTGTAGTAAATGAACTGTTTGTGCCCCATTCATATGTTGAAGTTCTAACCTCCAATCCAATGTTACTGTTTTTAGATATAGGGCCTGTGAGAAGGTGATAGAAGGTTAAATGAGGTCATACCAGTGGTATTCTTATGAGAAGAAGGGGTACCAGAGCTCCATCTCTCTTTCCCTGAGCATGTACAAAAAAGAGGTCACTTGAGCACACAGCAAGATGGAGAATGCCTACAAGCAAGGAGAAGAGGATTCAAAATAAAATCTACTTTGCCCGCACCTTGATCTTGGATTTAGCCTCAAGAACTATGAGAAATAAATCCCTGTTGTTTAAGCCACCCAATCTATTGTACTTTGTTATGGTGGCCTGAACAGACTAATACAGTATCTATGCACAGGTTTTTGCATGGACATGTTTTTATTTCTTTTGGGTAAATACCTAGGAATCAGATTCCTGGGCCATATGCTAAATCAAGTATATTTAACTCCATAAGAAACTGCCAAACAGCTTTCCAAAGTAGTTCTAACATTTTGTGCTTCTGTCAGCAGTGTATGAGAATTCTTCTTGCTCCAAATCTGAGCCAGTACTTGGTATGGTCAAGTCTTTTGAAGTATCAATTATCCTAGAGACGAGTGATATCCAGCTGTGGTTATAATTATATTCACCTAAGAAATATTGATGATGAACCTCTTTGTATGGCTTATTTACTATAATTGGTGAAATGTCTCTTAAAATATTTTGCTCATTTTAAGAAGTTGCACTGTCTTCTTATTGAGCTGTAATAGTTCTACATCGTCTACATGTAAGTCCTTTGTCACATATACATTTTGCAAATATTCTCTCCCAGCTTGAGTCTTGTTCTTTTTGAAAATACGTTTTGAAGCACAGAAGTTTTAAATTTTAATGGATTCCAAAATCAGTTCTTTCTTCTGTCTTTCCTCCTTTTTTTATCTGAAGAAATCTTTAACTAACTGAAGTTCACAAACATTTTTATCTTATGTTTAGCTTAGAAATTTTATACTTTTAGGTTACATTTAGGTGTATGATACATTTGAGGTCAATTTTTTTGTAAGAGTCAACATCACTTTTGAAAAATATGAATATATATTCTCAATTTTTAAGGAGTAAAATGTAGAACTAGGACTGTCCCTTTCTTACTACATGGTGAGTTAAGATTATTTTGATCATAGATTTGATGGAATTTAAAGGAATACTGACAGAAAATATTGTCTCATTGATTTTTCTCTTTCTGTATTTATAATTGAACCTATATGTACATTTATGTCTTTTCTAAAACCTGGATAATCTTCACACTTCATTATTTAGGAAAAAAAAAAAAAAAAAAAGAATGAAACCAAACGAACAAAAAAGAAAAGCCAGCTGTAAGAAGAAGGTTGAGAAGGAATTTCATTCCAATATACTCTAACTCATTCCAGAATCACTGAGATTCAGAACACACTGTGTTATGGGTGAAAAAGCTTTCTAATAATCAACTGTAAGGTGCCAATGAAAATCTCTCAGTTGGAGTCCCTTGGATTTAAATGGTTTCAGTAGGAGAGTGTAAAGAATGACATTTAATAGGATGCGTGACAAGTTGTTAGAATCTGTAATACATGGGCAAATTACTTCAGGACACACTGTAAAAATAAACTATTAGATAAAAGGACAAAATGAGAAAGGAAATTTTCTTCAGTAGTTAGCATGACATTAGGGAAAATGTTTTTATTGTGGCTAAGTACTTAGAGACAGGAAACAAAGGGCAAGAATAAATAAGCACTTTCCTAATTGGATGATGATAATGGAAAGATCCTCTAGAGATTATGTTTTTTTGTTTTGTTTTGTTTTATTTTATTAACATTTTAGTAAATAGGCTGAATAGTAAAATCTCCAACTGAAATTAATATCAAGCTACTTTGACTAAAGGATGTCAGGCCCATGGAAATACATTTAAAGACAAATTCTCAGTTATGTGAATCTAAAAAACACTGACAGATGAGCTTAATGCACATTATATAGGTAAGAGATCTATTTTAAGAAAAAACAAAGTGTAGAACTGATGGCTTCAAGGTGTTAGTTATAACCCAGGAAAGCGACCTAGGAGTGATTGCAGTCTGCTCACCAAGGCACCAACCCAATGGCCTGCCAGTTTTCATGTAGAAAACTGGAAACAAATCAGAAAGCATCATCCTACAGTTGTGTAAGAACTAGGATACTACATATTCTCCAGGTCACCACTTCTCAGACAAAATAGAGCTGGAAGAGGCCCAGAGAATAATAAGTAAAATGATCAAGGGGTTTTTATATGAATATTGATTTAAGAAATTAGGACGCTTTAGGCTTCAAAACATGAAAGCTAACAGGAAATATGATCAAAGCCTTAAAGTTGTCAAGTCCATGGGTAGGTGGAACACAGACTTGCTCACCAACTCACAAATTATAAGAATTAAAGTCTCTGGTGGTTGACATATTGAATGTAATATAGCTTTTTGAAGTTTCACTTTATAGCTAAGACAGTACATTCAGTGCATTTTTTAAACGATGAATTAGGCTGAATGAATGAATGGTTTCTGGGAATTTGATTATTGATGGTTGGTAGAACCACAGAACAGAGAATATATTGGTGATATCTCTGACCTTTAAGAAATTAAGTGTATTACTTTTTTTCAGTAAAACCATAACATGTGTTAATTATAGAACATTTTAAAATGTAGATTAAAAAATAATTACCCATGCTGTCATTAAGGGCATACAAAGAAAATGTGACACTTTAATCCACTTTCTCTGGTGTTTTTCTCCATGTGTAGTTTTTTTTTTTTTATAGCCCTGTGTTCATTCTATATATATAATTTTTTATGGAGCATTATAAAAATGTTCTTTTATTATAAAAATTTAATATGATTTTTGTGTCTATAAGATTAATTATATGGGCATATCATAACTCATGTAATCATTCTTCTATTCCTGAGCACTTAGACTATTGCCAAACCAAGTTGAACTCTTCTGAGTGACATTTAAACAGTGATGATTCTTTAAAAATAACTGGGCACCTGGGTGGCTTAGTCAGTTAAGTGTCTGCCTCTTGATTTAGGCTCAGGTCATGATCTCAGGGTCATGAGATTGAGCCCCAAGATTGTGCTCAGCATGGAGTCTGCTTGTCCCTTTTCTTCTGCTCCTCTCCCTGCTGATTCTCCCCCCCCACACACACAAATAAATAAACAGAATCTTAAAAAAAAATCTCTTATGGGGATGTCAGAAGCAGAATAAGAGAGAGGAAAATTTGGGGACATGAGCTTATTGAGGGTGTCTTAGAAATTATATTTAACTCAATAATTAACTATAAATAAATAAATAGCACATACTGCAGAGATTTGTAATACAATTTCTAGGGTTTTTTTTTTTACATGCTGCTGTGATTAATAAAATAGAAATTCATTTGAAAGTAATGGAATGCAGAGTAGCTTTTTGTTATGTATTTCTCAAATGTATAGTCACTAGCATGAGAGGAGTTCACAATATTTTTAATTAAAAGGAGATTTTCATACTTATAAAGATTAGGTAAAATTGCTCCATAGTCATCTCTTGAGTGTGAATACCAGAGCTAACGATAGTTTTACTAAAAATTTCATTAAAAGCTGTCAGTATGATTGCTTCAGCGTGGTTTAGGACAATTTTTTTTTTCTTATAGTACTTTATTTGAAACCATAAAAAGGGAAAAATAAAACTACCAATGTACCAACTACTTTCCTTTGGAGAAATATGCAGATGAATAACACCAGTATCTTTTCTTAGTATAATTGTAATCTAATTAGGGAACCAAAATATACACAGAAACATCAGTGATATTTCTATAATAAGTGTAACAGTAAGTCAGAGAAGACTCTGGAAAATTTTAAGGAGAAAGTAACTTTTAATTTGGACATTGAAAGATGGGTACAATTTATGTAGGTACACAGAGGTTTGAAGTCTGGTGGAGGGCAGGGTAAGCAAACCCATGGGGCATAGCTAGAAACATCATGATTGCTTTGGCTGGATTGGGGGAGTTGACTCTAGAAAGTAGCAGGGAATGGAGGTGGAAGTAGAGATGGAAGATGGATGAGAGATTTTTAACTTTATCCCCATGTACAATGGGGCCCTTTCAAGAGTTATTTAAAGGTCAGATGACATAATAAGTATAATATTCTTAGATGATTTAATCTAGTAATGATGTGTATAATGGATTGAAGAGAGACTGAAAGCAAGAATATCAGGAACGGTACAAAAATGAGGAAATAGGGAGACAAGGTCTTTATCCATGCAGGTGAATGAAATATTACAATTTTCATTTCCCAACAAAAATAGGTCCACCTAGGAGCCCTTCCATTATGGTCAAGGTTTGCTTTATCTGCCTTCTTTGGGCACCAGCGAAGTCACTGGGATTTCTCACAGCGCTGTAATCTCAGGGTAGTCTCAGGTCCTTCATACATGGTATCTGTCATCTCCCACTGTGACTTTTCCAGGAGAAAGGTAGAATTTGTGAGCTTCTTATAACCTACCCTCAAAGTCATGGAGTCTCACTTCTGCCATACTCAGTTAGTCAAAAGTGAGTCACAGAACTAGCCAAGATTCAAGGTGGTAGTACTATACCAGGACATGGATACTGAAATTCATCCAGAGACTCATTAGCCATTCTTTGATTAGGGTATAGACTCTGTTCCCTGGGCATGATTCTCTATCTGTCAGCCATCAATAAGGGAATGGAACCACCATGAGTATATGGAATAAGGGGCTTATTATATGGAGTAGACATGCGGTCTGGTGAAGAAATTTCTGTGAGGCTATCCATGCCTGCTGATGGTCTGAAGTTGCCATAGGTAAGCTGTTGGAAAGAAAGGATGGACATGAAACAGGAGAATAAAGACAAACTAGAACATGAGAGGACACTGCACCCATGAGGACAAACTTCTGTCTCTCACTTCCTCTGACCTTGACAGTATAGGTCTTCAATAGAAGAAGCAATGGAAGACTGAGATAAACAGGAGATGATGGGAGACAGGGGAGCTCTGGGCCCAGCTTCTGCTCCTTCTCAGCAAGAGAAGCTAGCAAATTAGTCACAGTGTTCACAAGCTCCAGGGATGCCTGGTGCCCACAGTGACCTTCAGAGCTTCACATTCCCAGCTTCATTTCGCTTTCCAAATTTCAAACAAACTTCCCTTTTGGTTGTCTCTATACCAGAAAAATACAGGAAGGGGGTTCTGAGAAACTTAGTTCCAGCTTAGTTATGTTGATATTAGGACAAACCATCATAAACTTCTCTCCTCCAATAATACAATACACTTTCTGCAGCTGCTGTATCTGTGTATTGCACAGTTGAAGTGAATTTTAGAGATATAATTGTTTTTTGGCAAGGAAAAAAAAAAGCCTTCTTTGAAGATACTTAAGAGAAACTCTCTTCATTGCTTAGATATACTAACCTTCAATTATTTTCTTTTTCTCACAGCATTACATATTTGACATGAATTCTTTCACCGGGTAACTTATCTACTTCTACTTTTATGTAGGTTCAGATGGAAAATATTTTTAAAGAATATTGCTGTGGTTAAAGCTACACTGAATGTATTTTGGTTTAGAAAGTTCTGTAGCAAAGAAACAATTTTAGTACTGTTTTACTGGTCAACAAGACCTCACTGCATGAATGTTTTATTTCCTATTATATTATAACAAATCTAAGCAAGAAAAAGCAGATGAATCAATGATTATACTCTCACTCCTATAAGCAAATATAAAGAGGAAATATACTCTCACTCCTATAAGCAAATATAAATATAAGCTAAACATTTTGATGGGACAGGAGGAGATGAAGTAGTGAGGAGCAAGCCGATAGGAGTGCCAAGAAATGCCTTGGTTACAAGGCAGAGAGGCTGTACTGCGTAAACAACTTCTCTTCCATTTGTACGTGGTGATCTAGAAATTCAGCCTAATGCATAGGACCAGAGCCTTAGCATCAGGACTATCTAGTTGTGGTCCCTAAGGGATCTTTTCTTATGGCATCTACTGTAGGAAGAGATAACTGGGGCAAAGGTTGAGAAATTGGGGACGAAGGGAATAAACTCTTACTCCCTTTTTATTTTGTTCACAGTATGATTTCACTTTTTAAAAGTACCTGATACTGAGTGCTCATTTTGATCTGCCCTTATGATGGGGTAAGGAGGACTCAGATAAGCGCTTCCTCTGTTCTTAATTTCCTCTAGCTAACTCAGAGGTTTTTGGAGCAAGATTGCAATGAGAGGCTTTATTATTGAGATTTTCCTTCCTTCCTTCCTTCCTTTTTCTTTCCTTTTCTTTCTCTCTCTCTCTTTCTTTCTTTCCTTCTTTCTCTCCTTCTTTCCTTCCATCCTTTCTTCTTAATATTTTATTTACTTATTTGAAAGAGAGAGACAGAGATAGTCGGAGAGATAACAAGCTTCGAAGAGAGGGAGAAGCAGACTCCCTGCTGAGCAGGGAGTTGGATGGGAGGCTTGGTCCCAGGACTCTGGGATCATGACCCGAACCCAAGGCAGAGGCTTAACTGATTAAGCCACCTAGGCACCCCAAGTTTTCATCTGTTGCTCTAAGAGAACATTATGGACTTATTACTTTGAGAGACTGTTCTAGATTCAATTGTTACTCCAAGAGTACATTCCAGATTTGGACACTGGAAACTCTTCAAAACTGTTGACTTTCACTGAGAAAAACATGGAATAGTGAGAAACTATGGCATAGTAGAAAAAGCACAGGACATTGAGTCTTGGCTCTGTTAACATTGTGACTTTTTTTTTTTTTTTTAATTCTGGAGCTTGGATTTCTTTTTTGTAAAGCTAGTTGCACTGAATTTCTCTGTGGAGGTAGAATCAGTGAGAAGATGAAAATTAGCTAGAGGAATATGGTCCAAAAGTGTGATTTATTCCTTTCAAGCATACTCAGGTTTTGTTTCTACCAACTGCTCTGTTAGTTAAGAATCAGCATGGCCTGGAAAAGGATTGCTGTGCTCTTTGACACTCTACAGCTTCTAACCTTAAATCATTTCTTAAACCAAACACTATTGGTCTGTCTACCACTGTCCCATGTCTCCACTTTCTGAGTAAAGTTGCAAGGAAGAAAAGACGAATGAATGACAAAAATAAAATTATAAAATCATGTGGAGAATTGTAATGATGGTAATATTCTAAAATTCCAGAAAGAATTATGTACTAATTTAATCCCTTCTTTCAAACATTTCCAAACTTAATTCAATATATACAAAATATATATTCAATGTTTACATTCCAATATACACAATAATCAGAGAATACAGTTCAGGTGGATATAAATGACTTAAAGATTTCCATAGGTGAAAATCATCCTTTCTAAATGTAATTTAACTTTCCTTTCTAAAGGCAAATATAGTTATTTTTTCTTTTGTTTGATTTCAAGAGAATATTAAAATTATTATTTATATATCAGGAACTTTTTGTTTTGGCCTGAAATCTTTAAAAGGTTAAAATTAGGAACATTATTTTAATCAGCATATAGCCACTGTTATTATTTCATGAAGTGTCTTTACATTGTGATTGAACCCAATTCAGGAAGACATTTTTGGGTTTTGTGGGCAGAGAACTGTTGGTTGAAGTTTGGCAAGGGTTCATGTGGGGGAAGCAAAATGAGGTAACTTAATTCATTATTATTCCCTGTCCCTTCACCTTTGCATTTTTAATGATTACAAAGAGAACTTGGGGTTCCTGGGTGGCCCAGTCAGTTAAGTGCCTGCCTTCAGCTCAGGTCATGATGCCAAAGTCCTGTGACTCAGGCCAGTAGGGATTCTGCTTCTCCTTCTCCCTCTGCTGCTATACTTGCTTGTGTGCTCTCTCTGTCAAATAAATAAATAAAATCTTTAAAAAATAAAATGAAACAAAGACAACTCGGTCCTAAAAAGAAAAAAAAATCAATCTTCACCAATATGAACATTACTATTGATTTTTGATGTGAAACAGTGGTCTGTAGAAATTATTTAGAAAATAGAAAGATAATTAGGTCCTTTAGGTAGGATCCTTCACAACCAAACCACCTAATTTTTACTCACTTAAGTGGATCCCTCCTTAACTATAAAGGTCTCTTTCAGATTGAAAAATAAAATGGAAAGTACCAGAGGATGACCAAATTAACTTCTATTTGGCCCATACAACTGATCTCCTCTAGGCCTTACTTAATCTTTTCTTTCCATTTCACATTTTATTTTTATTTATTTTATTTTATTATGTTCAGTTAGCTACTGTATAGTACATAATTAGTCCTTGATGCAGTGTGCAATGATTCATTAAGTATAACATCCAGGGCTCATCACAGCACGTGCCCATTTCACATTATAGTCTTTGGCATCTCAATACTCTACTCTCTAAAAACAAGGTCAATTCCTTTCTCTCCCAGAGTAGTAGAGTGCTTTGCTCCAGAAATAAGAACTAAGTAAGTGCTTCCAAATGCTTAGATCCTCTTTCCTGGACTTGTTATAACTTTCAGCAGGGATGCCAGTCTGACTCCAGGCTGCAGGAGTTATCTGGGCCATGCACGGGAAGTACGTCAGCACCAGTGTGCGTGGTTGGGAAGAACAGGTGTGGCCCAACACTGTTCACACTGACCCAGGTGGGCTGCTTCCTCATCATTGGGGCTGTATGTCAACTGTTCCCACCCAATGTCAGCACAGTTGGGACCTTGGGCCAATTCCGTGTATCTGTGAAAATTCATTATTGACTTTGAATCTATGTAGGATCTCTCGGGGTTGAAAAATGTTTTCTCTACTGGTTAAGGACTTTTTTATTTCAATGTTGGACACAATTCTTGCATCCAATTCTCAAATAATCAGAGGATAGTTTTATAAAATAGGGTTTTGTTTTGGAAAAACTGAAGCTCTAGTATTGAAGTGTGGCTGGTTTTGCTCTGTATGAACTAGTTTAACTTAGTGGAAGTTCCTGAACTAGAATAAGTGTGGATCAGCAGAAGGACCTGTAGCAGCAGAATATACTGTCTCTTGTGATACTGGCTGAGTTAATGAGTAATTTTGTATAGGAAATGATTTAAGCAGCCTTGATGATCATGAAATATTCATATACATGTTTCTCACAGGGAAAGTAGGAGTTATAGTGATTTCTAACCATCTCAAAGGAATTGGGGTGGTGTTTATAAGGGATTTTGAGATCCAATAGTAAAAAATGATGATTGTGTATTAATCAGGGAAGACTATCACCTTAAGAAAAAAGTAAGAGGAATGGGATAGTAATCTAAGGAAGTCACAGTGAAGTAACCCTGTCTCTATGGCTAAAGGAAGGCAGATAGGATGCTAACAAATGGTGGTAAAAGGCATAGCTGTATTCCACGCTCACCTCTGGTCCTTATTGGACCTCTGATACCAGTGCTGGTGTCACCTTTATGTGAGTGCCTGTGTGTGCGTGTGCATATTTGTGTGGTATGGGTAGTCCTGAGGAGAAAACCAAAGCAAGAATACATTTGACATTATTTAATTACTAATTCAGATCAAAAGATAATTTTTCTCTCTTGCAATCTTTTGGCTTTGGTGTTTCAAAGATTGCATGTGTATGTCAGTAAAGGAGTTGGTAATTGGAAATGGACATAAACGTAGACAAAAAGAAAAGTGGTCCATAAAAGCTACTAGGAGGAAGTGATTCTTGAGTTGAAACTTGAAATTATAAGGAATAAATTTGGCTAAAATGGGGAGAAAGAGTATTTTAGGTTGAGAAAATGATATATAAACAAATAAACACATAAGACACATAGAAAAGTGAATGAGAGTCATCATCTGGGCAATAGCAAATAGGCAGGGAAAGGGTGCGGGTCATGACAGGAAATAAGAAAGGATGTGGGATGAAGTCAGATGATTAAAATTTCTGAGTTGTGCACTCTAGCAGCATGAATTTTATTCTGCAAAGAATGGGGAAACGTTGAAGCAGAAGGACATAGTTATACCCTAATGGTGGAAATGTAGAAGATTGATTAGAGAGGGTCAAGTTGGAATTAGATATATGGAATTAGATATATTATCATAATATATGATATTTAGCTATGAAATTATGAGGCAACAATATTATCTTAAACAAATGCAAATAAATTCTCATGAAAATTTTCTCCAACTAAGTAGTGGAATAGTTAATTTTCTGTACATATTGTCACAGCAATATGTTGGTTTCTAATAATGGTAGTTTAAATATCATATACACATATATATCTAAGTCATTTTTATGTGTGCATGTGTGTGTATGTTAGAAATGATTAGTAAATATGCCAAATATTTATGGAGTTCATATTTCAAATGATCTTGTGATTCTTAGATGTTAAGTATTACATTATTTTTTATTGATGTTCCAGAAATAGTTTTAATGTCATTCAAATTCACTGACGATTCTTAAATATTCTGATCTCTTTTATTCTAATTCCTCTTAGTTTCAAGTCTTTCACTTAAATTGAAAAAGGTAAAATTTTTTTAGAATTTCAAAGGAGAACAACAATTAAATGAACGTAACATTTTGATGAAGTCCCAAAAGTTTATTTTCGCTTTTGTTTCCTTTGCCTTTGGAGACATATCTTGAAAGAAGTTGCCGTGGCTGATATCGAAGAGATTACTGCCTATGTTCTCCTCTAGGATTCTGATGGATTCCTGTCTCACATTGAGGTCTTTTATCCATTTTGAGTTAATCTTTGTGTATGGTGTAAGAGAATGGTTGAGTTTCATTCTTCTACATATAGCTGTCCAGTTTTCCCAGCACCATTTATTGAAGAGACTGTCTTTTTTCCACTGTATATTTTTTCCTGTTTTGTCAAAGATTATTTGACCATAGAGTTGAGGGTCCATATCTGGGCTCTCTATTCTGTTCCACTGTTTTATGTGTCTGTTTTTATGCCAGTACCATGCTGTCTTGGTGATCACAGCTTTGTAATAAAGCTTGAAATCAGGTAATGTGATGCCCCAAGTTTTATTTTTGTTTTTCAACATTTCCTTAGCAATTTGGGGCAAAGGAAACAAAAGTGAAAATAAACTTTTGGGACTTCATCAAAATCAAAAGCTTCTGCACAGCAAAGGAAACAGTCAAGAAAACAAAGAGGCAACCCATGGAATGGGAGAAGATATTTGCAAATGACAGTACAGACAAGGTTGATATCCAGGATCTATAAAGAACTCCTCAAACTCAACACACAAAAAACAGATAATCATATCAGAAAATGGGCAGAAGATATGAACAGACACTTCTCCAATGAAGACATACAAATGGCTATCAGACACATGAAAAAATGTTCATCATCACTAGCCATCAGGGAGATTCAAATTAAAACTGTTGGTGGGAATGCAAGTTGGTGCAGCCACTTTGGAGAACAGTGTGGAGATTACTCAAGAAATTAAAAATAGAGCTTCCCTATGACCCTGCAATTGCACTACTGGGTATTTACCCCAAAGATACAGATGTCATGAAAAGAAGGGCCATCTGTACCCCAATGTTTATAGCAGCAATGGCCACGGTCGCCAAACTATGGGAAGAACCAAGATGCTCTTCAACGGACGAATGATAAGGAAGATGTGGTCCATATACACTATGGAGTATTATGCCTCCATCAGAAAGGTTGAATACCCAACTTTTGTATCAACATGGATGGGACTGGAAGAGATTATGCTGAATGAAATAAGTCAAGCAGAGAGAGTCAATTATCATATGGTTTCACTTATTTGTGGAGCATAACAAATAACACAGAGGACATGGGGAGATGAGAGGAGAAGGAAGTTGGGGGAAATTGGAAGGGGAGGTCAACCATGAGAGATTATGGACTCTGAAAAACAATCTGAGGGGTTTGAAGCAGCAAGGGGTGGGAGGTTGAGGAAACCAGGTGGTGGGTATTAGAGAGGGCACAGATTGCATGGAGCGCTGGGTGTGGTGAAAAACAATGAATACTGTTATGCTGAAAATAAACAAGTAAATTAATTAATTAATTAAAAAAATAAATGTAACATAAGCTTATCTTCCTGTTTCCTTCAAGTGTAAGAAGGTTGATGTGACCATTTAAAAACAAATTAAATATTTCAGTACCACTCAATACTATTAAATAAAGCTTACACATACAATGGAATATTGCTTAGCCATAAAAAAAAAATGAAACGTTGCCATTTGCAATAACGTGGATGGAAGTAGAATGTGTAATGCTAAGTGAAATAACTCAGTCAGAGAAAGACGAATACCATATAATATCACTCATTTGTGGAAATCAAGAAACAAAACAAACAAGCAAAGGGAGAAAAAAGAATGCCAACCCAAGAAACACTTTTAATTATAGAGAATAAATTGATCACTACCAGAGGGGAGGTGGTGGGGGAATGGGTGAATTAGGTCATGGGGATTAAGGAGCCCATTTGTTGTGATGAGCACAATGGGTGGTGTATGGAAGTCTTGAATGAGTGTATTCTACACCTGAAACTAATATTACATTATAGGTTAACTAACTGGAACTTAAAAACTTAAATGACACGGGTTAGCAAAAAAAAAAAAAAAAAAAAAAAGAAGAGGAAGAAAGAAGAGAAATAAAGAGAACATGCCCTCTTACAAAGTAGTTTTTTTAGTTTTTGGAAGGTATAATTAAATAAGACTATGTTTATACTATAAAAGATACTGGGTTTCTAACCACAATATGCTTTATTTCTTTGAAACTAATTTACAATTGAAAGAATTTATTTTGTTTGTTTTATGAAATGATGAATCCTAAAAACAATTAATGTTATTCTTTTTTTTTTAATTTTTAAGATTTTATTTATTTATTTGAGAGAGAGAGAGTGAGAGAGAGCACGAGAGGGGAGAATGTCAGAGGGAGAAGCAGACTCCCCGTGGAGCTGGGAGCCTGATGCGGGACTTGATCCCCAGACTCCAGAGTCATACCCAAGCTGAAGGCAGTTGCCCAACCAGTGAACCACCCAGGCACTCAAAGTTTTTATTTATATTTAAGAAAACCTCACACAAAAAGTGAAACTATACATTTTTGTCTACATTTTATAGGAGGAATCCTTTTCTAATAAGAATGTTTTTGAACTAATGTCTAAATGTTAATGTATTTCTAAATCAAACTTGGACGTACATGAACATTTTGACTACCAATAGATGTAACAAGGGGCAAAATCAATAAAGTGACTGGTCATGGTGTCACTTTATCTGCTTGGTTCACACAGTTACTACTGCTCATTTTATGAAACCACCATTACATATAACACCAACATATACTTACCATAATACTTTTCTTATCCTTTTGTTTGTTGCCTGGGTAGTATGTACAGTTCCTAACACAGAATGTGTATAAAGTATGGTACATGGGCCAACATCATACTAAATACATGCAAATTCTGCTAAATGGAAACACACTAAGAGATTAAGACATTAAGAGATACAGAAGAAAAAAAGCTTCTTTCACCAAATTAAAACCCCACTTCCCTCCTATGTTTGGTATTTTCCATTGAGACACATTGTTCTCTAAGACAGGAGATTTCAGTTGAACATTTTCCTGAAGATTTAAAAAAGATGATAAAGGAGTCCAAATAGGAAATGTATCATATATACTCTGTACTTTCTTCTGACCCGGGCATATCAGGCAAAAGTCAAACTAAGAAACTCAACAGAGACATAATATTATAGAAGGCAGTGTTGAATCAAATAACATAAATAGGTTTGAAGCATATCTCTGTGGGCCTCATTCTTTTTTTTTTTTTTTTTCATGAAACCAAATGTTAAATGAGGTTATATCAAAATCACGTGGATACAATCACCATGGAAATATTTTTGTAATTGCTTCCTGGAGAAGCTGCAGAAACATTGGAATTTATATGCATAAATGTCAAGGTTTTCCAAATTTGGCCTCTTTTAGAACACACCAAAGGCCAAATCCAATCATCATAGGTATAACAGAAATTTCTATATAGAAAAATATCTCTGAGATCAGCCAGTGGCTTCCCACGTTTAAACTATAGCAAAATTCAATCTTGTCCAAAACTTAACTTTTAGGCAAACAGTTTTTATCTAAAGGTTATAAAAAGTCTACCAAACCTCATTGGCATTATGTTCAGTCTTATAGACTGAAAGACTTGGTGGAGGAAAAGAATGAAGTGAGAAAAAGAAAGAATTGAAGATAAGAGCAGCTGGAGAGTAAATGAAAAGAAAGATGTAGGACTTCTTACTAACAAAGGTCATGAGTGTCAAACTAGAGTTTATCTGTTGTCCAAGGGTCCAGCCACAGAGAAGTACCAATGGGTAGAAGGAAGCCATGGAAATGTTTTGACAGGTCAATCTGATATTTTCAATGAAAACATTGCCCTTTAGACTTTTCCTCTGT
The DNA here is from genome assembly GCF_022355385.1 of Mustela nigripes. Classification (NCBI taxonomy): domain Eukaryota; kingdom Metazoa; phylum Chordata; class Mammalia; order Carnivora; family Mustelidae; genus Mustela; species Mustela nigripes. The sequence continues at coordinate 169,470,936 of NC_081557.1, read as the reverse complement.
TTCTTTTTTTTTTAATTAATTTTTTTATTTTTTATAAACATATATTTTTATCCTCAGGGGTACATGTCTGTGAATCACCAGGTTTACACACTTCACAGCACTCACCAAAGCACATACCCTCCCCAATATCCATAATCCCACCCCCTTCTCCCAAACCCCCTCCCCCCAGCAACCCTCAGTTTGTTGTGAGATTAAGAGTCACTTATGGTTTGTCTCCCTCCCAATCCCATCTTCTTTCATTTATTCTTTTGTTATTTGGTAAAATTTTCTCCACCTGCATCTCTGCACTGAAACACAGGTAGCTGGGACATACAATGGCATCTTGCTTAAATATATTGTGAAAATTACTTGCTCTTTATTTTATTGTTGAACTCATTTTTATGGTGTAGGGTTTTTAAGAAAATGTTAATATGGTCCATGCTCACAATTTGTTTTAAAACTGGGTTTTCTGGAACCAGAAAAGACCTCGAAAAGCCAAAGGAATATTGGGAAAAAAAAAAAAAAAGCCAGAGTTGGTGGCATCTCACAATTCCGGACTTCAAGCTCTATTACGAAGCTGTCATCATCAAGACAGTATGATACTGGCACAAAAACAGACACAGAGATTAATGGAACAGAACAGAGAGCCCAGAAATAGACCCTCAACTCTATGGTCAACTAATCTTTGACAAAGCAGGAAAGAATGTCCAATGGAAAAAGACAGCCTCTTCAAAAAATGTTGTTGGGAAAATTGGACAGCCACAAGCAGAAAAATGAAATTGGACCATTTCTTCATACACACATGAAAATAGACGCAAAAGGGATGAAGGACCTCAATGTGAGAAAGGATTCCATCAAAATCCTTGAGGAGAACACAGGCAGCCACCTCTTCGACCTCAGCCGCAACAACTTCTTCCTGGGAACATCACCAAAGGCAAGGGAAGCAAGGGCAAAAATGAACTATTGGGACTTCATCAAGATCAAAAGCTTTTGCACAGCAAAGGAAACAGTTAACAAAATCAAAAGACAACTGACAGAATGGGAGAAGATAATTGCAAAGGACATATCAGATAAAGGGATAGTATCCAAAAATCTATAAAGAGCTTATCAAACTCAACACCCAAAGAACAAATAATCCATTCAAGAAATGGGCAGAGGACATGAACAGACATTTCTGCAAAGAAGACATCCAAATGGCCAACAGACACATGGAAAAGTGCTCCACATCACTCGGCATTAGGGAAATACAAAAGAAAACCACAATGAGATACCACCTCACACCCCTCAGAATGGCTAAAATTAACAAGTCAGGAAATGACAGATGCTGGCTAGGATGTGGGAGAAAGGGGAACCTTTCTACACTTTTGGTGGGAATGCAAGCTATATATACACAATGGAATATGATGTAGCTGTTAAAAGAAAAGAAATCTTGCCATTTTCGATGATGTGGATGGAACTAGAGGGTATTGATGCTTAGCGAAATAAGTCAATCAGAGAAAGACAACTATCATATGATCTCCCTGATATGAGGAAGTAGAGATGCAACGTGGGGGGGGTTGGGGGTTAGGAAAAGAATAAATGAAACAAGATGGGATTGGGAGGGAGACAAACCATAAGAGACACTTAATCTCACAAAACAAACTGAGGGTTGCTGGGGGGAAGGGGTTAGGGAGAGGGTGGTGGGATTATGGATATTGGGGAGGGTATGTGCTATGGTGAGTGCTGTGAAGTGTGTAAACCTGGCGATTCACAGACCTGTACCCCTGGGGCTAATAATACATTATATATTTATTAAAAAATTTAAAAAATTAAAAAAAATCTGGGTTTCTGTCATTGTATCTCCAACTATTTTGCTTCTATATGAGTTCAGTATCTTAAAAATGGCATGTCCTTATCTTAGCAGGTGGCTAGAGATTTGGGCTCAGTGTTTTCCTCTAGAGTTATTTTTTTTTTTCTTCCAGGACTTTTTCTTCCTTTCTTTCTTCTTTCTTTCCTTCCTTTTTTCTTTCTTTCCCCCTCCCTTCCTCCCTCCCTCTCTTCATCCCTCTCCTCCTCCCTCTTTCCTTCTTTTTTTTCTTTTTCTTTCTTTCAATAAAATTTAAATCTCTTTCTCTAAATAAAATTCAAATTTATTAAAGTGCTTTTCTTATGCTTTTTTTTTTTTCTTCCAGGGCTTTTCTTGATTTGAAAGCTTTTGGAAGCTTTATTGTATTTAAATATCCATAGAAGACAAGGTTTCAATAGACTTTTTTATACCCTAAAAAATTTTGTAGTCAAGACAGTAAATTAACTAATTTATGGAAGCAAGGTAACTAAAGTGGTTTGCTGCTTCTGCGCATCACTACACTGATGGCAGTCGTTATTCTAATACCTTTTACTCTGCTTCAAAGAACTTTCATATATGCTATCTCATTAGGTTAGTAAGGCAAATAAATCAATGTTCAAGCAATCGTTTTGGTAAATAAAGACTCAAAGATCCTGTCAAAGACATAATCCACACAGACCATGAGGAGCCCACTGAAATTGCCTTCCCACTCTGGGTGATTATTCTATCCAGTAAATTGAATTTGAGATCAGTACATCTCTTTCCTTCAGATCTCTTCTTGACCTTACCTCTCTCCCTCAAACTCCTTTGAGATATATATGAACACCCATAATATTTTGCCATCTGAGATAACTCAGACTGGTGTAGTGATTTCCTACCTCCTACAGATAGGTGGTAAGGCTGGGCTTAGAACTGCAACCAAGTAGAATTTTTCTTGTTGAAATTGTCAACAATCTGTCTACCTTTCCTTTAGCTTTGAATGTCTGTTCTGTCGACGACCAGAATTCAAACCTGCAAGATTTAAAAAAAGAAGGCTGCCATGCTCTTGGTATTTCTTTTCTATTCATATCATTTGATAGGGGGTGAGGAACATTTCTTTACAGGCTTACCACTTTTTTTTTTTTTTTCAGGCCATTCATAAAAATGACTATGTAGGAAAATGGTTGAGACCTGGGGCATAATTGTGTCTATTTATAGTATATCTATTGTGTAAAAAACTGCATTGTTTGTTTCAAATATACGGTAGTTTCAGGGGCCCTGTTCTGGTGCCCTTCTCTCTGGGAGAAATATTCTTCTCCACCCAAATTTATCAGTGTTGGCTGCATGACTTGCGTTAAGAAGGGGAATGGGAGCAGAATGAACACATCACATTATCAGAGCACGAGTTTCAGACCAAGTACATACACTGCCATTGTTCGTCACCTCTTCCTGCAGAAGAACATTTCCCAGATTGGAGCCACTTCTTCTGCTTGTTTGTGGGAATAAAGCAAAGCATGTGGCAGGGCCACAGCTAACTAACAACTGAAGTCACATGAGTGAGAAATAAAACCTTCGTCGTAAGTTACTGGGTTTGGAGGTCGGTTGGTATTACAACACAATATAGCACATGTTGATTTACAACACATACTGCATTTCTCTGGGGCCACTGGTTGCACATATAATGGCTTCTGATACATTTTTCCATGGATAATTTTGACACAAATAAATTTCTCAATCAGGTAATTACATCTGGTACCTAGACCAGATATTGTGCCAACAGCTAAAGCTATACATCTATATTGCTATTCACTGATCTTACAGAAAGAAAAGAACATGAGCTTCTATTTTAATAATGCTATATATTTACTATCATATTATAGCTGATAAAACACTTTCATATACAGTATCTTATATTCACAGGAGTTCTGTGTAATAGGTATTCTCATCTCCATTTTATAGAGGGAACACTGGTGAAATTTAGGGATGGAATACATTTTCCCAAAATTCTGCATTAGTAAAGGTGGACAAGGCATTAAAAAAATAGGCCTCCCTATTAATATTAATAGGTTCAGCACTTCTCTCCCTGTCCACTATTTCACAATAGTTACCATTATGGGTGAATTTATTTTATGACTATTTTTTTAAAAGATTTTATTTATTTACTTGACAGAGATCACAAGTAGGCAGAGAGAGAGAGGGGAAGCAGGCACCCCACTGAGCAGAGAGCCTGATGCGGGGCTCGATCCCAGGACCCTGAGATCATGACTTGAGCCGAAGGCAGAGACTTAACCCCCTGAGCCACCCAGGTCCCCCTAGTTTTGTTTTTAATAAATTTAAACAAATACTTAAATTTGCAGATGGCATTTGTAAGCACCATATTGAAAACCACTTAGATTGACATATATGGGAAATTTTAAGGATTCAGTTCTTTTCCTGCATGAAATTCAACAGTAATGGGATGATTAAGGTTAAATGAAGCTTGTCTATTATACAGTGATCGGGATACCACAGACATTCAGAAATTAGGAAATATTAATGTTTTGTCCTGCTATTATGCTCCACCCAACACTTCTTAGTGACGGTGACCAAGTCACAGCAGTGAAATTGGACTAAAACATGCATGCATCCTGCCTGATTTCACTAGAGTTGGTATGTGTTGCTGCAGCAAATAGCAAGAAGAGGACAATGCTGGTCATAAATCTTATGTGATATTAAGACAGCTACTGGTAAATCAGAGTGAGTCCTACTCTACATTTCTATAGCCAGTGTATTTTTGCTACATAGGCTGTAGTATAACAAAGTTCAATGAATATTTTAGTTCTCTGTTTCGTTCTCTTTCCTTTGTCTTTGTGTGTGTATGATTGTTGGTAGATGAAGAAGGTATAGGGAAACTCTGCCATGGAAGTGATAGAATTGTTCTTTTTTAGAAGTAAGTTGTGTGACTTACAAGTTGACTTGCATGGTAAATGAACATGCTTTTAAAAACATGCCTCTTGTTTCCCACTACATACATAAAGACCTGTGCACACATGTATGTGTACATGTTATGTTTCTAAAATTGGCCCTGGGGCACCTGGGTGGCTCAGTGCGTTTAGCCTCTGCCTTTGGCTCAGGTCATGATCTCAGGGTCCTGGGATCGAGGCCCGCATCAGGCTCTCTGCTCAGCGGGGAGCCTGCTTTCTCCTCTCTCTGCCTGCCTTTCTGCATACTTGTGATCTCTCTCTCTCCGTTTCAAATAAATAAAAATAAAATCTTAAAAAAAAATAAAATTGGCCCTGTTACTGCTTTAAATTTGTCTTGACTGTTGTTGCTATGTGTAGTTTTTATATATCATTGTTATATATAACTGTGAATTTTGATAATTTCAAACAAACATTATGATATTGCCAAAACTGTTTTAAATGTGGTAAAAGTTTCTTAACCAGGCTAAAAATTAACTAAATGTATTTTCACCAATTTATTTACTTGTTATCATAGAACTTCTTCCAACTGAATATTCATAATAGGGCAGAAAGATCACAGTGACAACATAAAGTAAATAATGGCAATTTTTATTTGTTAAACAATGTCACTCAAATCTATATTTGATCATATGTTATGTACTAAGTCGAAAGGACTATAATTAATATGATGAAAAATGAGAGGCTGTAAACAATTTTCATATATTATTGTGTTATATCCAAATATCCTTTTATTAAGGGTTTCTTTTGAATGAGTAAAAGCCCACCCTAATAAATACTTACAGTATCAAACTAGCAGTTTATAAGGAGAGTACAAGGTTAAGAGTTTTGATCTGTTACTCTAGCAGAGAATGGGAAATCATTTGTTTAGGTGGACCCCACTATATATACATATATATGTGTATATATACACACATATATGTGTGTGTGTACATGTGTGTATATATTAGGCAATATTATACACACTTTATTTTTTTGTCTTTTATTTTATTTTTTGTCTTTTATTTTTTCATTATTATTATTATGTTCAGTTAGCCAATGTATACTACATCATTAGTTTTTGATGTTGTGTTCAACATTTCATTAGCTGCATATGACACTCAGTGCTCATCAAAACACGTGTGTTCTTTAATGTCCATCGCTCTGTTACTATATTTTATGTTGAGATAGTAAAATCCTATTAGATAGAAGCCTTCTGAAAGACTGTTCCGTTGTGAATGAAAGCATCAGTAGACTGTAGCTTTAGGCTTCAGAACTGTTCATTCTAGTTCTAGGATCATGTTTCATCTACCTGGAAGTGCTTACATCTTTCATTTAAGGAAAATATCACATGAGCAGTGATGGCACAGCATGGCCAGTAGAAAGAATTATATATGACACATAGATGCTTGAGGCTTGTGCAGTGTAGGGATGAAGAGTGTACATAAAACTGGGGGGTTGGAGCTAAACAAAATCAAATGCCTTTTTTTTTTTTTTTTAAGGATTTTATTTATTTACTTGAGTGAGAGAGAGAGAGAGCGCGCACACATGAGCAGGTGGGGCAGAGGGAGAAGCAGGATTCCTGGACCCTCAGATCATGACCTGAGCCGAAGGCAGACGTTTAACCAACTGAACCACCCAGGCCCCAAAAATCAAATGTTAAAATGAGTTTTCCTTTTGCTAATTCCAAGATTTTTGTTCTTATAGAAATGATGCAATCCAGATCATTATAGCCCTCCATTAGTTGTACTTTTAGATTCCTAATAATGGGTATGATCTTATTACATAAGATGTTGTCTTTTTTAACTTCAAATCATGCAAATCAAGTTTTCTTGTATAAAATATTATAGAATATGATTTCAAGTTAATTTGCCTTATCTTGCTGCTTGATTGATTTTAATCATATAACTCATATTTCTAAATGTTCGGAGATTTTTATTGTGGTTCATGATTATCATTATGTGCAGCTAGACTATAACCAAAATTTTGTCTATCCTATGTACTAGGCTGTAAGAATAGAGGTATTGGTCTAGCTGTTGTGATATTGACAATAGAAAGGTAAGAAAGGGTTTCAACTATGGACTAGTATGACACTCTGTCTCTAGCATTCTCTTTTCCATGTTGATTCAGCAAAGAGAAAGGAGCAACAGCAAACTTGGCCAACCTGGTCTCTATAAACATGCATCACAGGTAACTGAGAGAATCATGAGTGAGGCTGTTTTCCCCCATTTTATAATATTATTATAATTCTGAAAGCTAAGAAGATATTTTGCAAGGAAAGACACTCCTTGTTTACTGGGACCCCTTTCTCTTATCACCATCTAAAAAATAAAAATAATAACAGAATGAAATTTTATGATGTAGTTCATGATTTGTATTTTGATTGGATTTGCAATGAACCCAAATGAGAGTAAATTCAGCACAATATATTTAAAAAATTCAGATAAAGATTTACTAAAAATTTATGAGAGTTTATATTTTTAAAGTTTTAGATGTATAGAAAATTTTAAAAAGAATTTGTAGAGTTCCCGTGTAACCCCTTCACCCAGTTTCTCCTATTATTGGTATCTTAATATTTGTATGTTATATTTGTTGAAATTAATGAGAAAATATTTATATATTATTATTATCTAAAGTACATGTTATTTAGATTTCCTTAATTTTTACCTGATTATTTTTTTCCATATCAAGATCCAATCCAGTATTCCATATTATATTTACTTGTTATGTCTCTTAGGCTTCTGTTGGCTATAACAGTTTCTTAGGTTTTGGTTGTTTTGATGTTCTTGACAGTCTTGAAAAGTACTGGTAAAATATTTAATAAGATGCCCCTGAATTGGAATTTGATGTTTTTCTCAAGATTAGACTGAGGTTGTTAATTTGGAAGAAAAAGAGGACAGAGGGAAAGTACTCTTTTTATCATGTCACATCAAGGGTATATATTATCAGCATGACTTATTACTGATGCTATTAACCTTGAGCACCTGGCTGTGATAGTATTCACCAGATTTTTCCATTGTTATATTACTCTGTTTTCCACTCCTCTTCATACTATAAACTTGGGAAGGAAATTACTATGTGCAGTCCATACTTAAGGAATAAAAAAGCTCCATAAATTATTTGGAGTTCTTCAACATACAGATTTACTTCTTCCTCCATATTTAAATATTTATTTGATTATTTATACCACTATGCACTCAAAGATATTCTTTATACTTTGGGTTATAGTCCAACTACTTCATTTTCTTTGTTGTTCAAATGTTTCAGTTTTGGACAATGAGATTGCTTTTATTTGGCTTCTGTTCCTTTGACATATACTCACCAATGTAATTCTCTTTTTCTGGAGCATTTAATTAATTTCTGACACCACAAAACAGTCTAGGATTATCTTGTAGATTTTGTGCCCAGTCTAAGAATCAGCGATTTTTTCCAACAAAACCTAGTTTGGTTTTTTGTTGTTGTTTTTACAGGAGAATGGTATTAAAAACCAAGATCTAGGTATAGTGCTTTTGTTTCTATTGAGATGTCATTACTTTAAAGACTTCCCAGCTGACAAAACAAGGAGGTATGTGTGTTTATACTAACTCATGTATATGTACTTATCCATATGCCTATATCTATAAATATTTGTGTGTGATCATCTGTAGCTATATTAAGCTAAACTTAAGTTCAGACTATGTCTCCAAATCTAATCTAATACATGGATCATTCTAGCCTCCTCCTCATGCTTATCTGAATTCCCAGTCCAGTAGTGAGGAACCTGGGTCCTACCATCTAACATCCAGTAACTAAATTATTTTATTGTGTTCATGCTTTATGGCTCAGCACATGGTCTACCATGGTGCATGTTCTATGGGAGTTAGAAAAAAAATGTGGATTTTTCCGTTGTTGGATAAAAATAGTCTATAAATGCCGGTTAGATCCACTTATTTAACAATTTAACATTTGGTAAGTAAAATTGCTGAATTTTCCATTTCCAGGAATCTTATTTTTCTTATGGAAAATAATCCTCACTGATGATAGCTGAGAGAGAAAAATTTTGAAGTCCATGAGAAAACTAACTACCATGAAAGAAAAACCACACATATAAGAAAAGGAAGTACTTGAGGAACTAGAGTAACCAGAATCTATTCCGAAAAAGACTTTAAAGCAAGTATATTTAAAAGGTTAGAGAATAAAAGAAATAAAATCCATAAGAAAAGTACAGGACTATATAATAAAATGAATACATAAATTTACACATCCAACATAATTTTAATAATTAAAAATATAAATTTGAAATAATGTAAACAGTAGATGAATTAAAGCATTGACTGAATATAGGTAAAGAAAGAAATAGAACATATCTGAAGAAACCACTTAGAATACAGCTCAGAGATTAAAAGAGAAAAGTCAAATGACAACTGAAGGACAATACAACGAGAATCTCTAATATGTGTCTGGAAGGAGTCTCAGAAGGAGAAATTGGAAGGGGAGAGGAGAAAAATTTGTAATGTTATGATTCCAAATTTTTAAGATTCACAAGGGAATACGAGTCTTCTGATTGTAAAAGCACAAGTTCCTAATGAGTTAAATAAATACAAACCCATTCATTCATTAAAAACATCATAGAAAAACTGCAAAACATTAGAGGAGAGGATAAAAGGAAAATTTTAAAGGCTACTAGAGGGTCAAAAAAGATTACCTATAAATAAATACAATCATAATGACAGAAGATTTCTTAGAAGCATCAATAGATCTCAGAAGATAAAGGACAAATATATTTCAAGTACCAAGGGTAATACCTGTTTATTTAGATTTAGATACCTTCCCCACATAACTATCAATAAAATGAGAAGGTAACCTATGGAATGGGAGAAAATATTTGCAAATCATATATCTAATAGTCATATATAATATAGTATAATAAATATTCAGAATATCTAAAGAACTCATAAAACTCAAGAAAAAAAATCCATTCAATAATTGGTCAGAAGAAATGAACAGACAGTTTTCCAAAAAAGACATCCAAATAGCCAACAGAAACATCATGAATCAGGGAAATGCAAATCAAAAACACAATGAGACATCCCCTCACACCTGTCAGAATGGCAAGTGTTGGCAAGAATGTGGAGAAAAGAAACTCTTGTGCACTATTGGTGGGAATGTAAATTGTGCATCCACTATGGAAAACAGTATGGAGGTTCCTCAAAAAATTAAAAACAGAACTATCATATGAGCTAATTCTATATCTAGATTTTTATCAAAAGGAAATGAAATCACTATCTTGCAAATATATACCCCCATGTTCATTGCAACATCTTTTTTTTTTTTTTTTTTTAACAATAGCCAAGACATGGAAACAATCTAGATGTTCATCAATGGATGATGGATAAAGAAAACATGATATGTATAAACGCACCCACACACACAATGGAATATTATTCCACCATAAAAGAGAAGGAAATCCTGTCATTTGTGACAACATGGATACAACTTGAGGGCATATTATGCTAAGTGAAACAATTCAGATACAGAAAGGCAAATGCTGTATAATCTAATTTATTTTGAGAATTTTAAAAAAACCTGAACTCATAGATAGATTTAGAGAACAGATTAGTTGCTGTCAGAGGCAGGTAAGGGGGTGCAATAGGTGAAGGTGATCAAAAGATCACCAGTTATTCCAGTTATAAATAAATCCTGGGGATGTAATGTTCAGCGTGGTGATCTAGTTAACAGTACTGTGTGATATATTTGAAAGTTACTCACAGAACAAATCTTAAAAGTTCTCAGCAAGAGAAAAAATATACTGTAACTATGTGTGATGATAAATGTTAACTAAACTTATTGGGGCAATCATTTTGCGATATATACATTTATCAAATAATTATGTTGTACACAAAACTAAAAAATATGTAAATTATATCTCAATGTAAAAAAAATTACACATTTAAGTGAGATCATTACAACAAAAGAGAAAAACTTTTCATATATTTCACAATTTTTTGTACCCTTTTTATATCTAATAGGAAGATATGTAATAACTTAAAAGTGACTGTGTCTACTGTAAAACTTAAAACAGAGTTTGTATTGTATTCAACACAACTGTACCTACATACATTTGAAAGATGATATAAATCTTTCTCTTTAATATGTGTTATGTGTAATATGCAACATTTAATATATGTTTAACATATACGAAGACTATATTTTGTAGTCAGTTCATGGCCAAAGCTTAGTGCATGTATATAATCATGGACCATTTGCTGCAATTACCCACAGTATTTTTAAATACCACATCTCCAAAGTCATGGCTCTATTTTGAAATTTGTTTCTTACAGTCCTAGATGTATACGATTTAATATTGAGTTTCAGCCATAATGGTCAACATACCTTCAAAATATATTATGTTCTAGCCTTTGCACATTAGAACAGATACGCCTGGACCCCAGCTGCTGTGATTTGCTCTGATGGAGATTTGGGCTGCTGTTAGATTCGGTGTAGTACTTCTGGAATGCAAGACACACTTTGGATCTCAGAGCAGTGTGCATACAATTGGCCAAGGATCAGAGTTCTGGCTCCAATGGATAGATCAGGGCCCTCTGAGAGCAATTTTAATTTCAGGTATCTTAGATGTTGGAGGATATTGCCAAAATATTTTTTATTCTTTCAAAACATTCAGATTTTTTCCCTCCCCTCACTTTTTCAATCTAGAAAATCCCAAAGGAACTTTAGAAATAAAATATATTTTCAAAACAAAATATTTTCTCCCCATCATAGGAGAAACAGCTATTTATCACTGGGTTATTCAATCAGAATATACTATATATATGTGTATGTGTATATATATATATATACACACATGCATACACATATATGATATATAATTTACATACATTTTGTTTTAGTGTTAAGTGCATGCATATATATATATATATATATATATATATTTTTTTTTTTTTTACAATTCGGAAGGGTGCAAGTAAATGATGTGATATACTTTCAGCCAGGACTTTGCTCTGAGATTTCATTTCCCTCATCATTTACTAGCTCAGGAAAAGCCCTCATGATTACAAACTCTTGCCCAACTATCAGTTTCTTCTCAGACATTGGGAATGCAGTTCCCCAAGGAATAACTTACAGGAAAATGTTCTATTCTTTTAAGTCTTGGTTTCTTGTCTTTGAATCTCCAAACAGTTTTTTTGGAAATCCAAGGCACGTCTTATTTTTTCAGCTAACGAATTCAACAAATTTGGTTGATCTCCACTCTAGGCATTGTGCTAATCTGTGGGGACTACCTGACTGGCGGAAGAGGAACAGCCTCAATGCCTTAATACCAGATTCTTGTTTTCAATGATAACACTCATTTTCCTTTAAAAGTATCAGAGGTCCCTCTGTCTTACGTATCATGCATGATTCCTCACACAGAACAGTTGTTATCCCCCTATCATAGCTCAGCCCAGATCTTTCTGAATGACTTCTTGTTGCTGTTTGCCAGTGGCAGAACAGTTCTATAGAATGGGTCCAAGGGTATCATTTTCTGAAAAGAATTGAGTCAGTGATACCCCTTAGTACACACACAGTATTATGAGCAATGGAAAAGCAGACATACTGCTTGTTCTGTTTTAAATAAAATGTAAATAGGCCTTTTTGCAGCAGAGCTTAGTAGAAAGAACTTGGACATACAGCTTCCTTCTAATTCTGTCATATATATGACCTTGAGCAAAATCCTCTTTTGCCCTCAGTATCTACATGTACTAAATTGGAATAATATGACCTGACTTATATGGTTAAATATTCAGAAACAGTACAGTGCAGCAATAGTAGATGTAACTATTATATATAAATATGCACATTTTATATTCCAATATAATTTATGGAGTCAGTATGGATTAACCTGGACACAACTTTACGCACTAGGTGCTCCTATTTCTTTATCAAATAGCAATTTATTCCGTAATCTCTCTAAAGTGTGGGGTGGGTGTATGTGTGTGTGTGTTACATTTGCATATAACTTGTTCTAAACCAAAAAATGTTGGGGAAATAAGGAAATCTAACTTCAGAATATAGCATTTCAGAGGCTTGAAAGGACATATAATTTATTGCCCAGAAGGGGAAAAGAAGATAGTTTAGCAAAAGAGAAGCTTTATTGTTATATTTGATTTTCATGCACCCTTTTTCCTTTTACATAAAGTTGGGGTTATTTTGTACCTTTTGACCTCTAATTGCATGCTCCAATAGTAAACACAGCACTAGTTCCATGCTCTGTCATGCAAATGAATATAGTAATACAGTATTTAGCATAAGCTGGTTGCCTAACACTTACTAGGAAAATCATTGTACTTAGAATTACCAAAATTTAGCTTTCCTTTTTCTTAAACATGGAGAATATTTTTAAACTCATTTCAGACCTGAGAGACACCTAGGTTTTTATATCTATGACTGGCTTTTGTCCAAATGTCATGTAAGGAATTTATTAATATTACTATAATACTTCAGAGGACTGCGGAATGTACATTCTAGGCAGATTTTTTAGGCTCTGTGGGGGGAAAAGGAAAGAGCAGAGATGATGGTGTGGTGGAATTCTCTTCTCTGCAGGAGGGAGGAAGAGAATTTTCTTTATGCCATTCTTTCCAGCTGAGACTCCACAGCACTGCCAGGGGCATCCTAATATAATACTAAATTATTCGTTTTTACATGAGGTACTCGTATCTTTTCAATGACTCAGAAGGAATTTAATAAGAATTTTAAAAATGTATTTGTGACAATGAAAGAGTAGAAACTAATATATTTCGTAAACATATTTCTTGGGCAAGCCAGTACTATTTTAATAAAATAATAAAAATATTTCATACTACATTGTGAATACTTTGAAGGACACATCATTTTTGTTTTGTTTTGTTTCAGATATTTGGAAATATTATTTACTATCTCCTATAAATATAAAGAAAGTTTTATTTAATATTTGTAAAGTTCTTAAAGTAATGGGAAAACTGACATAGGTTAATCAAAGACATTGAGAGTACTTGGTGTATTTTAAGAGAATTTGCTCCAACATTCACCCATTTAAAAACATTTCATTTACCTTAATCACCAAATTCAAAGGTCTTTGCCTGGTCTGTTTTCCTTGACCTATTTCCAGCATTTGTTGGGAGTTTTCCTCTCCTTTCTTATTGAAACCCCATTCTTCCTTTGGCCCTTAGAATGTGTTCCTCCGTAGATGTGCTGATTATTTACCAATTGTCTCTCAGCTCCAATATACTCTTTTTGACTCTGCTACATGAGGCTCAGCATCGAGCTCCACAAATTAACTTTGCCCAGAGTTGTCTTTTTTTTTTTTTTTTAAGATTTTATTTATTTATTTGACAGAGATCACAAGTAGATGGAGAGGCAGGCAGACAGAGAGAGAGAGGAGGAGGAGGCAAGCTCCCCTGCTGAGCAGAGAACCTGATGTGGGGCTCGATTCCTAGAACCCTGGGATCATGACCTGAGCTGAAGGCAGAGGCTTTAACCCACTGAGCCACCCAGGCACCCCTTCCCAGAGTTATTAGCTGACTTCCTCTTAGGCTCTGCCAGTAAGGGGCCACAGAGAGAGGGGTTGGAAAGTGAGCACAGAGCGGGGTTTTGTTTGTCTATTTTTAAAATTTTGAGTATCTGTGACATGCAATGTTACATTAATTTTGGGTATACAACATAGTGGATTTTTTTCTGTTTTTCCAATCCATAGAAGCATTGTTCCCGCAAAAGCAGTAGGCTCCACTCCAACTTTCAGCTTCTTTTGCCAATTTTAGCTCCTATGGGTAACCAGAACGTGCTTCCTTCAAACGCTGGAGTATGAGATGCTCCGGTTTTCTCCCACACACTGGGACACCCTCTTCCAGGCATCTGTTGAGCTGTGTCCCCTCTACAGAGTTCCTGGCACTTGCCAGACTAGAGGTCTGAGAACCAGCTTCAAGGAGCTTTCCCCAAAGGACCAAACACCAGCTCTCTTGGGCTCCTCTTCCAAATTCTAGGTTCTAGCACTAACAACTCTTCTCCTTTGTTTTTCCAGCCCCAGTGACAGTAGCCCCTTCTTGCACTTATTGATTTCTCTGCAGGCTTAGCATCTTTTTTTCTGATCCTGCAGCCATCTAATGCCTGTTAACAAATTCCCTGTATTAAAGTTCATATCAGAAATACCTAGGACACCCTCTGTTTTTCTTAGTGTGATCACAGTTCTCTCTTTGCTCTGCCTCCTTTATGGACCCTTCTGCTGCTGCTGCCCGAGGTTTCTCTTCTTGGCCTATTTTCATCCTGCATGTACATCTGAACATTAAAATCTGTATGTCAAGGTTCTGTCAATTTCATAGACATTCTGTATATCAAAGGTCTGATCCACTCCCTCAGCTTCAAACATCACATCTCTACCAGTTCACATTATCAACTGCTTACTGAACATTTTTGCTGGGATTTCCTATCAACTGAACACATTTAATATACTCCAGGTCAAATACTCTTGTTTCATATGCCATTTCTATGCTTTGGCATGTAACTCCTCCTCAGATTTGCTTGTTTTAATCAGTGGTACCTCAATGGTTCCAGTCAGGAGACTCATACTTTGCAATTTTAAAATTATTTTCTTTAATTAGACTGTCATATATGGTGAGTAATAATATCATCTAGATTATTTTTTACATTATATTTTTTATTTATCCTTAACTTACCCACTACTACCAGACTACCCTAATTTAGATCCTCATTACTTTCACTCCTTGATAACTTAAATTTACTTGTTTCCACAATTGTTCTCTTCTGTACATTGCTACCAGCCTAATCCGCAGAAACCCTGAAATTCTCTTCCACAAACCTTCAGTGGTTTTCTCAGCCCACATTAAAGTCAAAACCTTCCTGCTGGAAATCTCACCTCAATAAATGTTTGGCCTTGTCTCTCCCCATTAATCGCAATGAAATCTCTACTTTAGGAAAATTGGTTTTCTCGGTGACTCCCACTTTTCTCTCCTTACGTCTCTATAGAATGCTCTTCTTTGTGAAGCCTTCCAGAAACATGTCAGACAGAACTGATCTTTCCCCATGAGGGACTTTGTCTGGGAATCACTTTTCTGTATCACCTATTTGGCACTAGTTGTGACTTGGATGCAATATTATAATGAGAAAAGAGGGAAGTATATATTTAACAAATAACACAGTCATGCATGGCTGGCCATGTTGTGTATGTCAGGACACTTAGGGACGTATCTATCCAATTTTATGTCAATAAATTAAGAGGCAAAAAAAGTCTCTGAACTTACAATTCATTTTACTTCTTGATAATAATAAAAATGTTTTTTTTTTATTTTGAAGTCACTGAATTTATCAGTTATATTGCTTTAATATTTTTCAGATGTGGAGTTTATTAATAAACCTTGGTATTTCTTATTTTACAAAAGTATCAGCTCCGTCATTAATAATTCTAAAATTCTTGTCGGTTTTTTAAAAAAGATTTCTTTTATTTATTTGTTTTAGAGAGAGAGAACGTGAGCAGGGGGAGGAACAAAGGCAGAGGGAGAAGCAGATTCCACACTGAGTATGGAGCTCCATACAGGACTTGATCCCACAACCCTGAGATCATGATCCGAGCTGAAATCAAGAGTCAGATGCTTAACTGACTGAGCCAACCAGGTGCCCCTAAAATTCTTGTTTGTATCAAGAGATCTGAATGAAATAAGAAAATGTAACAAAAGCTGATATTAATTCCAGTACTTCTTTAAGACATATAAAATATTTTGGGGAAGGGGCGCCTGGGTGGCTCAGTGGGTTATGTCGCTGCCTTCGGCTTGGGTCATGATCTCAGGGTCCTGGGATCAAGTCCCACATTGGGCTCTCAGCTCAGCGGGGAGCCTGCTTCCCTCTCCCTCTCTCTCTGCCTGCCTCTCTAACTACTTGTGATATCTGTCAAATAAATATATAAAACCTTAAAAAAATATTTTGGGGAAGTTTTGTTTGAGAAAATTTTCCTGCCATAGCATATGTCCTTCATTTCATCCAAATATGCTATAGTGACTCTTGCTCCTGAAAGCCAAGATTCTGATAGCATCAGATTTTGTGATCACATCCGATAATGTCAAATTTTATCATTAATTTGACGTGCCAGATAATATCAGGTTTTGTAGCATATAGAGATTCTGAAGGCTTCAAAGGAAAAAGGTATAAGGGAATAGTGTCTGAGATTATATTGTGAGAAGAATACCACCAACAAAACAATGTGGACCTACTCTGCCTCTACTTTCCTGAATAGCTTTCTGTAATCCAACTTTTAGCTGTGTACGGACAAGCTGAGGGAAGAGTTATATAGAGAGGGCCTCAAAATAACTGGAAAGATATCCTGAACTTGTAGATTTGGAAGGAATCTAGAAAGAGCAATATAATCTTTTGCTTTCAGAGACCTATGTTATAACCGTGTAATTTTAAAACACACGGAAGCTAATCAAGCTCCTATTATATTGTAGGCCAGTTAATTATAAGCAGGGGCAGTGAGTCCCCATGGATGGAAACTCTATACCTCCCACAGGATCTATTTTTGCAATTAATATTTTAAGAGTCAAGATGATGCTGTTATGTCTAATAACTGGATAATAAAATTTTAATTCATATAAACATATGTGCAATGATTAAATAATGAGCCCAGTGATTACATAATCCTCAATAAATATATACATAAACAATAACTAAAGTCTATACTGCTTTTATTCTTATCTGGTCTTCTATGGGTAGGTAAGCAAATAATAAATATTTTTCATTTATCATTTGAAATTCTTCATACACTTAAGGTTAGCAGATGGTCTTTGATTAATATAGTGAGCATGCTGCTGGTTTGCCCAACGGTCCCAGCATAGGTCAGTTGTCTTGGCAGAGTCTGTAACAGCCACCATCTCCCTTTCCTCTGAAAAGTTTTCCAGACTTAAAATCTGGGAATTGTGTGGTCAATCTACCCATTAATCTTCTCTCATTCTGGCCAAATAACCCAGCATATAAGCCCTTTTTAAAATGATCTTCATTGTTTTTCTCTAAATCATCTCAGTGATGGTGAAGCAGGTTGCAATTTTTTCCCCTTAACAGCGTGGAGATATTTCAGGGCTCAAGGTAGCTTTTTTTTTTTTTTGGAAAAAGGGGGCCCAAGTACAGTTACTGAAAGAGGACGATGAAAGAGCAAATGGCAGGGGAGGAGGGTTTGTGAGTGACGGTACTCGGAGTGAGGGAGAGAGGGTGCCACTGAAGAGTTTATGATAAGCAGATGAATTCTAGTTCAAGAAATCAAACACCACCTATTTCAATTCCCATCAGAGGTTCAATTAGAAATAGAATCCTTCTTTGCTTCCTGCCCCACACAGGCGTGTTGTCACGGGCCACGCACTGTTTAAACAGCTGCAGAGTCTCACCTCAGGGGTGACTGAATTGCAGTGGTGATGTTGATCCCTGTATGGAGCTAAAACTGAGAGGAAACTTGATCATTTGTAGAATGACTTAGGAACTGAGGGTGACTTATGTGCTCTGTGTGAGGATAATGAATTAAAGTCTAGAGAATGTGTAGTTGTAGTACCAGTTTTGCTGAGGAATCCCGAGTGTCAGACTTCGTCTTTTCAGTGCAAACTGAGAATGAAGAACAGCATAGACACAAATGTGCAAAAAGTAAATTTTAAAAATTAAACCTATGAACACTGAAATCTATATTTGAGTCCCTGGTATAAGCAAATGGAAAGGTATCAATTGCTTATATTCTTTTTTTAAATTTATTTTTTATTTATTTTCCGTGTAACAGTATTCATTATTTTTGCACCACACCCAGTGCTCCATACAATCCGTGCCCTCTATAATACCCACCACCTGGTACCCCGACCTCCCACCCCCTGCCCCTTCAAAACCCTCAGATTGTTTTTCAGAGTCCATAGTCTCTCATGGTTCACCTCCCCTTCCAATTTCCCCCAACTTCCTTTTCTGCACTTTTCCATCCTCTTTTTCACACTCTGCCTCTATTCCTAGAATTATCACCTCCCATTTAATGCACTTATGAATGAACAGTCACCTGCTCCTCATATTGATATGTTCTTCTAGCCCACTTGCTCTCATGCTATATCATGTGTTATGAACACTACTGATTATAAGGGCCCCACTCCCTGAATTCTTGATTCTGTAGGACTGGAACAGAGCTCCAGAACTGCCCTGTGTCCCATGTTCCAAGATGGCACTGTTGCTGGACTCTCGGGACCACACTTGACAAACACTGCTCTAGAAATTCAGTATCTTACTGAAAGGTTTGACAAAGGTAAACTACTGAAAGGGAAAAGGGAAATGCAAATGCAAATGCATTCTTTGGGAAGAGGTAGGAGGGGGAAGCCCTGGCTACCTCAGTCAGTCTCAGGAAAGGCCCAGTGCCATCACTCCTGCCATGATGCTCTCCATCCACCAACCTTGCCTCCTTCCTTGGAATTTGTTGCTGGGGGTCACTTCTCGAGTCATTCTGAAACAAATGCTTTCCCTGTTCACTGAATTTGAATTTATTATGAAAGTGAATTCATGGATATGAGAATATTAAGTAAGAGTAACTGAATTAATAACTGGATTTGAAAAGTTTGGTGATGTATTCTCAACTGTTGTGAACATAACATACATTAAAATCAACCTCTGTACATGATGGGATGAAAGACGGCGACCTGACCTGGACTTGGTCTCTCCCAGAAAGCTTGTGACATTGCACAGGAGCTGTATGCATTGTTTAAGGGCCACAGTACTTGAGTGGTTTTCCTGCTGTGTGTGTTCAAAGTATTCAATTTATTTTCAGACCTGTAGACATCTGTCTTTTGACTTATATTTCTTTTCATTTGTGACATTCTACTCTGTATTTTTTTTCATCTTTTTGTCAGAGTCTCCTTGAATCTTACTATGTATTATCCTCAAATTCTTTACTTTTAATTTCACTCATTATTACCTTTATTTTACTCACCTTTAGTGCTCTAATGATTTTTCCATCACCACTTTATCTCACCTTTTCTACCCCACTCATACTTTTTTCAGTATCTTTGACAACACTGTGGTATATTTGCTTATTTTTCTTTCTTTTTAGCTAGAATCCATCATGTGTAACAAAATGTTTTGAGATATCTTTCAGTGATATACAGAAAATCCAGAAACTCAGGCATTAATTAAAAAGTCAAGACAACTAAAATATAGAAGAGAAAATCAATTCATAGAAAATTTAGAATTAAGAAATATATACTATAAAGACTTAATAGTTTCATACCTTTAATGAATAAATTTAACTCTGAGATTCTTGGCAGCTGAAACAAAAGGAGCTACAATCAGTTTACAGGAATTATATTTTTACTTAAGGAGAAGACACACTAGCTCTTCGTAAGGTCAAGACAATGTCTTGACTGGGTCTTTGTATGCAGGATTCTGGGTTATGTAGTGGATGACATTTTAATAGTGTTATTTAGTAACTATAGTAGTCTACTTCATAAAGCATTTTTTAGAGTCTCCATTAATGTAAGACAAAGACATAATCTCAAAATACAACAAAGAAAATATTTTGATAGAGGCTAAGAAAATGTAGTTCCAAATGTGCAGCTTTATGATAGCACAGCATGATTCAGAAGTTAAAAACAAGAATTATAGAGACAGGCATTTAATTTTTTCAAAACAATCTCCACAAATGAAATCACTTTCACAAATAGCTTCTGTTAGAAGTTGGCTAGCAAACGGTTTGAAAGTATGTTCTCTGTTAATGAACAAATCCTTGTTACTGATTAAGGGCAGACTTTGTATTTTAAAAATCAACTAACTAAACAGGAGAGTTGATGACCTCTTGTGAAAATGAGACCAAAATTCAACACTATTTTTTGAATAGATGGCCACCTAATTTCTACATAGAGGTGGGTGGGCCAGTAGAGTAGGGAGATACAAGAATTTACTTAAGAAACAAGTTTCTGAGGTATTTTTTTTTTCAGCATATGAATGAGTGAATTATTAAGTCTCCAAATTCTTCACCATACAATGTGATCAAGATGATTTAGATTGGAACATTCTCAAAGTATAAGTTACCAGCCACCCACCATGGCTATAGAAAAAAAATTATATATATATATATATTAGCAAATGCATTGATGGAACATCTGGTATTAAGAAACTGATTTCCTTGGTGAATCTACCTGGATGAATTAATTACAAATGTATGCTTAAGTAACTAAATTATCTTGTTACATGGTATTGATATGATAAAGTACATTTTGAAAGATAATTGACACAAATAATTTTTGTTTTAAAGTGAGTGATCTTAAGCAATCTTTTCTGATAACAGCTAGCAAGCAGAACCAATTTCTCCCTGCAAGTCCTGATAGTTTCTGACATAGTCATGTCATTAACATGTAAAAGGAATATTCGAGTTTCAATACCAGACATAGTTGGACTGACCAAACAAATCAATGAAATATATAAAAAGAATACAGGTGGAATTAGAACATGGGAGCTTTTATGCTCTTTAAAATTATTAGTTTTCTACGCCATTTTTATTATTTTATTAGTTTCTAGGCCATTTTACCCAATCCTTATTCTCCTGTAAGAGTTACGCAGATCTACTGCAAAGAGCACCAGGACCAATACCAGGAAAACACTTAGCCAATATTAAACATTAGTTTCTGCCTGGAATAAAAGGCTAAATAAAAGCTAACAAAAGTATGTTATTATGAATAGACTTTATCATAAAGTGGCTTAGACTAAGACAAGATTCAATAAAATTTGTAACATTGTAGAATAATCTTGCCTTCAATCTATTATTTCTTGTATAAAATACTGAGCCAGGAAATATCTATCTGTAGTTTGTGAGGGAGAAAATTGGCATGAAGTTTGAAACAGAATGTATAATTAATGATAGCTCATTTTAGAAATACTGTGGCTTTGTGACTCTTTTTTTACAGATTTATATATATATTTTTCAAGCCTAAGAATGTTATTGTTCTGTTAATGGAACGAAGAATTCTTGGTTCTCAAAGAGAGATGTGGGTGACTATGCATAAGAACTGGAATGTTTCTCTCTTATATTCACTCTAGTCATTTAATGATAACCAAATGTCACTGAAGCTTGGGATACATGTGAAATGTACCAAACTAATTTTGCTAGAATGAAATCAATTTTAACACTTTTAAGGAACATGACACAGGAAAAACCCCATAAATAACTGTGTCCCATCCAAAGGTAGGTGAACATATCTTCAAAGCAACCACTAAGATGGAAAAGCAGAAAAACAATTTCATGTTTGTACTGCTCAATAGAAAAATGATAAAAGATACAAAATATATTATGCCTTTCGACTCTGAATTCATTCTCTTTTGTTTCTTATACATATTTTAAATATATCACTTCTTTAGTATAATAACTTATGTAAAACATGCCTTTTCTTTTGAGCAATTATAAATGTCCCCTTTCCCCCATGAGATTGCTTGAGTAGTTAATTTATCTTAAGGATAAGTGATATCTGCTTAGTAATAATGAACATTTTTTTACTAATACAAATCCATCTCAAATGAGCCAAGAGAATATTAAAGGTATGTGCATGAGTAGAACTCTAAAAAAATATATATTGTATCAGTGTTTACTTCAAAGGTAAAGGAAAATAAACATATAGAAGACATATTCTAACTTTCTGTGTTTATTATATCTGAATGGGCTACATATGTTCTGGTGACCCCAGTAGATTTACAAAGTTAGCAGATTTACTAAGCAGACCAAGAATTCCTCCCCAAGCCCCTCATTCCCTCCTCCCAGTCTTCAGTGAACTTTATATATATAGAAAAGTTTGTGTGACAGTCTTCTGGAAACTTGGAAAGACTGAGAAATCACCCCTTTCTCTGAAGTTGTCTCTTGAGATATATTTCTTTTCCTATTGTGTCTCTGAGAAATAAAGTTCCTGCTCAATCTAAAACATACCATTTTATCCTTCCTTCCTTGAATTGAAAGGAGGCATGTTCCAGGAAAGTAAAAATTTCATTTGGCATGTAGCCATATGTTGGTGTTCCAAATGACATTTCTTCTACAACTTCTTGGCTTCCATGATTAGCCAACCATTCATTGCATTTCAGACTCACAGTGCATCATATGTATCTAAGGAATTTCTTTTGTTTACATTTGAATGTAAATAGTCCAGTCACCTGTATATCCTACAACAACAGTACTTTGTATGCTTTCTTACAGAAGTGAGCTGGAATGTTTTGGATTCAAATATAGTTATTTTATTAGTATGTTGATAAATAAAGTTCAGCATTAAGGCAAGAGATTCTTAATAGCCTATAGAGTTTAAAAAGGTCAAATTTTCTAGCAACTGTCCCAAATGCATCTCAAAGGAAGTTCACATTATTTTGGACTACATTCTACATGCAATATTTGTATATGGTCCAGCATTACTTTAGATAGAATTTCCATGGGACGGTCATTTGGAATCAACTGATTTTACAGAATTATTTGTTGTAGTCATCACTGAAAACTTGTTTCGAAGAGTAACTCAGGTATAATGTCACAAACACTCTCAAGGCATAGAATGGCCCATTCTTCTCTCATGGGATAAATAAAATTTAGTGGTCTGGCCAAGATTCATATAGAAATTCAGAATTGTTTTATTTGTAGCTTTGGGGTGTTGGAAACATTTCAGTGCTTCCGAGCAATTATAGTAAAGGTGAATCCTGCCTAGTCTCTAAAGTCATCAGTAAGAAGCATATACATATAAGTCATAGCATCCACATTGGTAATTGTATACCAGCATTATTGGTTAGAGAACCTTAATACAAGTACAAAAACTAGGAGAATATTTCATTTGGTACCAATAGAGAATTAAGTTAGAAAGAAGGATGTTAATCTCAGAAGAATATATTTCTTAATGGGCCATATGGAATAATAGTAAGAACCAAGACTTCTATTTGAATCAGGTTGCAACATGGATGTAGAATTGCATTATTGACATCTATTTACCTTCCATTCTCTTCTAATTATAAGAGAATCCAATTTGAGACCGGTCTCCTATTTATACTGTGAATGCTAACACCTTCTAGCACAGAGATGTAAACACACTGACTTCAACCATCTTAATGTCAAAAAAAGGGGGTTCTTTAAATATCTGTATCTAATTTATTTCAACTTAACACATGCCCATTGAATTTCCAGGCAACCTTCTAGCGTATAAGTTATAGACATGAATAAGCCATGGTCCTGACATCCAGTAAAAGAGACAAACATATATCCAACCTATTATAGTGCAACAAGAGCTCTATTAACAGTGTAAATAAATTATTGCAGAAACACAGAGGAAGAAATGATCATTTTCTTAGATGGAAGATTCAAGAATTGATTCTCAATAATAAAATGTATGAATTTCATCTTGATATGAGTAAGAATTTTCTTTTAACAGATGAACAAAAGTAAAAACATTTCTAATAGGAGAAACAGAACAAGGAAAGATATGGAGACATAGAAGTCTACCACATTGTGCAAGTCATATTGAGTATTTTAGTATGGTTGGAGTGTAGCAATGAGTATCTTAATATGGTACTGTAGAGTATATCTTAGTATGGTTAGGGTGTAGGGTAGTAATAGGGAGAGATATTTTTGAATAAATGCATAAATGAATGAGTGAAGAGTGGCATATATTGAAGAATACCACTCACAGGATCCTTTAATTAATCCACTGCAGACCACATGGATCTCCTATAGATATTGTTTAAGATAATAAAAGCACGAGAGTGTGTTTTAGAAACCCTGGCAGGCAGTCCAGAGCTGGATGAGAGAAGGAAGCTATAGGAGTATAAGAAATTCAGGAAATAACCTCTTTTTGCCCAAATTATCAAATAAAAAAATAACTAATTTTGTCTAAATGAAGCACATAGATACAGTTGGATGCATTCCATTAGATTTATATGTTTTTGTTTTTGTTTTTTTAACTGAAGAGAAGCCTCGGTTAGAGTCACTTCTTTTATCTATTCAGATTCTATGCCCATGAAGTAAGGAGAATGGTATTTTTCCCTGTTATCTGTCTCCTGGTTCATGATATATTATTTTTCAGAGGCTTTGAAGTCTTTGAAGGAGAATTCCATGAAGATCATAGAGTATTATTTTCTCTTTTGAACAGACACTTGCCACATTTGCCTTGTTATACCACCCTTGGATAAGGACCCAGAAGATACCAGCCGTTGACCCATATTTTATACAAGTTTTCTTCTTGAATAAATCAGAGGATGATTTCCCAGGGCCCAATCCAGCAGAAAATACTGCTCAATGACAAAATTTCTTGCATGTCAATAAGAACACCATTTCTTCTAATGACAAATCTACTGGAAATGTCTGGTTCTTAGTGGTATTTTACTATGAATATACAAGTTATTCTCTTCAAGTAGAAAGGGCCTTTCTAGAAAATTGTATTGGTTTTAGCAATTATTTATATTCCTTCATAGAACGCTTATTAACCAAACTTTCTTGAACATCTCTCCTGTCCATAGCTTTCAAATAATATGTTTTCCTAAGCATCTCCTTATTTCCTGAAACTGCTGTTAATGGAGCTATGTTTCTGGGCCCGTCCTAAATTTCTGGCTCTTAAATGAAACAGATCTCTGTCAGTTTGATCTCTTAAAGTAAGTAAGGCATCTTTGATTTGCTTGAAGGAAAAACTGGAGAGAATCAAGAGGGCTTGGATCTGTGTTAATGTGACAATGCTTTGGCTAGAGTTTCCTCCCTGTTCATTTTCTGACTCTATAATAAAAAATCATTCCTTTCAATATCCAAAATTTGAAGACCTCTTAAGAATGAAATGCTTTAACCAGCAATTTTTGCTCTGTGACAGCCCCTAAAACTTTTTTTTTTCACTTTGTTGCAAGTCATGTAAAAGCTGTAGAGATACAAAATTTTAGTTTATTGTTTAGGCACATATCATTCAGATGTTTCCTCAAACATTGCAAATTCAGTGCTATAAATCAGCACACCTGGTATAAATTAAGAGTTTGGGCTTTAAACTATTTGATTTTATGTTGTAATTAAATACATTTCAACAAATCTTAACTTTTTAGGACTAAATTGGCAAAGAAATCTTTTTACACATGCTCACATGTCTCTGTTGGATGTATATGCCTATGTATGTGGTATTTATGGTAGCTTTCAAAGTATGTAATCAACAATATTGAGATGCATTTTCCACACACTTTAAACTCAAAATAACCTGAAGGATGAAGTCAATGTTAGTACTCTGCTTTAGCTACTATTTATTCACGTTTCCCTTTATTTAGTAAACATTTATGAGCCCCTACTCCCTCCTAAGTACTATCCTGCATTTTAAAGCAATGAGAAGTTAGGTTTACAGTAGAGAATTCCCCTGAAAAATTTCATTAAACCATTCTTCTTGTGCATACAGTTAATAGTAAACCAAAGCACATCAAAATTCAAGTTACTCTGTGTCCGCTGTATTATAAACCAGTAGAAAGTGGGTAACTATCCATGTAAGTATTTATTTTGGAGTAATGACTCAACATTAGGTATTTCATCTGATTTTCTAAGGCAAGGTGATTATAATATGATAAGTTTATTTATAAATAAAAATTATTTCTACCAATAATCTAATATTTTGATTGTATTCGTTGTTGCTATAATCAAGTATCTACTGCATTTGCTACATTTTATTATTAAAAATGTCCAACATGAACTAAAGTAGACAAAATAGTAAAATAAACCCCCTGGACACACAACCCATGCAGCATTGCCTTAAACATTATTTTTTTCTGAAGTGCGTGTGTGTATGTATGTGTGTGGTGCTGTGGTGGTGGTGGGGGGCGGAATTAATGCATGTGGAGGTCTTTCTTTGTACATCTAATATTCTATTTGAAGCTCTTGGGATGTCATTAAAGATACAGCAGCCTAAGCTTATTGGTTCAAAGTATCTGGAAAAAAAAAAAGTTTTAAATTTAGGTTGCAAATGCAACCGCCCAATGAAGATTAATTCCTGTGGTAGATAATGACCTTCAACTCTTCTATCACCACCAACACTTGAACAGTCAAAGCAAAGCAGGAAGAGGAGTATGCTTAGTCCAGGATTAGTGTGATTAGAAGAAACCTGTTCTGTTTGTTTTCTTCATCTGGGTATTTGGACAAGGAAGGCAAAAAATAGCTCCTATCTCAAACAATTAAAGAACATTTATCCACCCCTCACCCTCTTCCAGATTCGCATGTAAGTGTCCCAATTGTTGATATTCTTTGTATATGAAATAATAATTATATGAAATAAAAAATGAAGGGAATTCCAAGTTTCTACACTGGGCTTTATTCTCAGGACAGAGGGGGAGGAGTTGCTCTTTTCTCACCCACGTCACCAAACACATGACTGTAAATGACAACAAGGCATAGCTGACGGCACAGCCTACTATAAAAATAAAAAACTACCTACCTTCCATCTGAACCTGGTCTACTAATCTGGTGTGTGGCCCAAACAAAGTCCTCATACCCTTTTAAGTCCACATTAAAAATATGGAGATGGCACATAAAAACCTTTTAGTTCCAACTTCTCTTGAAAAACTAGAAAGTCTGGTGTCACTGCACTCACAATGGCCAAGTGATCTCTGGCCCTTTGGACAGGCACATTCTCATAATAGACCATAGTCTCCATTTGGCCATGGTCATTCACCCATGCTCAGGTCTGAAAGAACTTGAGTTTGTTAACCTTGGTCTGTAACCATGAAAAAGTGCTGCCCTCTCCATGTAAACTGACTGAACCAAATGAGCGGTCTCTCAGGGACAGAAGCGCTATTAGTGACTATAATTAGATTTTTACATCAAGGTATTTTGATCAAGGTATCCAGACACAATAGATGTGAATTTCTAACATGTTAAAATATGAAGAGGAAATTTCCACACAGATGTCCCAGAACCAGTTAGAGTTAAAACCCTTGAGGAATATTTAAAAAGAATAAGAAGGGATGATACTTCTCAGAGTGCTATTGCTGGTTATTGGCCGTATTTATCCTAAAGAAGGAAGGCTTGGAGTGTTACCTTCTTCAGCTCAAGATGGGGGCTTCCATGAGATCATTCAAAAGCTTGAAATATGCTCACCATGGTTAAAGGGCATCATCAGAAAATGCCTAATTCATGCCAGAGATGGAGAAATAAATTCTGTTTGAATCATAGCCCACTTCTATTGACTGTGGGGCAAACCATGCAGTTTCAGTGAACTGGATGTGGGCTATGTATGCAAGAGAGGACCTGTTTTGAATTCCCTTGAGTGGGGAGGATGAGGGACTCTAGGGGTGAGAGCCTGTGAGGGGTGGACAAACTGAGGGAAGAGGATGAGGTTCAAGTGGGTGAGGGGGAAGAGGGAAGCAAATAAAAAACTGGCCACCTATTCTATAATGGACTCCATAGGTTCTAGCCAGCTGAAAAGGAGAGAATATTTAATATTACATGAAGTTCAGAATTATATTCCACAAAATTTGGCATTTTCCTTAGGAAATTGATCCTGTCTTTACAATTTCAAGTGACCTTAAGACCATTATTGCCTGAACATGATCATTAAAAGCATGTGATTTCTTTTTTTCTTTTTTTTTTTTTTTAAGATTTTATTTATTTATTTGACAGAGAGAAATCACAAGTAGATGGAGAGGCAGGCAGAGAGAGAGGAAGGGAAGCAGGCTCCCCGCTGATCAGAGAGCCCGACGCGGGACTCAATCCCAGGACCCTGAGATCATGACCTGAGCCGAAGGCAGCGGCTTAACCCACTGAGCCACCCAGGCGCCCAAGCATGTGATTTCTTGGTCTCATCAGGGTCAGGAGAAGATTACCACAACTGAATACATTTTAAACGGACAATGGAACAAAAAACCAAAACTGTGTTTTGATTACACTGGGCATTGTACTTGTTTGTTGAATTGGATCCAAAACAACACTAACAGCACAGCAAAGTAAGCAACCAGGCTCTGTGGGGTGATTGGCATATTGTCTTCATGCTCTTAGACCTTCCGGTTTTCATGCATAGCTCTATAAATGTGCTGAGAGTCTGATCACCCAGATTACCAGTACATTTACCTAGTACATCTTTCTGTTATTTTCCAAAGGTGTTGAAAATATAATTAACATTAATTTTCCTTATTATTTTCTTTCTTTTTATTTTTTTACTTCCATCTAATCTCCCTTAACATTTTAAATTCTATGAACTTGTGATTTTTGCCAAAATTAACTTTTGTTTTTATACTCTCAATAATTTTTTGTTATTGCATAAAGACACCTACAAAGTATATATAAAGCAGAACATCTTCACCTACAGACAGTCACTTAGAAGCTATGAGAAGCAGTCAGTGCCTTCTTCCCATTGTTGGTTAGTTCCTGTCTGCAGATGGTATGCTCTAGTTTTGGGTTTTTTTGGTTTGTTTTTTGTTTTCTTTGGAGGGGGTAATAAGAGGAAATAAGTGTTTTGCTATTTCATAGAGGCTTATCTCGAGTTAGAAAAAGAGAAGTAAGTGAAAATGAAAGGTGTTGCAATCAATAAGGTGACAGTTGAAGCACCATAATTATAAAGAAGCAAGAGGGAACTAGATTTATTAACATGTTATTGACGTGCATGTGAAATATATCCTTAGCAATTTCCTGTAAAAGAAAATTCCAACAAAAAAAAAAGTAAGAAAAATGTAGGTTAAGTCACCTAGGTCAGAAGCAATTGATACTTAAGAATCATAAAATTAACTAATTGGACATATCTATTGGAAAGAGAGCAAAAATAAATCAATGTATAATTCCCTTGGCATTTATTTAGACTTAAAAATATGAAGATGGACATTAAAAAAAGAAGACGAGAGGGAAGGGACTCTGGAGGAAGGACCTTTGGGAATCATGAAACATTCCCTGCCCATGTGTAGCCGAGTAGTCTATATGTTTGAGAGAAAGTGAGACAATAAAAAATGAAAAATTAAAGTGATGTTTTAAAAATTAGTTATATATCTCTTCCTTTTCAATCCACAATTATATCAGAGATATATTTGTTTCTCAAAGAGTTAGAAACACATATGCTATTTAAGACATGGGTTTTATTTATCAAAACTTCCATTATCAGGTAAGAAGTAGTAGAAAAGCGTTGCTTTAACAATATATGCCTTAGCACCTAAGGAAACAGAGGACACTATAAAAAATATGTGAATGCTGATTCATTAGATTGTGAGTCCTTTGGGAATATTATAATCTTTATAACCCAGAGCTTAAAGAGACTGGTGCAGAAAAAATATATATATATGAAGAATGAATGAATGGGTGGATGAAAGAAGGAAAAACTCAGTGCATCACCTCAGAACTTCTCAAAAACACACATACACATCTGATTTTACTTCTCTCTTCAAGGTAGATTCTTCACTCATGGATTTACTGTTTGTTTGTGGAATGTTAACCCTAGATTAAGGAGCTCTCAAGGGTGCCTGTGTGACTCAGTCGGTTAGGCCACCAGTGGGTAACTCTTGATTTTGGCTCAGGTCATGATCTCAGGGTCATGAGACTGAGTGCCCTAGCGGCTCCGTGCTCAGCGGGGAGTTGGCTTCAGGATTCTCCCTCTTCCTCTGCCCATACCGCGGCTCAATTAAATAAATAAATCTCTCTAAAAGAAAAGAGAGATCTCAGAAATTTAGTCTGACCCTCTGGTTTCACAAAGGAGAGATCTGGAGGTAAGACAGGTTAAGGTAACACCACAGGGGCCTGAAACCAATAGAGCACTGTATGTTAACTGGAATTAAATAAAAACTTAAAAAAAAATAGACCATACACCCAAAAGAGGGACTATATTCAGATCTGATGCAAGCATAAGCAGTGACCCAGATTTCACTCAAAGTTTCTTTTTTTTTGCTAAGAGTATATTGTTAATGTTGGAAAGGTAGAAGGTATAGGAGAAAATTTCCTGAGGCACGATGAAGTCTTACAGTTAGAAAATGTGGGGAATTTATCAGTGTCCTAGAGAAAATTCCTCAAATACAGGCACTGTCTTAAATTTACTTTGGGGGATGCCTGGGTGGCTTGGTTAGTTAAGCGGACCACTCTACAGCTCAGGTCATGATCTCGGGGTCCTGGGATCGAACCCCACAATAGACTCTGTGCTCAGCAGGGAGCCTACTTGAGGTTCTCTTTCTCACTCTCCCTCTCTCCCTCCCTCCTTCTCATTCAACCTCTTTCTTGCTCTTTCTCAAGTAAATAAACAAATATTTTAAAGATTTCCTTATGAATCTTCTAATGAGAATCCTAAAAATAAAATAAGGAAATCTTTAAGTGGAAATGGATTAGCCCATAGTTTTTGTTAAGAATCAAGGGGGTGGGATTATGGACATTGGGGAGGGTATGTGCTTTGGTGAGTGCTGTGAAGTGTGTAAACCCGGTGATTCACAGACCTGTACCCCTGGGGATAAAAATATATGTTTATAAAAAATAAAAAATTAAAAAAAAAAGAATCAATGCACTTTTATTCAAAGTATTTGCTTTATTGTTTAAAAAGCACCCACATTTATCTTCATCTCAGTGAATGTAATTTGGTATCTTACACAAGACTGACTTTGAAAACTATGACTCCAGCTTGCTCATCAATTAAAGCAATTCTTATAATGGCCAAAAAACAAAACAAAACCCACAAAAAACAAAAAACAAAGCTAATACTAAAGTATTCTTATAAACAATGACTAACAATTACAGGATATAAATGGGGGAAAATGCCACTAATGATAATGCAATGGCTTTTAAACCCCTGTGAGGGAGTCCAATTATAGTATCTCCTGCTACCTTCTGCCTTTCAGTATAACCTTACCACCCATGAAGGGGAGCATGTCACTTCCTCCAGAACAATTCCATTCAGTTCAATCATGAAGAAAACCTCTTTTATGCAGATCCCCCACTTCCTTCCCTCTGATGTCCAGATCTTTCAAGCTCACTAAGTCACACAGCATTTCTGTGCATTGTTACCTCCTCCTCAGTGAGGCTGTTGGGAAACACTTCAAACAGTCTGTTCAGGAGGGGGACAAAACTGGCAGGCGGGCAGGGGAAGGAAGGGAAATCAAGTCACTGCTTGCCGAAACAATGAAAAAAAAATGTGGGAGTTGGTGATGGTGGTGGTGGTGATGGTGGAGGGGCAGGAATCTTGACTGAGCCAAATGAAATGGTACCTGAGAGAAATGTTTAATCCATATTAAGGAGAAAAATTGACTTAGGTGTTAGGTAATTACTTTAAATTTGTGAGAATGCATAACTCGAAAAGCAGTGTTAAGAATTTGGGGGTGTAAAAGACCTGAAAAAAATGTGGAGATGACTTTGCCATCCCTAAACTTTGCAAACTTTGCCATCCCTAAACTCCGAATTTCCATTTTAACTCACTGAGACACCAGGCGCTATAGCATCAGTGCAAAAGACCAAGTCAGGACTCTTACGTGGCTGCATTTGTTCAAACATAAATGCCTGTGTAGAAAATTTCTCTCCAAGACATGTTCCCTGTAATAAAAACATAACAACACTATAGATATGTATAGCATAAAGGCAGATTGTTTTTAAACAGGGGGCTTTTCAAGGTTTACTGCAAGGCGTCAGCTACTCTTTAAGTTAAAATAATGTTTGACAGGTCAGTAATGAGACATAAAAGATTAAAAAAAAAAACAGACAGTTTTGTACAACTAAAGGGGCAGAAACAGAAACATCAAAGCCCAGGAACTGTATACATTGCACAAAGCATTAAGAGTTTCTGTTCTCTTTAACATTTTGACATACACTGCACAGTGTGGTTAGAGCTATTAAGAGAACGCAAACTTCTCTCCTAGCACTTCTTTTACTGCTCACATCTTTCCCTGGTCACGCGAAGGGCACTTAGAAGTTTCCCAGGAAAATGAGCAAGGTACTGCAGCACTTTGCCGGGTCTGATAAGTACCAACAGAAAATGCTGATCAAGATGTGCAATACAATCATCTATCAATTAAGCAATAATTATGCTTGATTTAAATATAATTTGGGAGCGCTTGGGTGGCTCAGTGGGTTAAAGCCTCTGCCTTTGGCTCAGGTCATGATCCCAGGATCCTGGGATGAAGCCCTGCATTGGGCTCTCTATTCAGCAGGTAGCCGGCTTCCCTTCCTCTCTCTGCCTGCCTCTCTGCCTACTTGTGATCTCTGTCTGTCAAATAAATAAATAAAATCTTTAAAAAAATAAATAAATATAATTTTGATCTTGTCATACAGGGATTCCAAAAGAAATCTCTAGTCCTTTATCATCATGCAGCTCTCTTAGGACTGAGATCCTCTCCTAGGTTTGAGAAGACTTAGAAGATATCGCTTCTTGGCCTTTAGGCTAAGATCAAGTGAGAAGACTTAGATGTTAGTATTGGCAGGTGGACTGTCCAGTGAGAGAAGAGTACCTTCCAACTGATAGATGTTAAACTCCAAATAGATTCGGAAGAAATTTTTCATAACTCTTACATTCTTCTGCTTGATCATGTATCAATCGATTGGATGGTTTTTCATTTAGCTTTAGCTAATTGTCAAAAGGATTTCTTGGATAGAATAAGATAGGTATGATCATTTCTGAAATTGAGTTTGAACACTTGGCAGAAATGCTTTTGTTGAGGAATGCTTCTTAGGGGCTGTTATAGCTTAAGAGACAGGGAAACCTTTCAGTTTTCTCATAAATAACTGTTATTCTGAGCCTAATTTCTGGAGCCAAGGTGTTCCTTGAAGTCAGCGTCTTGTAATGGAAGAAACATGGGCTCTAGAACCAGACAGTTTTAGACTTATACGTACCCTCCGCCGCTTACCAGCTGGGGGACCTTGAGAAGGCCCATTAACTTCTCCGGGCTTTGGGGTTTTTCAACCATTAAAATTGAGATAATGACACTAATTTAATGGAGGTTTATTATAGGAATTAAAACGCAATTTATATAAAGCTTTAACATTTGACAAGTACCAGTTCTCCCATTCTACCTTCAATAGAAGGAGAATTATTTGGAAAAGCTTCCATTTGGGAACCAGAAAGAAGTATGCTCGAAATCACAAGAACAGAAACTATTCTTTCTCTTTACACTAAGGTTTACTCTTGTAGTTTCAAAACCTACCATCCCAAAAGTTTGCATTTGGAATCAGAACAAATGAATGAGCAGATTATGTGGACTTATTTCTCTCTACTCCTCCTTATTATTTTGAACTTCCCACCTCCAGCATAGCTTTACAAGTAAGCCTTCTGGGGGATCCGCATGAGCACATCAAGGGTGAAGACAGATTCCTGAAATTCAGCTTGTCTAACCCTGACTTTTTCTGCCACTACCCAAGCTAAAACCCTAGCTTTATCTTAGCCATCCTCTTCAATACTCCCTAAATACAACCCACCTGCAAGACTTTTCATTACTACTTTTCATCAGCCTCATTTCAGGTGCTTTCTCTCCTTCTCCTTTGACTCCCTCTGAGTTTCAGTACTCTTCAATTCTTGCTTGAAGAGGGC
Organism: Mustela nigripes; assembly: GCF_022355385.1. Classification (NCBI taxonomy): domain Eukaryota; kingdom Metazoa; phylum Chordata; class Mammalia; order Carnivora; family Mustelidae; genus Mustela; species Mustela nigripes. The sequence continues at coordinate 169,436,755 of NC_081557.1, read as the reverse complement.
GTTGGAGGCAAGGAAATTTTAATTAATGTCTTTTCCTCTGGTCTCAGTTTATTCCAAATACAAAGCATTTTTTTGTAGCTCTTCTGCTTAGAACCATTGAATGTCTTCCTGTAACCTTAAAATTTAAATCTGAATTCCTTTGTGTAGTGAATAGGTCTTTTATGCTATGGCTCTAGCCTATGCATTTACCTCTATGTCCTGTCATGCCTCACCTTGCCCCAGAAGTTCCATCCACACAGAATAACTTGTGGTTCCCTTACTGCTGCTAAATTCTACACTTGTGTACCTGATATTCCCTCCACACAGATCTCCTTATATCCTATTTCCCATTAGGAAATGTGTCAGTTCTTCATACTTCTCTAAAGCACTCCTTGATTCTCATGGTTTACCACTCCTTGACCCTCAAAACCAGGGAAATGAATCATTCCCTTGTCTATACTCCCTGAGTCTTGTATAGACTCTAAGACTGCACTCACCCTATTGGATAAGATGTATTTTTAGTCCCTGGACTATGAACTCTACAAACAGTGAACACGTCTGTTCGTCTTTATGATGTCATCCTTTTACTCGTAAGATATTAAGGCTGGTTAAACAATTGAATTTAGGAGACAGAATCATTTATAGGGATGTGGCAGCATAGGAGGAAAATAGGATGAGACTAGGCCACATTTATAATCTGGGAAAGAAAATAAGAGAAGTTCTGTATTATTTAGGGTAATTATATAATGAAAATCTGTCAGTAGTATAGAAAGATTAGTGAAAGAAAATTTAGTGGCAAGTGGTATATTTGTTTCAAAATCCCAATGACTTGACCCTCAAACTTTTAGATCTATTGCATCAAGATATGGCCCAAACTGTTGTAAGAGATAGACTCCAACTTGCAGTGGCTTAAATAAAATAATAGTGTATTTCTCATAATTCCATAGTAAAGTTTTTGTAAAATATCAGGAGGTAGAGAAGGAGTGATCACTTCGACAGTGACACCGGGCAAGGTGCTGCAAAAGAAGTGAAAATTGGGTTGAAATTTGAAGAATGCTTAAAAAATAATCAAGAAAAAGACTCTCTTGTAAAGAGAATAGCATGAAAAAAGCAGCTTCATGAAGCACATGCAGTGTCCAGAGGAATGCAAATAATTTGGTATGATGAAGTGAGAAAGTGGTGAGAGATTAGATGGATCAGGTACATGGGAACCACATTGTGAAAACTTAAATGGTAAATCAGATAGTTAGGGTTATGGGAAACCTACATGGAATGTCCCAAGTTGGAAGCCACATAAGGCTTTTGATCCAAATGGTGATGTGACCATATCTATAATATACAGGGATCCTTCAGATGGCAGGAAGTGGGAAGGAATGGTTTATTACTATATGGTTATATGGCATCCTGATCATTCCCCTGGCACATAATCCGGGAAAGAGGGTTTCTCATGGATAAAGGTAGATTTTCCAAAGTCCTGACAGAGAGGAGAACTATTTTGTCTGGTGTAACATGAAAGCTGGAGTGGGTGCCTTAGCAGTCTCATCCTCATTCAGACATCAGAATACCTGGGGGAGGAAAAGTTCAGAAGGTAAAGTGTCTCCTCGTAGGCCTGGTGGGAGGAGCAGGATATAATTATCTTTATAAAATGAGACACACCAAGAGTTGAATGGCTCACTTAAAATCCAAGCAAACTTAAAATGCATGACCCTAAACTACACACCCCCCAGTCAATCCACAAAAAAAGATTTGGCTGTGTACTATTTCCTTGGGGGTGGGGAAAAGAATATAGTATATATTTCTTCACACATCTAAAGATTCCTTTGAACTCATTTTACTTATATCCCTACACAATTTTACTTGAAGGCTGCTGTGCCCACAAATCCATGCAGATAATTTACATGTTGATGTAAGCAATTTCGTAAAAACTTTTCCTCTCTGTATTTTGGGCCAACATTTTTGGTCAGAGAGGAATGAGTCATAGACTCATAAAAAAGAGACATTTGGGTCATCGATGATACTACTTCAATGCTGAGTCTATAACAGTTTTCAGATTTTAGTTGGTTACTTTTCAATATCCAAACCTGTACTGTGTTTTGCCAGGCTAAAGAAATTTAGTGGAGATCCCTGCTAGCTTTTACCACATTCCTGCTGGAACCTTATTTCCCAAAGAAGCAGTGAAGCCCATGAGTTCATAGAAAGGTGATGTCACTGTACAAAGATCACTGTGAATTTTACAAAACCAGACCAAAAAGAAATTTAGGCTTTGGGTATATAGCATAAATGTAAAGACATGGCCTGTAGGATGAACAAGGTATAGAAGGAAAAACACACATCCTTTCCTTCATTTATTCAGAAATATTTAAGTGCTTACCAGGTATTAAACAGAGCTAGGTACTTAATAGGTCTTGAAGAGCAGAGAAAGATAAACCAAGAAAGGTAAGTAATGGGTGGGAGGTGAAGGGCACCAGGTAGCTAGCTAAGACATTTGTAATTTCTCTTGGGAGCAATAATGAATCACACAGGAGACTATCATGTTTGAAAGATTAATCCAGGAGCATCATTGGATGATTGGGGAAAGGGAAGAGAAAGAAAGCAGAAGAGTTAAAGGAGGCTCCTGTAGTAGTTTCAGCAGGAGGGAACAAAGATTCTAGAGGTGGATGACTGAGGGATGAAAAGGAAGGGAAAATCAAGAGATAACAGACCAAGAAAGGAAGAAGAAATTGGTGACTGATGGATGGAGGACAGGATGGAGGAAGAAGGAAAACATTTTGGAGGATACATTTTTGCATAAATGCTATTTATTATAATATCTACCTGGTACATTTAGGTCCTAGGAATGTCCTCTTTCCCCCACCCTCCTCTATGAACTCATTACATTATGTCTCATCAGGTCTAGAATAGTTAGGAAGATGACTGGTCCTCTAGAGAAACTTACGTGAAAATTTAAATGTAGAAAAATGATTTTCCTTTCATGTTACCTTATAGAAGAAAGATATGAAAATGTGTTTAAAAACAAGTATAGTTAATTTCTCAATAGAAATAGAAGGCAAAGTTTTGTTAAACTATATCCTGGAGTCAAAAATTGGCTTAGAGATTTTTTTTAAACTCCCAGAAGGTAACATGAATATATTCTTTTTTTCTTTTAAAGATTTTATTTATTTATTTGACAGAGAGAGACACAGCGAGAGAGAGGGAATACAAGCAGGGGGAGTGGGGGAGGGAGAAGCAGGATTCCCGCCCAGCAGGGAGCCCGATATGGGGCTAGATCCCAGGATCCCAGGACGCTGGGATCATGACCTGAACAGAAGACAGAGGCTCAACCCACTGAACCCAGGAGCCCCATGAATATATTCTTTACTTGAGTCTTGATTACAAATTTTTTAGAGGAAGATTTCTCTGCCGAACTGGTTTAAAAAGGACAAAATTAGTGTCAATGAACCAGATATTAGGAAAAAGATATTCCTCTTACAGCAAGAAATTCATGCCTTTCTGCTGAACTGTCATAAATAGCTTATTTAAGATTAAGAGTCATCTGGGATTAAAAGTGTGAAAATGAAGATTTGATTTTCCAAACCATAAACGCGCTATGGGAACTGTGACCTTACTTATTTGAGAAACATGGAGCTCCTGGTTTTAGAGCAAGCAACTGGGAAGAGAGTTAAAGAGAAGGAAGTTAGTCAGGGAATCCAACCATGATCATGAGCATGGCAGGGCTTGGATCAGGAAAGAGAAGGCATATAAACAAGACCAGATCCTTTGCAGGTATCCAGAGGAAGGCTGACAAGTACACTTGCAGCCTTTAATAGCCGAGTAGACACACTAGTGATTGTTCAAAGGCTCACAACGGTTTACATTTTCTCTGACACGGCACCACCTCTCACTTCCAGGCTAATTACGTTCTCTTAAGCTCCTTGCAATTCTTTTTTCTTTACTGCGTTTATCAAAGTTAGTAACTATACATTTCAGTGATCATGTCTGTCTTGTCCTCTAGGTTATAAGTTTAATAATTGAGTAATGGGAGGCACAATGGCTGGTTTTGCTCACAATAGCATTCCCAGCAACAACTGGAGTGATTGGCACATTTTTTATTCTTAATAAATATCTTCTGAGAAGATTAATATATAACACTCTTTTTTAAAAGATTTTATTTATTTATTTGACAGAGATCACAAGTAGGCAGAGAGGCAGGCAGAGAGAGAGGAGGAAGCAGGCTCCCTGCTGAGCAGAGAGCCCAATGTGGGGCTCAATCCCAAGACCCTGGGATCATGACCTGAGCTGAAGGCAGAGGCTTTAACCAACCCACTGAGCCACCCAGGTGTCCCAATATATAACACTTTTATTTCTCTTAATCTTATTTAGATGCCTGCGTCTAATTGGCCAACTAGTCTCAAATAATCAGAAATAGTAGTATGTAGGTAATTTTGTAGACTGTATATGCTCAAATGTCACAGCAGAATGAGGAAACTGAAGTGATAAATACCAATATTTTAAGGGCTCATTGATTATCAATTTAACATCCATCCATCCATTGATTATCCATTTAAATCCAATTTAACAACCATGCAAAGAGGTCCAGAAGGGACTGTGAAAATACCCATTAATCTGTTTCACTTTTAGGAAAATTATCAAATTAGTGAAAATTAAAAATAAAAATGGAACCACTGAACATATAAACTATATAGTGAGGAAAGCAATGTCATTTCCATAAAAGGAAGGTATAGCTGACCACATCATATATTCCCTTAAAGGGACATGCATATGTGACTATGGATAAAGGATAAAATGAAAATGTAATCTGTTTCCACTTGCAAAAGCTTTTAACAAAGTTCAGCATCAAAAGCCATTGGCGAAAATGTGTGTCATTATGGAACTGGGGAAAATGTTTTGTCACAAATAGGAAATTGGCTCAGAAATAGGAAATAATGGATCATGATAAATGGACATTTTGTTTTTGGAAAAGGTAAACAGTGAGGTTCTCAGGGATCAAGGCTGATATAACTTTTGTTCATCAGTTTAACAAATGATCCCTAAAAGGAAAAAGTCCTCTGGAATTTTCGCAGCTGAGGATTACATAACTCTTTCAGGTAAGGAATTGTGAACTGTCAACAGGCTGAGCAACAGAGAGACTTTGCATACTGTGTGTGGGCAACAACTTAAAAATAAAGAGCTTTTTACTTTTTGTTATTATAAAAGAGACCACAGAACATGGTAAATAGTAGATACAGCACAAGAGGATAAAGACAAAGTGTGAGGCCTACCATTGAACTCCCTCACCTTGGTTCTATTTCACAGGGCTTATACCTAATATAGGTCCTAGACTGTCCGTCATGAAATAGTAGGAGCATATGCATGCACTTACATACATACGCTTTTCTATAATATATTTACACACAATAAATATGTAGTATTTACTATACACACTGTTCTGAAAAACTTTTATTTTTTACTGAAGAGTAGAAATTGAAGATGTTTTCTATTAGCAGAAACCATTGTGTCTTTTTTAAGTGCTGTTTATATGCTGTTACACCACATTTTCTGTATCTCATTTACTTAGTCCCCTGATGGTGGGTATTTAGGTTGCTTCCTGTTATTATTTACAATTGCTATTGTTGTAATTTTTGTCACTGTGTTACTTCAGCCAAGGCTGCAGGGACATTTTTTACATGTATATTTCCTCATGTATTTGTGAGTATGCCTCTAGGATAAATTCCCAGAAATGGGATTATGGAGTCCAAGAGCAGATACAGTTATCGTGTGCTTTGCTCCCTACTGCTTTCCAAAAGTATTGTATAGACATACATTCTTACAGGTAGGAAAGAAGCATGGTTTCCCCATAAGATAGCTAAGTGAGTATTATAAAATGTTTGTACTTTTTTCAAAGTGTAATTTTCATAACTCAAAAAATGTATTCTTATTTAAAAGTGTCCACTACCTTTTTTTTTTCCAAATACAAGCCATACACATACATACTTAAAATGGTCACTATTTTCAGAAAAAGGAAACAGAACCGGCTGTAGGCTGAAGAATGAGGGGAGGGGAGGCAGTGAGATCAGACTGTCTTTAGAGAGGCTGGAAGGAAGGAAGAGAAAGAGAGCAGGCAGGAAGTCAGGTCAGGGTCCAAGTTAGGAAAAAAAATAATTTTTAAGGAATTTGAGTTATGTCAAACTGGGTCAGTCTTTCTCCTGAGGTGGTGGATTCCCAGTCACTGGAAATCGACAATCTATGATTCCAAAGGCCTATGTCAAGATGCTGCAAAACCATTCCTCCCCTGGATAGAAGGCTCTAAAAGCACCTTGTCCCTGGCTTGTCAGAAGGGAAATAACTAACAGCTAATTGGATCCTTTAAACAGAAATGCTTTGTGGAGGCACAGAATCCGCTTGAATGTCACTAATAATTATGGAGAACTCACTGCACTCAGTGGTAGACAGAGCATCACAGGGTCAAAAGTGATAATCACTAAAATTCCTTCTGATGTGAAGTTTTTATATGTTTGATATATGAAGAAATATGTATATATATATATATATATATATATATCAAATAGGTACATTTGATACATGAAGAAATATTTGTATTTAGTATCCCATTTGGGGCAACATGATATGACTGGCCAAATTCCTTGTAACTATGCATTCTAGGGGCTTAATTTTGTAAAAGAAATGAGAATCAGTAAAATTTAGTTGATTACAAATTAATATTTATTGAGAAAACCATGGAAGACCAAGAAATGTTTTGAAACAAAAACCCAAATTTCAATGGATAACTTCTGCTTTTACAGCTTACTATGCATATGATTTTTCTTCCCCATCTGTTTATACATAATAAGCCCCTCTGTCTACCCAATCACATTCCATATACAGTCAATTTTATTTACAACTGGCTCTATTTCACATGAGTCTCTTACATGTACACACTTTTTATCTCATCTGGGATGTATACAAATTAGTAAGATGTCTGATAAAAAGACCAAGCAAAATTAAAAACAACAACAACAACAACAACATACTTCACAAATATTGAAATTAAAGCCTTTTCTTTCCTTGCAGTATTCTTAGAATTTTGCCAAGAGCCTGGGGTGGTATATCATAATAATTCAGTTTAGAAGATAACTATCAAGGGTGTATCAAAATATTTTTACCAATTTATATTGAGATGCTTGGTTTCGTTATGGCAATCTTTCAAAGGCCAGATTAAATTCATTGGAAGTTTTTTTTGCCAAGGCATTTCACATCCTGGGAAAATAAAACCAAATACATTGTTTTTCTTTGTTCTCCACTGAGCCATGCAAAGTGAAAGAGAGCTTTAAAAAAAGGGAAAACAAAAAAATCTGTATAAATCCCCTCTAAATCAAATTGACCTTTTCTAGGCAATTTTTTCAACATCTTGGCAAGGACTGAATCTATATCCTTCTCTTTCTCTAAGTGCGCTCTGTGTGGCCCACTTCCATTCTCTGAAATGACAACATTTTTGAACTACAGTAGCTTAAAAAATATTAATTCCCAGTCATTGGAAATAACCTGCAATTCACTCAAGGCAAAGAAATTGTTCCTGCTTTCTGACACTTGAGCTTTATTGCTGCTGATTTCAGACAACCCAAACACTGGAAGGTGAGAATAACTTTCTTTTGGAAGCCTTTCCTTAATGCTTTGCCACTGTGCCTTCCCTGCCCCCGCTCCCTTCCATCCCCAGGCTGTCAGCACATTCTCTTCTCAGGTGGGTGTGGGGAAATGGCCTGAGTCTGGCGAGTTTATTTTAGGTAAATTTAATCAAGCAGTGAGCTTTTATTTTTACTTTTTATATGTTGGGGAAAAAAAAAATCTTGCTTTAGAATGACAGAATTCTGGAACTGGAACTAAGTTTTTTAGAGGTTTTCAGTTTTACGGATAACCAAACAAACTCTCAGACTTCTCTGCTTTTTCCCTTTACAACTTGCTTTCCTTTTCTGATTTTATATATATATATATATATAGCTTTCCAGTGTAGTCAAAATAAAATCCTATTTCCTTCAGTCTACAATATTTGGGAATGGTAGGCTACTTGAAAGGGAGGAAAAGCTCCCAATTAAGAGTAAAGCAGGGAAGAATGTCTCTAATACAAATGGTCTAGTAGGGGAAGCCATTCCAGGTCCCTCTCTTTTCCAGATTTAAATAAGTCAGATTAACACATGATCTTGAGTACAAGTGTATGAACCCCAAAGTAAGCACATCATTAATTACAGTAAGCCTGATTCTCTGTAGCTTATAAGTGAGCAAATTCAAAACTCACGTTTTTCTATAAGCTGACGACATAAATACAAACCACCCCCCAGGGAGTCCAATTAATAGAAGTTCACCCTGCCAAATACAAGAGAATTGACTTTATCTAATTTAATCTTACTCAGCATCACTCTCTATACAATGGGTTGTCAAAATATCCTATTGGGCACTGTTGGGTACTGGAAATTACTTACTGAAAATTTGCAGTATGGTGAGTAATTTACCTATTGTCATTTTTAAAGCACCTCACAATCTTATGTGTATCCAAACTTACTGGATGAAGAAACTGAGACTCCTGAGGTAAATTAGACTGCAGAGCTATGCATTATTATGTATATTAAGTTATATATAATATTATACACATTTCTCTGCCATATAATTATTGCCCGCACTTTCCAACCATTAGAGCTATTTGATAGAAAGGTATAGTAAAACAGAGATTTTCTGGTAATAGAGACTTAAACTCAAATGCCACAGCTTCTCTTGGACAAGTCCTTCAGTGCAACATGGTTCAATTAAAAAAAACAAAAACAAAAAACAAAACAAACAAACAAACAAAAAACAACTGTCTCCAGGTATATTCCCTAGAAGCAGAGCCTCAAGCAGGGATTTGGGTACATGTACTTCATAAGGTACTCTTCAGGAAAAAGCAGTAAGGGAATGAGGGAAGCAAGTTACAGAAGCAGAAGAATGGAAAAAGGACATGGTCTCAGGGCAAGTCTAGCTTTGGCCTGATGCACCAGACACTGAAATGTACATTTTATCACAATGTTTGTCTCATTGAGGAAATGGGCAGGGCTTTTGTACCCTTTCAGCAATCAGTCATTGGCCACCCCCAGAAGTTTTGCTGATCTTCTCACACTCAGCTTCTGGCAAGTTGGCTCCCATCTGCCAAGGCCAGTTTTCCTGAGGTTACAGGTGTCAAGACATTAGCCCAAGTTATTCTCAGCATCTGGATGATGGGTGTCCACACAGGTTAAGGTGGTAGAGTAGGGCATTTATAACATCTACTATATTAACTTCGGTTGAGTGCCAACTAGATGTCATTAATTATATCCCTCATCCTAAATGAACTCAAAATCTAATGGGAGGAAGAGTGTCACAGGTAAAACTAGGAAGTATATTTATAGTGTGATGGTCTGTTTCATATGCCTGGACATGGGGAATGGGAAGATGGAAGGGGAGAAGAAGGGAGAGGGAGAAAGGTTAAGAAAGATCAAGTGATACCAGAAGGCACTAAACTTTGAGGTGGCTCCTGGAGATGCTTAGAAGTTAGTGGATGGGTTAGCAAAGGGCATTTCAGTCAGTAGGAATAGCATAAACTAGGGAGGCAATTCTGTGGAGCAACATCAAGTCTCTGTTGGTAGGATGATTGGATCTTGTTAAGGACATGGTGTGAGGAAACTGGATGACAGGCAAGAACTGCCTCATGAGAGGTCTTTCAGTTTATGCCTAAGAGTGGAACTGAAGATTGAGGTAATGGGAAGGTTGAAAAAAATTACTACATAGAGACATAGTGTCTGTGTCTGCTACATCCATGACTATAATTGCTTGCATGCATTTTGTTCTGTTATTAGATTCACTAAATGCTGCCAAGTTGGTTTATATTTCTTTGCTCCGATCTCCATTCTCCTGGTAATATTTGAAAGGTAAGATGGATGGTTGTGCCATACAAATATTATTGATTAAATAGCTCAAGTATAATTCTGAGGTTGGTGTCAAATAGGGGCATATTGCTTTCTTTCACATGCCAGCAAATAAGTGATTGTAAGCACACAGACCCAAGTTTGCAGAGGCTGGTTGTGGGAGTTTTTCTCCAGGCTTCTCCAAGCTTGTGCTCCCCCTTTCACTCCCTAACCCTGAGATTGTTTCAGTTCCCATTCTTTGAGCTCCATAAGTTACATGGCTGTTAGATTCCTAACTTGCTAGTTTACTTTGCTTTATCTCAAATCCAACATTCATGTCATTGAACATTCATAGACTTCTTTGGGGTGGAGACTGACTGACTTATTTTTTACTTATGGTAACCATTGTTTTCTCTCCATTTTGGTACTTCTTCCTTTTCCTGTCAGAGAGTCCTATTGCTTTTCCATATGGTCTTTCTGTGAGGCAGGTCCTCTGTGGGTTCTGTGGAACTCCCCTGAATTCCAGCCAAGGTATATGCATTAGAAATGGTCTTCAGAAAGTAGCACAGAGCATGGGCTGGGGTCTGGAGCATGGGAAATAGAGGTACAGAGTCCAATATTCAATAGGGGACATGTACGCACAAACGTCTTAGCAGCACGGTTTATGATAGTGAAATCTGGAAGCAACCCAAATGTCCTTTTGGGGGGTGGGGGGTGACGAATGATAGTATAGTCACACAATAGAATATTGTATAGCTGTCAAATGAATAGATTACAGTCCCACCCAGGAATGTAGATCAAACATAACAATATAATATTAAGTATAAAAAGTGAGTCCCCACAATTTACATGTAGCATGATACCCTTTTTTATAATATTAAAAACAAAATAAAAATAAAGAACACAAATATAGAAAATCAAACCATATAAAAAAAGGAAAGATGGATGAGTGAAAGAGAATTCAAGATGGTGATTACTGTGCACAGAGGGAAGCAAAGGGATGGACTGGGGGAGGTAATAAGGTATATGTCAAGGTACAAGCTTTTACTAATGGTAGTTTCATGTATACTTACTATATAATTAAAAATAACCAAAAAATTATAAGCCAGTGACAAAAAAGATGGGCATTATGGACCAAAGGCAAGTGTGTGTCGTTAGCTAAGGATTATGAGTAAACTAACTCTGTGTACCTGAGAACCAAAGTAAAAATTATAGATAAGTATTATAGTTTTTTGAGAGATAAAAGGACCTAGTAATACTTATGGCATGAGTTATTTTATTTTATTTTATTTCTTTTCAGTGTTCCAAAGTTCATTGTTCATGCACCACACACAGTACTCCATGCAATGCATGCCCTCAACAATACCCACCACCAGGCTTACCCAACCCCTCCACTCTTCTCCCTTCCAAAACCCTCTGTTTCTCAGAGTCCACAGTCTCTCATGCTTCATCTCCCCCTCCAATTTCCCCCAACTCACTTCTCTCCATCTCCCAATGTCCTCCATCTTATTCCTTAGGCTCCACAACTAAGTGAAACCTTATGATAATAGATTCTCTCTGTTTGACTTATTTCACTTAGCATAATTGCTTTCAGTCCTGCCCATGTTGATACAAAAGTTGGGTATTCCTCCTTTTTGATGATGGCATTAATACTCCATTGTATATATAGACCATATCTTCTTTATCCATTCATCCATTGAAAGACATCTTGGTTTTTTCCACAGTTTGGCGACTGTGGCCTTTGCTGCTATGAACGTTGGGGTACGGATGGCCCTCCTTTTGATTACATCAGTACCTTGGAGTAAATACCCAGAAGTGCAATTTCAGGGTCATAGGGTAGCTCTGTTTTTAATTTTTTGAGGAATCTCCACACTGTTTTCTAAAGTGGCTACACCAACTTGCATTCCCACCAACAGTGTAAGAGGGTTCCCCTTTCTTCACATCCTCTCCAACACATGTTGTTTACTGTCTTGTTAATTTTGGCCATTCTAGCTGGTGTAAGATGGTATCTCAATGTGGTTTTGATTTGAATCTCCCTGATGGCTAATGATGATGAACATTTTTCCATGTGTCTGTTAGCCATTTGTATATCTTCTTTGAAAAGTGCCTGTTCATGACTTCTGCCCATTTTTTGAACATTGCCTGATTTCAAGCTTTACTACAAAACTGTGATCACCAAGACAACATGGTACTGGCACAAAAACAGACACATAGACTAGTGGAACAGAGTAGAGAGCCCAGATATGGACCCTCAACTCTATGATAAAATAATCTTCAAAAAGGCAGGAAAAAATATACAGTAGAAAAAAGACAGTCTCTTCAATAAATGGTGCTAGGAAAATGGACAGCTATGTATAGAAGAATGAAACTCAACCATTCTCTTACACCATACACAAAGATAAGCTCGGAATGGATAAAAGACCTCAACATGAGGCAGGAATCTATCAAAATCCTAGAGAATATAGGCAGTAACCTCTTTGACATTGGCCACAGCAACTTCTTTCAAGATATTTCTCCAAAGGCAAAGAAAACAAAAGCAAAAATGAACTTTTTGGACTCCATCAAGATCAAAAGCTTCTGCACAGCAAAGGAAACAGTCAACAAAACAAAGAGGCAACCCACGGAGTGAGAGAAGATATTTGCAAATGACATTACAGAAAAAGAGCTGATATCCAAGATCTATAAAGAACTCCTCAAACTCAACACCCACAAAACTGATATGAATTTTTTTGAGAATTAAATGACAATTTGTGCATAGTAAATATAAAGTCAAAGCTTCAAATTCAGCTATGAAGAAATATGACTGCATTTCTTTATTTCTTTTAATCAGTTGAAATCAGACTTCCAATTCAAAGGGACTTCAACTTGAATTTTCAGAGGGGGTTTACTCCTTTCTCTGAAACTTGCTCCCAGACCATGGTTGACCCATGGTCTTCCAGAGCAGAATGGAGTTTGGGATATCTGCTAGTCATCCTGTTCTAAGTGATCACTCAAGTTGTGATAGGTTTATAGCTTCTTAACTGATGGTGTATTGGGGGTGAATCTTTGGCAAGACTGGGATCCATGATCCTTAAAGTTCAGCCTTGAAGATTAGATAGCATAGCTGTTTCTCTCTGAGACCTTACCACCTATATCAGGTCCTAGTTAGTCATAGAAATCCTTCTCCCATTCCCACTTTCTGAGAATCTTCTCTCTCTCTCCTCTTGTCCACAGGGTCATACCCCTTGCATCTGGAGTTACCTGGTATGTTCTCTTCAATAAATTTAGTTTTTTCAAAATGATAGGAAAACACTGACTTCAAGTAGCTTCTGCTTTATGGCCTACAAATAGAACTAAATCAAGAAACTATCCCAGGAAAATGGGACATTAAAAATGGCAGAAGAAATACAAATATTTTTGTGAATTCTCCTGCACATATGTTAAGCACTGGTCAAGTTGCAGTAAACATTCTTGGCCTGCTTCCATCCCTAAATTAATAACAGGAATATGGGCTTTTTTTTCTCTGTTTGGCTCAGGAAATATTATACCTGAAAATGTGATGGGGAAGTCAAGTGGGCGTGACTTGTTTTCCCATGTTTGCCTCTTCCAACTCTGCTTTTCTTTCCAAATAGCAAAAATGACAGCCTGTGTGTCCTGGTGCTCAGGGCAATGAGACACACAGAAGGTGCTCAATGAAAATTTCCTGACTGAAATTCAAAATAGAAGATATGTTATTTTTTCTTGAAGAGAAGAAACCTTGGAGTAAGGTAGAATTCACATGTTCTAAAAGTGATTTGTATTTTTCTACAGAGCACACCCCAGCCCATTTCCTCTTTCCAGGCTGGAAGAAGCTGGGTATTATCTGCTACAGGGAATTGGAGTGTGCTTCCTTAAAATGGGACTTGGAGCATTCATGTTTGCCATTAAGGCAGCACCGGCACTCCCTACCCCCTCTCACTACACAGAATAAGATAAGAATTGAACTACATTCTATTTCCCTTTACTTTCCATTGATCCATGCAGTAAACAAAATAATGTACTATTCTCCTATAAAAGAGCTTAGTTATTCTAAGCAATAAACTGTCCATAGAGGAAAAAGTGCCTTTGCCTCCTAGCAGTTCCACAGAGGTAACCTATTCATGACAGGCATCTCCTGAGTAATCAACAGACCCCAGCCAATCTGTCCAGATGGCCCCATCCTACGAGGGTGTTGCAATAATATAAAAAGAAGCCATGCTTTGTGTTGGCTGATTTGAAAATGGATCTCTGTTATGGAGATAAATATAGAAAACTATCAGGTTACTAATCTGCCATTGAACGTAGGGCTCAAAGGAAAGTCATAATCATGCTTGTCATATCTGTCTTCAAAGGCTGTCACAAATATAGCTAATGAATTACAAAAGCACCTGCCTCCACCTTTATCAGCTTCCCTTTGTTTAGTTTTCTTTGTATTTTGAAAATATCAACTGATCTCATCACATGAAATTAAATGATGTTACTGAACAAAATTGTGATTTCTGTCCTGCCTTATAGTCACTGACTTTGCATCAGTCTGTATGTGCGTGTGTGTGTGTGTGTTGTTGTTGTTGTTTCAGTAATTCAGCTAGAAACTTAGGACTATTGAAAATCTATTTTATCCACAGTTGATTACAAATGTTTTTTAATGAATAAGTGAGTAGATGCATTCAATTATGTCATACTATCTCAAAGATGTGTAAAGTTTTCAGTCTTATATGAAAAGTTTCCATAATTTTGCTCATATTTTATTTCAAATTACTAATTTTTTCTTTGTTTAAAAAACAAAAATAGATTACTATCTGCTGCATAAAACTATATAAATCATTTAAAATTATTACTGAACCACTTTCTGGGCTTATCAGCTGACTATCTCCTAGCTCTCCTAGCTCTCAACTTTTCCCCCTTGATTTAAAAACCTGGGTCTCTTCTGAACAAGTATTCAAGTGTGCGTTGTTGCTTACAACTATTAAGCTAGATCTCCGATTTCTAGTACTTTGTAACATTACCAGTTCTGAGCATAGTAGAAAGACAAACGCACTGTACCAATGAATTTAAGGGTTATTCATACTCAAAAGTACATATGACAGAAACACTTGTTTTTAAAGTTTTTATTTATTTATTTGTCAGAAAGAGAGAGAGAGCGCAAGCAGTGGGGAGTGGCAGGGTGAGAAGGAGAAGCAGGCTCCCCTCTGAGCAGGGAGCCCAACATGGGGCTCAATCCCATGACCCTGTGATCAGGACCTGAGCCGAAGGCAGATGCTTAACAAACTGAGCCACCCAGGCACCCTGATATAAACATTTTAAAACCCATTTTTAGGTTATAAGCAAATGAGATATTTCAAAAAGATGAATTACCTTAAAACATAAGTGCATGGAACACTAACTACATCAAAAACGAATGATGTACTGTATGGTGGCTAACATAACACAATAAAAATAAATAAATAAAATGTAGCTGTGGATGTTTGATTGTTAAAAACATTTGGAATTGATGTTTTCACTTTTGGTATTACGTGTAACTGGCTAATGAAAGTTTTTACAATTGCGAAATGCTTCTGTATTGGAAGGCCTTGGTTCCTTTGTCCTTTTCTAATCTTAAGATCTCCAAGTAGTTTCTCCTGTTTAAATAAAATTTATTTTGTAGATCAATTTTAGATTTACAAATAAACATAGCAAATAATATGCAAAGATAATATAGAATTTTCCTAAATACCCCCATAACAAGCTTTCCCATTATTTACACCTTAGTGTGGGATATTTATTACAATTAATGAACAATATTGATATTTCAAATAAAACCATACTTCATTCAGGCTTCCTTAGTTTTTGCCTAATGTCCTTTAATGTTTGGGGATCTCATCAAGGATATAATATTATATTAAATCATGTCTCATTAGGCTCCCCTTGCCTGAGATAATTTCTCAGGCTTTCCTTGTTTTGGATGACCTTGACAATTGTGAGGAGTACTGGTCAGTATAGTGTTGAATGCCCCTAATTGGAAATTGTCTGACATTTTTCTCATTATTAGACCAAGGTTATGGGTTTTGAGAAGAAAGACCACAAAGGTAAAATGATACTTTCATCACATCAGATTTCTCCACTGTAAAGTTACTCTTCTCCCAAACCCCCTCCAACTCTCCATGCTGTACTCTTTGTAAGTAAGTTATACGAATGGCCCATACTTAAGGAGTGGGGCTCCTACACAAATTATTTGGAATTCTGCACAGGAGATATGTCTTTTACCCCATTATTTCTTTACTTGATAATTGGTTTATACCATAGTAGATGCATGGATATTTATTTTATACTTTGAATTATCATCCAGTTCTACTCTATTTTTTTTAAATTTTTTATTTTTTATAAACATATATTTTTATCCCCA